>NW_006296627.1:1040319-1041515 GCF_000327345.1 Myotis davidii | reverse complement strand
GGTTAAAGGGTTATCCAGTCTTAGAAATGAATAGCTTCTAAGACTGCCTGGAGGAAAACAAAAAATAATATTAATTACACTGACCAAATAGCTAATTTCATGTTAATGTGGCAATTCCATTATGCTCCTAGCAATCACTAGTTTTTCCTGAGGAAGGTAAAGGGGTTTGGTCTTGGTTCTCCCATCATCCCTTCCTTGATGGTACAATACTTTACTCCATCATCTTTTGTAGAATGGCATGTAGGACAGATATCCTATCTAATAATAGCCAAACATGGTAATTGACCATACCTTCGCTACGCCTCTCATGGGCTAATCAGCAAGATAAGCAAATTAACCACCAACAAAGATGGTGGCTAATTTGCGTACTGCAGGCAGGCGCCACCAGTGTGAGACACCATCCAGGCCCCGTGGGCGATGCCAGAAGCCGCTTGCCTGCTGCCGGGGACCCAACCTGGTCTCGGGCCGCAGGCAAGTCCAGCCCCGCATGCCCCAGGAGTCGCCAGATACGGCAGTAACTCTATCAGTAAGCACTCTGAAAGTCAGTGGCATAAATGCACCAATTAAAAGACAGATTATGAGGGTGAATCAAAAACAAAACCCACTTTAAATATAAAGACATATATAGATTAAAAGTAAATGAATGAAACTGCAGCCTGTTTTTGCTCAGTGGATATCCAAGGTTTGGAAGTAGCCCAGTGCCCATCAGTAGATAAGGGAATAAAAAGTCTGTGGTACATTTACACAATGAATACTACTAGGTCATAAACAAGAAGGGAATCTTACCCTTTGCTACAGCATGGATGGAGCTGGAGAACATTATGCTAAGTGAAATAAGCCAGTCAGAGAAAGACAAGTACCATATGATTTTACTTATATGTGGAATCTAATGAACAAAATAGCAAACAAAATTTACTAGACTCATATATACAGAGAACAAACTAAAAGGTGTCAGGGGGGTGGGAAAAAGGTGAAGGGATTAAGCCAAAAATACATTGGCCCGGTGGGCTTTGCTCAGTGATTAAAGTGTCAGCCCACAAACCGAAGGTTCTATTCCCCATCCAGGGCATATACCTTGATTGCAGGTTAGATCCCCTGCCCAATTTGGGGCATGTGCAGGAGGCAACCTGTCCATGTGTCTCTCCCACATTGATATTTCTCTCTCTCTCTCTTCTCCCTCCCTTACATTCTCTCTC
>NW_006296627.1:1030707-1039748 GCF_000327345.1 Myotis davidii | reverse complement strand
TTTCCATATGGGGAGTGCCACTCAGCCAGAAGCTGGCTCATGGCTGGCCAGCGCAGAGGTAGTGGCAGGAGCCTCTCCCATCTCCGTGGCAGCACTAAGAATGTCCAACTAACGGTTTAGGCCCGATCCCTTGGGGGCCTAAGCCTTTAGTCGGACACCCCCCGAGGGCTCCCTGGCTGCCAGAAGGATGTCTGACTGCAAGCTTAGGCCTGATCTCCCAGGGAGTGGGCCTAAGTCAACAGGTGGACATCCCCCAAGGGGCCCTGGACTGTGAATGGGCGTAGGCCGGCTGAGGGACCCCCCCCATCCCCCCGAGTGTACAAATTTTTATGCATCGGGCCTCTAGTTATGTAATATCATCTACTCTTATTTTACAGAAGCTCAAATGTATGCCCTATACATTTTATGTGCTTACATATCCCTAGTATACTAACATATTTCCAAAGATGCAAAATGCAGGTTTATTGACTAATCTACTCGATTAAAATTATGTAAAAGGCTCATATATTTTTAAACTAGATTAAGTCCTGATCACTTTCCATTTTTATTTCTTTTTTGTCACACATTCAGAAATCTATGTTTTAAGTAAAAAAAAAATTTTTTTTTGCATTTGCACAACAGATAGAATAGCCCCCCTGCTTCTGTTTTCTACATAGACATTTTCAAAGCATTCTAATAATAAATCCTGTGACAGGTTTTGACCATAATAGCTTTTCAAAGCTTCCACACAATGAAACTCAGTTAAGACCAGGCCATCAATAAGACCTGAGTGCTGAAGCAGGGAAAGGTGCTGCATATCTAAACCCATTAAATGAATCATTTATTTTGCTACTCATCTGTCATGTTTTGAAGGTCACATAACAATGCTTATTTCTTACGGCCCAGCGGCAAGCTGTAGAATCACAGGCTGAACCAAGTCCTTGAGTCAAAAACTTGAGAGGGGTAATTGTATTTCCAGGACTAATCCCTGCGGTGATGTTCACTGGGTAAAATCGAATCTCATGCCCTGGGAGGGCACAGCATGCCTGCAAGGGCAGGAAAAGGATTTCTCCACATTGCTCTTAGCCTCTGCATAGTTGTGTCGTATTGAAATATTTTCGGAGTGTTTTTAGCTTTTTTGTCTCCCCAAAAGCAGGGCTAGGGGTTTTTTATAAGTTGAGGTGGCATAATAGTATGAAGTGGGTGTGTCTGAGAAGCAGATGCTCCTGCGTTTGAGTTTCCATGTGGCCATTGACATACTGTTCATCATTAGGAAAGTTGCTTGACCTCTCTGATCCTCCTTTTCTTTATGTATAAACTGAGGCTAATGCTGCCTGTCTTGCAGGATTGCTGTGAACATTTGCTGATTTATTGCATGTAAAGTGATTTCTGGGGTGCCTGACACACCGTAGATACTCAGTATTTGTTAACAGTCACCACCCCCCTATTCTTTTCACTGCTGGAGTCACTTAGCTTGAGAATCCTTCCCAGAGCCATGCAGGAGAGCCTGCGGTGATTGCTCTGAACATCCTGTATGTTCTATTTATTTGTTCACGGTTTTGTTAAACTTCATTTATTAACTTATAACTTCCGTACAGTAAAGTGTACAAGTCCTATGCGTATAGCTCAATGGAATAACATATACCCATGCAATTCCACCTCTATCAAGGTGTAGACTATTTCCACACTCAGGAGATTCCCTTGTACCATTTTCTAGTTGATTACACCAAGGTCCTGCTGCATAATTTGCAGCTCAGAGTCCAAAGTGAAAACATGGGGCCCCCTGTTCTAAAAGTATTAAGAATTTCAAGGTGGTGAGAATAGCATTAAGCTCAGCACAGGGCCTTTGTGAGTGTGAAGACTTATGAGACAAGCCTTATGAGAATGTAATCCTGCCCCAATTACATTCCCACCACTTGGGCTGACTACTATTCCACCTTCTGTTGCGGTGCATTATGGTCAGGAACTTATAGCAGTAGAATTACACGGTACATACTGATCTGTGACTAGCTTTTTTTTTTTTAATTTCTCAACATAATGTTTGGGGGGTTCATCCATGAGGTTGAATGTTTTAGTGGTTTTTATTTTTCATGCTGTGTATGTTTCATTGTAGAAATATGTACCCCAACTTATCTATTATCCTGTTGATGGATATTTTGGTTGTTTCCAAGTTTGGGGCTGTTATAAATAAAATTGCTTACTATATGTCTTTCAGTGGACATACATACTCATTTTTCTTAGGCATATACTTAAGAATGAAATTGATGAGTTATGGGTAAGACACTCTATAGGAACTTGGTGTGAAATAATTACACCTGAGGGAAATGCACATTAAAATAACAATGAGATCCCACTGAACACTCACCAGAATGGCTACAATTAAAATCTGAAAAGTCCATGTCCTGGGGAGGATTGGAATTCACATACATTCTGGAGGGAGTATAAATTGGTTCAATTGCTTCGAAAGCTTTTGCCTAAGCTAAACATATACATGACTTATGAGCCAGCAATTCCATTCCTGGATGTATTTATTTTCTACCTTCTGAAGGCACTTTGAGGAAAAAAATATCTAAGATAAATTTCAACCCGATCCCGGCTTATTTGTATGCTTGGGGGCCATTTGCTGTGGAAGTCAGTCATACCTAAGTCATGCCCATGATCACCGGGTGTTCTGTATACCTGCTTAAAAGCTCCTCTGCATGACTTCTGGTCCTGACTTATAGGCAAGAGATGGACCAGGCAAAGGAGGCCTGGTGGGATAGCAAAAGGTTGTCATTAAGAACCATCTTTTATTGCCCATTTTCTTATAGCTTGTTAGTGGAGGAAAGTTGGAATAAGACACATAGGCACTTGGTGATTTGCCCAGTGAATGTCCAAGTGGACCTCAGAGCCTCCCCTGTGAGACAGGAGTGTATGCTGACCCAGGGGATGTATTGAGACAGGTCCCCATCACAAGGGTGACATTTCAATGCAACAGGGTCACCCACTTCCTTCGCTCCTTGGTTTCTAAACACTAGCCCTGTGTCCTGAGGAAATTTTAGAAAAATCACATTCCCTGGCACTATGCTTTGGAGATTCTGATCCAGCACATCTGGGTTAGGATCTAGAATCCACATTTTCCAGAAGCTTTTCTGGACTGAGCAACCAATCCTGGCCAAGTCAGAGCATGTAACAACAATCACCTCTGCCTCTTCAGCTGGAGCGCAGGTACTCAGTTGAGCTTTCACCAACTCCCTCCCCAGATGGCTCTATGATTTTCTTAATATCTATGAAAGTCAAAAAGTAAAGTCCTAAGAGTAGACCGATACCACCACTCACCTAACAAGTGTATAACCCATCTCTCTTGGTAGGACTTGCTCTTTGGATGGGCCTTTCTTGAATAATAAATTCCTCAACTCTTTTTAAAAAAATATTTTCATTAATTTCAGAGAGGAAGGGAGAGGGAGAGAGAGATAGAAACATCAACGATGAGAGAGAATCATTGATTGACTGCCTCCTGCACACCCCACACTGAGAATCGTGCCCACAACCCGGGCATGTGCCCTAACTGGGAATCAAACCATGACCTACTACTTCATAGGTCAATGCTCAACCATTGAGACACGCCGGCTGGGCTGCCTCAACTCTTAAGATGATCACCTTGTCCTTGACCCTCTCGGGTGTCTTTGACAAAGCCAGCCATTCTAGCTGAGCCAGACAACAGGTATGAGCAACTATTGAGCATTTACTATTGAACATTTGCTATGGCCTTGTTTCTTTGCACATATATTATCTCATTTAATCCTTATCACAATTCCCATGAGTTTGATATTATGATTATGCTTATGTTATACGTGAGAAAACAAAGACTTAGAATAGTGAGATAATTTTCCTAATTAATGTTCTAAATAGTGGTAGAACCATTGTACTACAAAACTCTCTCAACCTGGGGGTGGGTGTATTTGGGGTTACTAAGGAGAAACCAGGATTTGACCACACATATTTTTGGTTTCCCAGATGATGTTTAGTGTCCAGTGCCAGCCTCTGAAGCAGGGGATCCCGCGGGGGTGAGGTCGACAGAGCCCTAACGAAGCATGCCCGACTCCGGAGACCAGGTTCAGTGACGCAGATCTGAGTTTATTGTGTAAGTGCAGCAACATATATAACATTCCAGACCAATCAGAAGTTTACACCATCCTTAGGGCAACCAATGGTAGGAAAGATCAGGGTACTATGTAGGGGCTCTAGGGGGTTTGCTCAGGCGGGCGCTGCCACTTCCTGGTGTGCCCAGGAAGCTTGTATAGGCGGAGGGGGCTCCCGCCATTGCATCTGCCACTGCACTGAGATGAATCTCCTGAGCTCTTCCCACAAGCCTCCTTTGTCTCTTTGCCTAAACACATTGTCTAGGTAGCAACATATATTACATTGGAACGAGGCTTTTTATTTTCCGTATTTTACATGTTTTACTTGGAGTGGAAAGGGAACTTCACTCTCTGTTGTAGAGCTGGTCTGTTTTCTACCAAGCAAATAGAGGGACAGGGATCAGGGGTTGTCTCATAATGAAGCCCTGTTGCAGGCTGATCATAAATTGGATTGCTCTTCTTAGTCATCTTTTCCTGATGCCCACAGGAGTTTGACCTAAACGAAGAGATAATTACTCAGGATGTTACAAACATCCCGATCCATTTGGCGATCCCTTTATTAAGTGAAACGGGCCCTTTTTTTTCTTATTCGGATACTGCCTGTTAATAGAATAATCTCGAAGCTATTAGCATTTAAAGAGGAATTTAGACAAAGATGTCCTGAATTGTCCCTTCTCCTGGCTCTTGGTGCTCATGGGATCCTTGCTTTAGCTAATTAGGCCGAAATGAATATTAAGTGCATTGATCTCTATCAAGCACATCCGGGAAGGAGAGTTTTTGTGAAAATCATTTCAGTTGCAGACTTTGTTTGCCTCTACAAAGTATCTGATCCCAAACAATAGGCACTGGGGACATTCCAAAATGCAAACAAAACAAAGCAGAACCCCACAAAAGATAAGGAGAAGGGTTCTTAGGGTTTCTGAAATGCCCTTGCTTAATCTTCAGCCACCCATGGCTTAGCTTTATTCCCATGGGAACCAAGAGGAAACAAGTATAGCATCACTTCTCCAGACCCCCAGAAAGCTTGTAAGAGTTGTGCCTCATGGCATTGCGTAGGGAGTAAGCACTCTGCTCTGGAAACAGAAAGAGCTGGGTTCGGATCCTGACTCGGACCTACATAATGCATGGGACCTTGGGCAAACAATCTCCTTAAGCCTAAATTTATACACCTTTAATAGGAATTACATTCTTTCACACATTCCTTATGCCTCAGGGATATGAAATGGACATAGTAAAATCATTGGACAAATATTGGTGATTATTAATAATAAAGATTGGGATAAGTGTCTTCAGATATGACATCAAAAACAGCAAGATTCTAAGTCTTCCCAGTTAAGTTTCAAAATTACCAGAGGTGAGAGGAGAGCAGTTTGTTCTTTCTGAGGGACAGTGTGAAGTGTAGTAGGAATAAAAGTTAAAGTGTGATGATGATAAAGACTTGACGGTGGACACATGCTCTGTCTCTGATTTAGGGCACCTTGCTTCAGCTCTTTGAAGTCCATTATCTTTACCTGTAAAATGGAGAGAGTTGCACTTTCCTCCAAGTGCTATACTGTCTGACTTCATGAGGAAATATTCATCAAACACCTGTTACCAGACTGTGGGGGTCTGTCTGCACACATAAAAGCCCGATTAGACATGAAAGGGAGTTTGCAGCAAAGAAAGTGAAAGGTTACTAGTGGAGGAAGTGGCCATGCCTGGAGGCAGGTGAGCTAATGCTCCAAGGCCTGGCCCTCAGATGTCTTCCAGGGGATGGTTTATACAGGGAATAGTCATTAAGCATGGGAACTACAGGAGCCAGGGTTGTGGTCTCTACTGATTGGTTGATGCTAGGGTAGGGGGTGATTCACCAGCGCAGCTGGTCTTGCTGTCAGCCATGGTGTCACTTGGTCTGGGTTTCTTGCACCCGTAGAAATGGGGCCTTTTCACGGAATCCCAAGGAAAGCATTCCAGGGACCCACGTATGGGAACTTGTGGCCTGGTAAGGTTGATTGACATTGAAGTAAACACAAAGGGCTGTCCTGGGTTCAGCTCTACCTCGCTGTGGGAAAAGTTCAGCCTTGTCTTCATCAGCCCCAGGAATAGGGCCAGTGCCCAGGCACTGTGTGCCATTTGTTCAGTCTGTGTTTCTATCTCCATCCAATTAGCTTAGCTTCTGTTCCCAGGTGCACTCCTGCTGGCCCTGTGGCTAAGCTCACTAAGGCCCACATGGTCTGACAGGGGCTCCAGAGAGAGTACCCCAGTGAGCACTCTTACACACACACACACACAGAGAGGGAGAGAGAGAGAGAGAGAGAGAGAGAGAGAGAGAGAGGAACTTTGTTAATGTTGGATTAAATTATCTCAGGCTTGGGAAGGAGTAGGCACTTTTCAAACTAAACAATCAACCCCCCAATCTTTCACTGGCTTCACTGGCTGTGTTGGGTCCTCCCCCTACCAGTGGTCGGCAAACTCATTAGTCAACAGAGCCAAATATCAACAGTACAACTATTGAAATTTCTTTTGAGAGTCAAATTTTTTAAACTTAAACTACATAGGTAGGTACATTGTTATTAACTTAATTAGGGTACTCCTAAGGCTTAGGAAGAGCCACACTCAAGGGGCCAAAGAGCCGCATGTGGCTCGCGAGCTGCAGTTTGCCAACCGCGGCCCTAGCCAATCCATTCTCTAGATCTTCTGGGGTTCTCTCTCCCTTATGAAATCCAATCCTTTTCCCAGGCTAGACTAACAGGCCTTTATGGTCCTCCTCTTGGCGTCTACTGGGCATGTGCCCAGCAGAGGAATTTTCCTTCCTCTTTCCCCTGACAGGGCCAGCAGTTCCCCAGGGGGACTGGAAAGCTGGTCCTTTCTCCCTACCCAGGGAAGGGAGAGGTGTTAACCCCCTTTGCAGGGAAATGCTGTGATCCCCTGGGGAGTGTGTGAATCTGTAGCTTCCTGGTAGATTACTCTTTTTAATATTTGATTCCCTGTGCTCCTTTCCTCTATTAATATTTAGCTACCTACCCTAACAGTTTCATTGCTTCTCTGGGACTGGAACTGAAACACTATTGAGACCTAGTTGTTATCTCTAATTTGACTAAAACTCTGTCTCTGTGGTCAGCAGACATGAGGCTTTGTTCCTGAGATTATTTGATGCTGATCAGACCTTCATTATCTTGAGGGTTTAATGGTTAAGGGAGTGGGCATACAAGGGAGAGGAAAGTAGGTGAGTCAGTGTGCTAGATGAGGCCAGTTTGAATTAAAAGGCAAGAAAGGAAGAAACGTCAGATTAAAGAAATGAAGTTTCTGCAGACGAGCACAGTAATCGTGCTCAGTACTATATGACTCAGTTTTCCTTTTCCTTTTCTGGGGCCAGGTATTACTGCTTCTCCTCTTGGTAGAGTTGGTGAGCGGAGATGGATAATGGGATGGTGAGGGGCAGCCAGTGGACCTGGGTGTGGAGGGCTGCAGGGAGGCAATCAGTAGGGGACAAAAGTAAGGTGACTTTGTACTTTATAACTGGTTTCTTTTACTCCTGCAAACCACCATGAAATGCAATTGAAATTACTTCCCAATACTTGAGAAATAATCAACTGTTTTTCAAGGAAAAACACCCACCTCTCTCTCTCTCTCCCTCTCTCTCTCTCTCCTCTCTCTCTCTCTCTCTAACATGCTCACTCTTTGGAGTCATTTTCCTATTTCTTGCCACTTCACTGTGAATCACAGACTCTCTCTCTCTCTCTCTCTCTCTCAAACATGCTCACTCTTTGGAGTCATTTTCTTATTTCTTGCCACTTCGCTTTGAATCAGAAAGCAAGACTGAGTTCTGTTCTGCCCTCTAGCCAGCTCCTGTGCTTTCCTTTCCAATGGAAGAGTTGGTAGGACAGTCATGGAGAGAGAGCACAACATACGTGCTTCTCCTGATGTTGGAAAAGCATCTTTGCTCAGCAGTAGTGACAAGTCTGGGGCCTGCACCTCGACCTGGCTAGGATTCCTGCGCTTCCTCAGCCTCCCTCACCCTCCGTCCACAGCTGAGAGCAGCACGGATTCAGAGCCCGCCTGCTGGAGCCGGCTGCAGCTCCTCTTTAATTTCCCTCATCCTTTGAGTCACACGCATCTCAGACACAATAAGGCACCTGCACAAGCAGTGCCCTTGTCACCATGACAACCCACACAAGATGGGGATGAGGCAGGTGGCACAGAAGGAGGTCCATGTTCCTGATCTCCTGTTGGTGGCGCTGCTGACATAGAATCCTTCCACAGTTGCTGGGACACTGTCACCCCCACTTCTGGGCTAAGGTGGAGGATTGGGGGTGGGGTGGAAAGCTGAATTCAGAAGCAACTCAGATGTTGGAAGGAGAAGTTTCCAGGCTACTGGGAAGCAGGGGTCCACTCCTCCAACAACCTCCACACCACCCACACACAATTGTTAGTGCTGTCTGAGCTGCTGTCTTTTAACAGATGAGGCATTTTCCTCACAAGCAGGAAAAAAAAAGAGGAAAAAAAGAAATTCAATCAATTCTTTATAGAGGCTTCCTGATGCTTGTCTTAGGGGCCGCCACCTCCCACCACTGCCATCAAATGAACTGGTCTCAGCAGTGAAGCAGAAGGACAAATTGAAACTCTTTAGAATAACAGGGACAGGTTTGACTCCCAGCTCAGCACCTTGCTAGCTATGTGTGCTCGGTCAACTCCTGACCTCTGAGACTCACATCAGGCACCGACTGCTGATCCACAAATCTATCCAGGATTCCTTGTGAGGGTTAAAGGATGGTGATACATGTGATATGCCCAGCACATCTGTGGCCCAGATAGACAAGTAATTGTGGGCTTTTAGTATAATACCACTCACATGAATGTACCAATAAGTTCAGATTAACATTTTGAACTTCTTTTGTTACATATGAGCTATAGAAGATAAATGGCGCCTTCTCCCCCATTACCTAAGCCTGGCGGGTTTGG
>NW_006296627.1:1024213-1029725 GCF_000327345.1 Myotis davidii | reverse complement strand
CACCGACTGCTGATCCACAAATCTATGCAGGATTCCTTGTGAGGGTTAAAGGACGGTGATACATGTGATATGCCCAGCACATCTGTGGCCCAGATAGACAAGTAATTGTGGGCTTTTAGTATAATACCACTCACATGAATGTACCAATAAGTTCAGATTAACATTTTGAACTTCTTTTGTTACATATGAGCTATAGAAGATAAATGGCTCCTTCTCCCCCATTACCTAAGCCTGGCGGGTTTGACTGAACTTTCCTTTGCAGGAGGCAAGTTGAGACCCTGTGTAACAGCAAAGGGCCTCTGTAAAGCGGTTTTCCCCAATAGGAAGGAATTCTGAAAGCTGAGGAGTCCAAAGATACAACTGGTTTCTTTACTTCCAGCTCCTGCAACATTGTGGATGTTCAGTAAATGTGGTTGAATGAACCCCAGGGATGTGTTAGAATCACACCAGCAAGGTAGCTCCTTTGAGATGGTAACATCAGGCTAAGCTTCCTAGAAGATAGAGCTCCTGACACTATTTCATTCCTGCACCCAGATGATCCTTTTAACATGCAATTCAGATTACATTGCTCTTCAGCCCCAAACTCTTCATTGGTTCCCCACTTTCTTGGAGTAAAAACCAAAATCCTAACAGTGACTTCATGGCTCTTCTGACCCTTCTGACCTTGTGTCTTGCTAGTCTCCTCCTCACTCACGCTGCTTCGGACATGCTAGCTGTGCTGCTGTGCCCAGATCGGTCATGCTTTGTCCCACAGATTTTTATTTTTTTAAATATGTTTTTATTGAATTTTTACAGAGAGGAAGGGAGAGAGGGATAGAGAGTTAGAAACGTCGATGAGAAACATTGATCAGCTGCCTCCTGCACACCCCCCACTGGGGATGTGCCTGCAACCAAGGTACATGCCCTTGACCGGAATCGAACCTGGGACCCTTCAGTCCGCAGGCTGAGGCTCTATCCACTGAGCCAAACCGGTTAGGTCAGGACTTTGTTTATTTTAAAAAATTAATTATTCACTCATAGGTAACTCAAAGATTGGGTATTTTGACCTATTCTCCCTAAAGAATACATGAAATTCCCTTCATGAAAAAAAAAAGTTTTTTCTATTTACCAGCCATCGTACTGACTAGAGGAAATTCCGTTTGTGAGTTCTCTTTTAATTCTCGAAGTTGTTGCAAACTCTCACTGAGATTCAGGGAAAGATTTACCTAGAAAAGCCATCTCATAAAGACATTTCCCCAGGAGATGCTCACTGGAGACCAGACTCTCCCAGATCTCCTTAAATTGTTATGCATGCCACATGCTTCTTAACTGCCTGGGTCACTTTGCTGCCAAGGTCCATCAGGAAGGGCAGGCGCTAAACCTTGCTGACTTTTCTTTTGTCACCCCAAGTCTCATGTTAGACTGTCCCCCACCCACCCCGGATCCAGATAGGCTGAGTGACAACGATGAAAGGTTCCAAAGAAACCACGGAGGCTCTTCTCACGTGGAGCCTTTTTGAGGTGTGAACACCTTGGGTCCTTGGGATACTTTTGTTGCTAAAGGAACTGAATTCCTTTCAAGTGAGGGCCTATTGAAAACAGGCACAATGCCGAGGAGCCATTGTCATGTTCACCTCGAGCCAAATGTGCACAGCTTTCAAGTTAAAATTGGATATTTGAAAATCTAAAAGCTGTCTCTATGGACTTTTGTATTAGAAGCTCTCTGTAATATGTGGATCAGTGGGATACTTTGGAACCTGCATCCATTGTGCCCACATGAAATAGGCCAGACCCCACTGGGAATAAAAAAAAAAGAGTAAACTGCTCATTCATTTGGTGAACTGGGTGGAAGCGGGGAGGGGGGAGATTAACTCTTTGGGGAGACGAAGCACAGATGCAGACACAGATATATGAGATAGAAGGTGGGGAAGAGGAGAGGAGTTGTTTATAATGAATTTGTCAGCTTTGGAATATTTTATTTGTATAAAAATCAATATACTTGATGTAATTTTCAGTATCCCTCTTCAAATGTAGATATGGACTTAAGTTTAATTTTATAAAAGCATTTCTCTTGCAATAACCTGGTATCCAAAATTCAAAGTACCTGGGGAAAAAAAGGTAAAAAAGTGCATTCAAAATATATTTTGTTTTATATGGCATAGTTTTATCAGATATATTCTTAATAGGCTTTTGTTTGTTTTTACTGTATTAAGACATTCTGGCATTCAGAAGACTTACAGGATAGTATTTTTGTGACCTAAAATTGGTTACTGTAAAGATATGAAACAACAAAACTATTGTTTCTTGAACACTTACTTATAAGCCCAAAACTCTGCTAAGTGATACTTCACTAGAACTTCCCCGAATCTCTCTGGCTATGAGAAATAATTATCTTCATTTTACATAAGAGAAAACTAATCAGAGAGTATAAATTATTTTTTCAAGGTCTCACATCTACCGAGGGAAGAAGCAGCTACAAATTAACTTCTAATTAATAGAAAACACGAGAAATTTCTTTGTTTCTACATGCACACCCTCTACAACAGGGGTGGGGAACCTTTTTTTTTGTTGCCAAGGGCCATTTGGGTATTTATAACATCATTCGAGGGCCATACAAAATTATCAACTTAAAAATCAGCCTGCTATATTTGGTCAAACATTTAATTAACTCACCCCTAATGCCTTGGCAGGGACAGATCAAATACTTTCTCAGGCCTTATATGGCCTGAGGGCCGGGTGTCCCCAATCCCTGCTCTACAATGAGAAAATAATTTATTTCAGGCCAATGAATCTGGCTCAGTCTATTTTATTCCCACTTTAATTTGGAAAATTACATAATATTGAAAACTAAAAAGCACTCCTAATGCCAACAGTTTAAAATACTTAAAGGAAGTTATGTTTCTACAAAAATTTAAGCAAACATATTTTGCATGGTTGTAATCTGTATGGACAGAGAATTTTATACCTTGGTCTTGCACTTTTATGTCTTATGTATATTTTACATGATGTTGCCAACTTTTAAAAATGTTTTTAAAACTTGATAACATTTCAATGAGTAGGCATTTCATAATATTGGGTATTTTAATTATTTCTTATTTTTAAGTATTATAGGTTACATTACAATCAACATCTTAATTATAAAACAACAACACTTAAATGACTGGTTTCTCCAGAATAATTTCTGAGACTGGGATTACTGAGATATCTTTATTTCTATTGATATGCATTGATATATTGCTTCTCAAAATGATAGACCCACATTGCAAATGCACCCCAAATTGTTTGAGCTGGTAAATTGTAATGCATCTTCAATATCATTGGCAGTTGTGATTTATTTTGAAAGTTCGTCTGTGCAGTAGCAATGAATTGTAAGTTCACTGTTTTAATTTGAATGAATTTGATTATTTGCAGGAATATATTCATTTAAAATATTCATTTTCTCTTTTTATCATGCAAATCAGTGGCATCACTCAAGAACATTATTTTATCATGTCTAGTGGTCACAAATGTATCTAAATTTTTCAATTATACAAATATCTATAGATGTATAAATATGTATGTCTATTTCACTTTCACATTAGATAGAAATCATTGCAGGATACATAAACTATCAAATGGTTCTTTTCTCTGAGAGGACATCAAAAAGTCTATCATCTTTATCAGGTATTACTGAGAACTTAAATTATTTACTTTAATGAGAATCCATGTTACCTTTCCTGCATTCATAAGTTTCTAATAACTCAATGAAATAGTCACACCAGTGTAATTAAGGAGTTGTCATTAGAATCCTGTCTTTTGCAGGCTGGTGACCCCTCTGCAAATGAAGGGTATAGGCGAGGAATGCAGATGACCTTGAGCACCAGCAGAGCCTGCGCCTGTGTAGCCCTTTGGCTGCTGAGAGGGGGAAGCGAGGAGTAAGTCCCAATGCCCAATATCAATAAGTTCTGGATGTTATTCACAGCAACTGCCATATAGAGACCCACTATTTAGTTATGGGCATTTTTTGTTCTCATAAATTGCCATGAAACTGTGGCCAAAGATTTAAAACTATAAAACTTATCCTTGAGTAAAAACAATAGAATCTGTCAACTTGTTTGAACGGTTTCAGCCATAGAAGCAAGTTTGGATGAGTCCAGTGGGGGTAGAGGATTTGTACCAAGACTGATAAAACTCATTCATTCTCTCACATTGTTTGGGCAGCACAACTGTGTATTGGGCAGTGTTTCAGAGGCCCTTTGATCTGCAAATGGATAATAAAGAGCCATGGTGTTTGGTGGAAAGTAATGAGAGCATGTGGCTCTCATTCTTCCTTTTCCTTTCATGGTTCAAACCCTCTTAGATGGTAATCTGGAATAGATCACCTACACAGCACTGAGCACCCCAAAAGATTAGATGGTCTAAGAATTAACATCATTCATGACAAAAGCAAATCAATTCAGTTATCTTAGCATGCTTTCACTAATAAGGGAAGGGACATGCCACATGCTGCAACAGGAAATTTAAACTCTAGGGTTTAAGTCCTCAGTTCTCTCCACTTAATGTAATGGTGTCCCTAGGCTAGACAGGTAACATATCTGAGACTGAGTTTCGTATTTATGAATAAGAAACCTGAACATATGTCCAGGTTTCCCTCCTGCTGTGACATTTTGTGATGCTTTAGTAACATATGCATCAAGCTCCTACTTCTGGCACAGTGCCCTTCAGGCTTATGAAGAAAGTAGGAAAGAAATGTACTCGTAAGGTATATTCTCTGCTAGGCCAGGATTTTCAGTCTTGTGACCACCCACGGACATAACAGGCAAGTAAAAGTGTATGCACCCAAAGGAGAGGTCCCTGCAATAGTAATGCTCTGAGGGCAGCCTTGACCATGAATGAGACCATATGGTATTTGGAGGTGAGAGAGAATATGAAGACTTGAAGCTGCGCAGCCCTGTGTTCCACATTTCACCACAGCACTTCCTTTCCAGTGCAGCTGTGGGTTGCGACCCCTTTGGCGGTCGAACGACCCTTTCACAGGGATTGCCTAAAACCATCCTGCATATCAGATATTTACATTATGATTCATAACAGTAGTAACATTACAGTTATGAAGTAGCAACAAAAATAATTTTATGGTTGGGTCACAACATGAGGAACTGTACTTAAAGGGCCAGAAGGTTGAGAACCACTGATTTAAGTGAGTAGATGTCTAAGATTTAGTTTGCTTACCCATCAAATGGGAAAGTAGCCCAGTCGGTGTGGCTCAGTGGTTGAGCATCAACCTTTGAACCAGGAAGTCATGGTTTGATTCCCAGTCAGGGCACATGCCCAGGTTGTGGGCTTGATCCCCAGTGTGGGGCATGCGGGAGGCAGCCGATCGATGATTCTCTCTCATCATTGATGTTTCTATCTCTCTCTCCCTTTCTCTTCTGATCTGAAATCAAGAAAAATATTTTAAAGATGGTAAAGTAATGATTCCTTTGAATGATTTATTGTAAGGCTTAGAGATGGAGTGTGTATGGGCATCACTACTTCCCTGATACGTTGTCGTCACG
>NW_006296627.1:1005338-1024156 GCF_000327345.1 Myotis davidii | reverse complement strand
TTGATGTTTCTATCTCTCTCTCCCTTTCTTTTCTGATCTGAAATCAATAAAAAATATTTTAAAAATGGGAAAGTAATAATTCCTTTGAATGATTTATTGTAAAAGTTAGAGATGGAGTGTGTATGGGCATCGCTACTTCCCTGATACGTTGTAGTCACTGCAAAACAAAATGTTAGAAGAAGATGTAGGAAGAGGAGATGTGTAGGCAGCATAAACAAGGGATTCTTGGTGGATATTAGAAAAAGTTTTTTGCACTTTCAGTTGAGTAAAGGAATTTCTAAAATGTGGCAGTTGTGTATATCGTTTACATCATGGAGTTTAATGTTCTAGTGGGCCAAAAAAAGGCAGCGGGGGGTGGGGGGGTGTGAAACTATGTCATTGCTGTGAGGAATGCTTTTAGGCCCAGTATACATTTGAGAACTTAACAGCAAGATGACCTGATTTAATCTGATGTGTTAGAAGATAATTCTTTAAGGAAGGGACCTCTGTGCTGAAATCTGAGAGATGTTAAATAGGAACTGATTAATTGATGGGAAAGGCACATATAAAGCCCTGAGCTGGGGAGAAGGATGACACATCTGAGCAGCTGAAGGTTAATAGAACTGAAGCAAGGAATGAAGCTAGAATGATCCCTGAGGGTCCAGTAGGTGGAAAATTAGTAAGAGGAAACATTAGGGGGGAGGGCGGATCCCTGCGGCAGATCATTCAGAGTGATTAGCTATCAGCTGGGGGATGCTGAAGGATGAGGACTTTGATCAGATATTGGGGTTCAGTTGGGATGGGGGGATTCTTACTAAACTGACTTAGCAAGATTCCTGATACAATGGACCTCAAGATCTAGGCTTAGAGGGCTTAGTGAAGCCCAATTAGAGTCTGGAAAAGGAGAGGGTCTTTTCCAGATGTAATTACAATTTAATATATCTGATTAGGTAAATAATTAAGTTCTTTCTAAAGGTATATATTACTTTTGCATGTCAAGTCATAACATTTTCTAAAAAGGATTTTTTCTATTATTCACATACTATGCTAAGTTGAAAATGATCAACATCTATAGAGAAGTTTGCTTAAAGTGTTGGTGTTTTTTTTAAGCGTGGAACATTTAACTTCTTCAAATCACTACCAAAAGCCTTTAGTCCTGATTGGAAAGCCCTGGATGTATTGGAACAAACTCTAATATATATGTATTGCCCTTCATACTTTTATTCTTGCATTTATATGTGATCTTAATGATCATTCTGGGGTTCAAATCCTGGCTCTGCTCTTTATTAGCTCTTTTTTGCTAAGTGCTTTACATGGGTCAGTTTAAACTCAAAAAGACTCCTATGTGAGAAGCGTTGTTACTTTCATCTGCAGAGGAGAAAAGTGGAGCTCAGAGAGGAGAAGAGGTTTTGCCCAGGTCACACACTTAGCTTACTTAAGGTTAGCGGCTTTCTCTTCTATAAGAATTAAAAATATTATCTATTTTCCTGACTCTGAAATTCCACAGTCCTCTTGAGATGGACTAATAGCTAGGCCTCAAGACACTTTGTCTTGTTAAAAACCAACAAATTTCCCCCATTGAAAGAGTTGCCTGGCCGGGGAAAACATTTTTTTTTTTCTTGTTTCTTAATGGAAAATCAAGCCTGCTGATTAATACAGAGTAATAGTTCCGAAAGCTCCCTCTTGACAGAGCATCGGCTTTCTCATTTCCTAATGAATTGCTCCCCAAAGAAACTCATTATATTTCGAGACACAAGGCTCCCTGGAGACTTCCGCGTCTCCACCATTTACTTACTAAAATGTTCATCATTTAGAAACCCGTAAGCCTTGCCAAATTCACCGAGTCCTTTGAATCTTTAGCTTATCAATAACTGTTTGTTCTACATTATGATCAAAACAAGCTTGGCCCTTAGATAAAGTTTTGTCTTCACATTTCCTAATGTTTGTTTGAAGATTTATAATTCATTCTTGTGTGTAGCATAATAGTTTTTTCAGTGTCAGGTTGCTTTTTTTTTTTTTTCTGGGAGAAAGGGAGACATGTCACCAGATGAAATGATTTGTTTCACCTTTTCTGTAATTTTGTATGAATGTGGTCAGGTTGGTTGTTGGTTTTTTTTCCTATTTCTATTTGTTTGGTAAACATTGTTTCTAGTGAAAGAATTCTCTCTATTCTGTGTACTTGTCTGTGCAGTTTCTTTGATGGATGGGGTTGGTGGTGGTGGAAAGGAGGGATTAATGTGCCTTATTTCTATTTTGTTTGTATGATTGTTAATTTCCCTCCACTTGGTCCTTATTTCTCTTATTGTCTCATTGCTAAGAGAAACCTCCACCCCCCATTCCTAAGGGCAACACTGTCATATGATCACCATTACCCTCCATGTTACTTTTTGGTGGTCAATGCTGTGAACCACCAAGTTCTGACTTGTATTCACTATAAAGGCAAAAACAATCAGCAGAAAGTCAAAGAAAGAAGTTATTTTCTGAGGGAAAGCAACATCTTGAAACATTCATCTCTCTATATGGGGGGTATGTGGTGAAATAACGGGGACAGGTGTTAGATTTGACCTGTGCCCCCAGATCTGGAGGAGATTCAGACGTTGTCCCAAAGCTTCTGGGCCACTAAATTGGTAGACTTTCCTGGTATTGGAGTGTAAAGATAATAAGGATACCTAGAGCAGACCAAATAACTACCCCAAATGAGACCCCTTTAAGTGAAGAAGACAAGAGTTTGAGATCGCTATTCATCAGATGAGACTGATGTCTGACCAAGTGCTTTCTTTCCCACTTTTTTTCCTAGGTAGTTCACAGAGAGTGGAAACAAAAAAGAGTACCTGTCATTAATAAATAAATATCTGAAACCTCTCCTGTACACTACATCCCATAATTGACTCTCCCGCTCTTTGTCACTAAGCATAAAATTCTGTGACCAAAGATTCATTTCCTTTAGAATGTAAAAAAGACTGACACTTCTCCTGTCTATCATCTCAAGTTTGTTGGGAGAATGAACACAATGGATGTGATTGCCACTGGAAGTTGTAAAAAAATTGCATCACTATCAATTAATAATGGTGATGATAATAGAAATAAATAGAAATAAACTATCAATTAAACCCTGCCATCTGAGTTAAAAGATGTCTTATATAAGACCCTTTCCTTTGTGTTTTACCTACTCTGTTTCTAACCCCTTTGCCTAGCATAAACTCAAAGAGCCAGAGGAAGGGAAGAAAAAAAATCAAGTTGATTAAGAGTGAATTATAGGTAGAAGAATATGTCAAAGAATATATGGTGGATGACAAGTGAATAATTCTACAGCTGTTCAGGAAACAAAGCAATAAACGGATCTCTTTCTATTTCAATCTAGTAAGAAACAACTCCAACATTACTTATCTTAGAGCTCTGGTTTCTGCTAAAGCCACTCTGCCCACCTGTATTGGGCATCTGTGAGGGGTCCTCCAACTCCTCCTTGGTTTTCCATGTTTGTTTTTTGCGTGCTTAATATGTGCTAGGCACTATGTAGAACCTTACATGTGTTATATTATTTTAATACCTACAATGAGAAGGTACAATTTTTTTTCCAACTTTAGGGAGGAGAAATTGGGGCACAGGGGGATTAAGTGACTGGCTTGTCACACAGCTATAAGTGGTAGTGCTTAGATTCAAACTCAAGAAGTTTAGCTCCAGGCAATGCTCTTATTCCTACCTTAAACTGGAAATTGTTGTGGTTCATACTCCTGGTTCCAGGCAGAGGGGTTTGTAAACCATCCTAATTAGGTAATAATCTTGTGGCTTCTAAAATGAGATTTGTTTCTGTTCTTGCTTACCTGTTTACACACACACACACACACACACACACACACACACACTCACACTACTACCTCCTTTTGATTTGGGGGAGAATGACTTGTTTTTTCAATGTTTAATCCTTCTGTGCTCCATGAGTTGTCTTTTACCTATGGATTTATTTTATCTTTAAAAATGGCACAGCCTAAAGATTCTGATAGCTGTCCATTTAAGAGCACTGAGGAATGGTTCCAGCCAAAGCCAGCTTTTATTAACTCTGTGTGTTCTTGGTCTCATGTAAGTTTCCAATCTTCAATTTTCTTTTCCTTGAGGAAGGTAATTCTTTCCACCTCACAGGTGGTTATGAAGATTATATAAGTTATGGTATATAAACTCTGAAGACCTTTATAAATGAATGGGGCTACTAATAACTAATTTGTTTTCTATTTTCTGTATTCTTCCTCATCTTTCTTTGAAAAATGTGATTTCCCTTGATTTTCTATCCCCAGCAAATACGCTAGAGTTTAAGTGGATAACCTAAGTTTCTCACATAGTAACTTCATCAGAGAAGTAAGAAATATGTATTTGAAAGTGGAGAAAAATGAGGCCAAAGTGTCACAAAGGGGAATTGGAACCAGAAGTAGTTCTAACACATAGTCTAAATTCATTTTCTTTAGATTATAGTGTTCACTTTTCCATGACTCTGGCTTTCTTTCCATTTCATTATATAGCATTTTCACCTCTAGTCAGAGCTCAAGAAGGAAAAAATGTAAATAAAAATTAATTCAAATCTCAATTCAGTGCAGTCTTTTTCATTAATTTTCAGGTTCCTAGTTATATTGTTTATATATAAATTATAAATTGGTAAGAATTTACATTTCTTTAGAATTTCATTATTTCACAAGGCTCATAGTTCAGTTGATTCCTCTCAATAATTTGTTTTAAGATATATCAAGGAGATGGAATCATTCTTATTTTACAGATAATGATCCAGAGGCTCAAGGAAGCTGGATGGGCAAAACCACTGGTGAAGGGTTCACAGCTGGTTAAAGAGACAGAGTGAAAAGGGGAAATATTTCCAGAGATAAATGAGAATGCTACTCCCTTTTCACCTAGAGTGTTACTGTTTAATTAAAAGTTTCTAAATTTTTACCAGAGTCTTTATGATGTGAAACCCAACTGTGTGTTGCACTGAAGTACCTAGCACTCCATAAGCCAATCATTTCTAACCCCAACTTGGATTTTAAAGCCCAATTTGAGATGGTATTCTATTTGTAAGTGGTAGGGGTAGGTCCCCAGGCATTGGCTGGAGATACCCTGGGGAGAAGAGAATTCTGAAGAGAGGAATCAAATTTTCAAGATGCCATGGATTATCATCACACTCACATACATTTGAGCACTTGCATACATTATTTGGTAATTAGCATATCTAATTGCTTTCTGACATTAGGAGTTAGCTTCCCTGTGTGTTTTGCTTCTCTGCTTCATGCCATTACTAAATATGTCACTGGAGCCCACTGATCCCTGTAGAGATATGTGATGGTTTAACTCCCAAAGGTCTCATCATATAAAAGAGATGATTTCAGGCATTTAGAATCATCTTTGACCCATGAATTCCTGGAAGGGAGCACATACTCCATTTGGGTATTTTTTGTAGAGCTTATAAATCATGGTAATAATCGGAAAATAATTAGAGTTTACAGTTAATGAATATGCATGCATGTTGGTCTTACATAATCCTAAACATCATCATCATCATTTTATATGGCAACAAGTCACCATCAGGTACTGTTTGGCTTGTACATACAAACCATTCTCTAGCACAAAATGCTGGGCTAGAGTCAGTTACAAAGAACATCACGGGAGTGATGAGTTTCATGTAATTCTGAGAGAAAGAGTAGGTAGAGATGGAGATGTTGAAGTATCTCCAAGGAAAGTTGCCTCACTGGCCTTCAAGAAATCTAATAGGCAAGTACTACCATAGAAGCAGAAGTTCTACAAAGTAGACAGCTCTCCAAGTTTGATGACTAATTTATACGTCAACTTGATTGGGCCACGGGATGCCCAGATACCTGGTTAAACATTATTTCTGGGTGTGTATGGGAGGGTATTTTCAGAAGAAATTAGTATTTCAATTGGTAGGCTGAGTAAAGCAGTTTTCCCTCCCTAATGTGGTAGGTGTCAGTCATCCAATCCATAGGGGTTCTGAATAGGACAGAAGGGCAGAAACGGTAGACTTTGCTCTCTTCCTGACTATTTGAGCTGGAACATGCATCTCCTCCTGTCCCCAGGGCTCCTGGATCCCAGGCCTTTAGATCCAGAATGGAATCTACAATGTTGGCTCTCATGCCTTTGAATGGCATAATTAGCTTTCTTGGATGTCCAGCCGGCAGACTGTGAGACTTCTCAGCCTCCATAATCATGTGAGTCAATACCTTATAATAAATATTTTTCAAGATATAACTACATATGGAGAGATAGATTATGGCTATATAGCTATACGTACATAGAATATGAATGTAAGTTGGCTCTGTTTCTCTGGAAAGCCTGACTAATCAGGTTTTAGATACTTGAATTTCTCAGTTCAGATGAGTTGCATTGGTTCGTGAGACTCACATGCTGCAAAGTCTCACAAAAGACTCAAATATGTATATCAAAATGAAGGTGACTGGTTACATTTTTTGATAAAATAAGACATGGTCTCATCTCTTTCTTAGAAAATAATTATCAAAGGCTAGCTTGATAAGTATCAGTGGTAATAAACTGTAGCTATAAAACTGAAAAATTTGATGTTATAATTGTTTTCTGTGATAAACTTTCCCCCACATCCAGGATATTGGGTAAGTAATTTAAAACCCTTCCTTTTGATCAGAGTTGGGTTATTATTTGTAAAATATGTCTAAGAAAATTTCTTCTAAACATAATACTGTATTTGTTCAACTCTTTTCATTTGATTAGCATCAAATTTTGATTTAGTCTGGGAATTTTTTTTTCCATTTAAGGTGATTGCATATTACTGTTATAATGCATCTTGGGTTGATTGTATAGTTTACCTCTGAGAAGTTATGCTCTTTCCTCTTAAAAAAATATTTTAGAAGCATCTCATTGTCTCACTGCAATGTCCATAAATCATTAAGAACATTTGGAAAAGTTGAGAATTTTCCTATTGTCATGGAAGGAGGACTTACATGTGGGTGAAGAATTTGAGAATGGCTAGGTTTGAACCATTACAAATATTGTCAAGAGTTAGGAGATCAATCGGATGGATGCTGGGGAAAGGTGGATTGGAGGTAGGTAGTTGCAGATTCTAGAATAAATACTAAGATCAAATTCAATCTGGAAAGTAAAACCATTGTAAGGCACTGCCTAGGGAGGATTGAGGTGCTCTCAGGGTAATCATGGAACATCACTGATTGAAGGCCACTCTGACTTTAACCCTCTTCTGGGTCCTGTGGAACACAGAACTGAGTGTCAAGGGGAGCTTACTACCTTGCAATCTAGAGGGGAAGACAGACGTTGAACAATTATTCAAAAATCCATTCAATAATCCATTAAGTGGCAAAGTGCTATAAAAGAGAAGTTTAGAATTCCTTGGGAGGATATCACAGTGGGATTAAATGAAGTGTGCATGTGGGTTGGATTCTACAGCAGCTTCCTCGAATAATAGAATAATAGACTCATTTGCTTTTAATTATGAATCTGCAGTTACCAGCAGGGGATTAGCATACCTAAAAAGTGAAATAAGATACTGGTTGCTTAATGTAGGCTCAGAGAATCTAAGAACCTTCTTTTTATAAGTATTTTTTTAAAATATTTGCAACATAAGCTGGTTTCCTTGGGCAAATGTTTCAGAGAGTCAGTGAGTGTTCTGGGTGATAGCTAGACTCACTGGGATTCCAAGCTATATCTAACTTGAGTGCTTTTACTCAATGACCCTGTGCATACCCAAATGCCTATTTTGAGATGTATCTGCTTTCATAAGCAGAGATGTATGTCCTAGACAGGAATGCGGAAGATTGAACATTAACAAACTGTACCTTGGTAAAATTGAAAGGGGGGGGGGCAATACACAGTAGGTGATGCCTGTGTTCTTGGTCTTCATTTATTCATTTTACAAATTGTCATCTGTACCAAATTGTGCAGGCAAGGTTTCAGTGGGATTCTAGAGAGGGTAAGGTTAAAAAATCATTTTCTCTTTGGTCTCCTGGGGTTTGAATGTCACCAGAGCCCTAAGACACAATGGAGGAATTTAAGGTACATTCAGGTATGTGATTCCTCCTATTATCATTCTGATTATTATTATCATTATTCACATCCTATTAGCATTTCACCTTGAACTAATGTGACATTTCAGTGCTATGGAAATCAATGAGGCAAAAATTTCTCATGCTCCCACAAACAATTACTGTTGATTTAAGTACAAAGACTAAATACCCCATGGATAATATTGATAAAGAGATTAAAATGCAGCACATACATACCATCCGTTATTGAGAATCTTTTAAGTGTTTTCCAAAATTAGTGCTTTCTGCTGGGAAGAAAGCTTCCCTTATTGAATGACCATAACCTGAACTGAAACTTGCTTTCAGCATAATTAGCCATGTCCTCACTTCTGATAATGATACCAAACTTTGGGTTTAATTAGACTTTAATTGCTGTTTTAAATTGTCTTCTGCCTCAGACTTTGCTTTGTTTGCCATCTCATTCTGTTGCTGTTGGTTTTTTCTTCCCATTTTTCTATTTTCATTCCTGAATTGAGACCATGATAACTAACAAGTTAGTCACAGAGCTTAGCAAACAGGGTGGTCCTCGCAAGAATACATGGTGCTTTCCAAGAAGTGTCTCTAACAATGATTTTGTCTGACAAAGACTGGCTGTTTGAAGAGCATATTTTAGTTTCTCCTGGGAAACAACTAGCTCGTGTTTCCTTACCATTGGATATGGCCATATGACCAAGTCCTGGTCAATGGAATGTGTACAGAAGTGCTCTTTGTTCCTAAAACTGTTCACAGGATGCTCTATTCTCTTTCTTCCCCCATCTCCTTGGTCAATGTTGATGCCCAGGTGACCTTGGTGGTCATGTAGTTAGTTCTAGTCTAGCCTCTGCTATACTGGATCTCTTTCTCCCACCTCTACCTTGGATTTTCATTATGTGAATGAGAAACAATCTCCTAATGTGTTAAGCTGCAGAGATTCACTATCCACCTGTTCTATCCGCTAGTGTTACCTTCTCTAAAACATTGGACAATGTCTTCCGTGGGCCATTGACTAATGTTTTACGATAGACAAGGGTTTCCAGAGAAGTAGACCGGTAGGATTTCTATCTCTGTATTTCTATTTCTATCTCTATCATCACTGTCTCTTTCTCTATTCTATCTTTACCTCTATCTCTATCTCTATCTCTATCTCTATCTCTATCTCTATCTCTATCTCGATCTCTGTCTCTATCTCTATATCTCTCTAGTCTATATTTATATCTACATCTGTATCTGTACCTGTATCTCTATCTCTATCTCTGTCTCTATCTCTATCTCTCTCTATTCTACATTTATCTCTATCTCTATCTCCATCTCCATCTCCATCTCCATCTCCATCTCCATCTCCACCTCCACCTCCATCTCCACCTCCATCTCCACCTCCATCTCCATCTCCATCTCTCTCTATCTATATCTCTCTTTCTCTCTATCTCTAATCTTTATATCTCTATCTCTCTTTGTCTCTCTCCATCTCTATGATGTTAAATCATGGATACAAATGACCAACACTGATAGACTAGAAAGTCACAGTCTGAGGCCAGACAGCCCAGACTTCATGGGGCTCCTCCCTTACCGGCTTTGCAACCTTGACCAAATCACTAAACATTTTGAGCTTCAGTTTTCTTACCTGTCAACTAAGGAGACTGGATCCCCAGAGCATCTTTAGCTTTAACATTTGTCAATTCTATGTGTCTCCTCTCAGGACAGGTGTGTAGCAAAGTATCTAAAAGTCATTTAGAGCTTAACCACCCTTTAAAAATATGTGTCAGGAATAGTCACAGCATCTACTAATATTTCCCGAGTGCATTTTTGTTCCTGGAACTTTATATGCAATATCTAATCATCACAATGCCTCAATAAGGTAAAGAAGAGTTAAGCTAAGATGCAAAAGGTCCCATTACTTGTTGAGGTGGCACAGCTCAAAGTGGCAGTTCAGGATTGGCCTCAGGCTTCACCATGTCAGGGCTCCTAACCACTGTGCTGTGCTCTTTCTGCCTTTACTTTGATTCCCACCAGCCCATGTGAAGTCTGTAGTTTGCAAAATCAGCAAATGGGGCATCGCATGGTTGGAAGCCAGAGCACAGACTGGCTTCTGTCCTCCCCTTTCCCTAAAACATATTTGCAATTGGTTACATGATGTAGAGAGAAAGAAAAAAGTTGAAATGAAACACAGTAAACTAGAAAAAAGGACAGATTGATTCTGAAAGCCCGTCAAATTCCCTGGGTCAGTGTCTCCTATGAAAAAGCTAATGGCATCTTTTTTGATGACAAACAGCCCTCTTCTGCTCACCCAGGGTTGCCTCTCCTCTGTCCATTCCTCATTTGTTGTCAGTTGCCCTGGCTGCTAGGAATCTGATAGCTCTGCTGCTACTGTGATGCTGTGATGCCTCATCATTTCCTTCTATCAAATGCTTCCACAAATTGACTCTGCAGGCTGGTTCCTTATTGCTAAGATCTCTACTCCAGGCAAACTCTTTTCTGAGAGACTCCGTGTGAATTCCAGCTGGGAAGGGTTGCTTACAAACCCAATGTATCTAGATGTCATAAGTTTGTATGGTAATTCTTCCTTGTTTCTTCTCCAAATCATCATAGTCTAAACTTGTACCGCAGTTGATGATGAGGCTTTAAGATATCTTTACAAAGCTCTCTTCTTCAGGTGTATCTGAGAACTCTGCAGGGTGTCTGCATATTGCAAACATCCGTCCTGATTGTCATTCTTCACCTCAGCCACCCCAGGCCTTAGGCATTGCTGTATCTACAGGCTGGAAGTAGGTGCCTCTTGTCTTGCATGTGTGTTAATTTTCTGTCATTGGCAATTCCTGTCAATTCCCCCAAACTTCAGGGCTGAAAACTGCACACATTTATTATCTTACTAGTGTTCTGGTGCACAGATTCGTGCACATTAAAAGGAAATAAATTAGAAGAAATATTTTAATATTGCTATTTGCATCTTGCTAATGAAAAGAAAATAGGATTCTACCGAGTCTCCTATCTACCTACTCCAGGACTTCTGTGAGGTTCAAATAAGATGAGGCATGGGAAAATATTTCACAAACATCTGGTTAAACTGTAAAATGTTTGCACCTGGCTATAAAGCAAGTCAGGTTCCTGGACTGAAGAAACTCCAAGGAGGCTAGTTGCTAGGGAGAGGAAGCCAGGCATTGCTATGTGACAACATTACTTGGCACCCACAGCCACTGTTACTGGGCTGGGCTGTGGACCGCATTTTGTGCCATGGAGTCTTGGCAGCGTTGGCTGCAATTTGGTGGGTGTCACTCCAGGGTTGTGGCAGGGCCTGTGTCCCACTTGGGGGAAGCCAAGTGTTGGTTTGTTGGCGCCGGGTCTGTGATGCCATTTATTTTTAAATGGCCAGGGCGTGTCATGGCAGCTCCTGTGTTGAGCGTCTGTCCCTGGTGGTCAGTGTGCATCATAGCTACTGGTCGGATGGATGGGCACTTATATATATATATATATATATATATATATAGATCCTTCTGTGGGTCAGAAGTCAAATGTAAATGTCACAGAACTCAGTGCAGAGTGTCAGCAGGGCTGCGTTCCTTTCTGCAGGCTTTAGGGGGGATCCATTTCCTGCTCCTTAGGTTGTTGGCAGAATTCAGGTTCCTGTGACTGTACATCCAAGGTCCCTGTTTTCTTCCTAGAGCCAGCTGAGAGCTGTTCCCAAGCATCTAGAACAAGCATGTCAATCTTGTGGCCTGCAGGCCACATGTGGTCCACACAAATATTTTTGCAGCCCACCCAATATAATGATAAGAATTGTTTTAATAAAACATTTGTAACTTAATTTTTACAATATCCTGTTATACATGCCTGAAAACTGGAGAGTTTTTAGACAAAAATTTTTTGAATGAGAAGTAGAGTTTAATTTCTGAGAGCAGCTATTCCGGATCAATTTCATGTTTAATGGAATGAGCTGATTGAATGCAAGTGGAGAACTGAATACCCCTAGCCCAGAAGTTATTATGGACAGGTTGGAGGAGAGACCTGGGTAAATTAGATATCCAGCTACAAGCAAACTTGAAATGAATTCTGATCCCACACTCATGTTTGGCCAGGCACTGATGCAATGAAAACAAAAATTTCTTTTCATAAGAGGTGACTTCCAAGTGAGGAAAAAAAACATTCATAAAAATAAAATGGACATGATGTGACAATAATTGACATATACACGGAAATGTATGGTATTCCACGTCTTGCATGAGTCAGCTTAAAGTTGATAAATAGAGCATGGCTTTAGAGAGCAGTTGGTGTTTGTGTTGGGACTATAAGTAAAGAAAGAGTTGGCCAAGTACACCTAAAAGTCAAGACAGATGGAATGGAAAGATGAAGAGCTTGAGAATCTGACACACATTTGGTTAAAGGAAGGAGGTATGTGAGACCAGTGTGTCCATTTAGTGAGGGCAAGGGTTATCTGGGTTACCTTGCTTGGATCTACACCTCATATCTGTTCCATACAACTATACTGAGTCAGTGAATTTGGTGGGGGGTAGCCAGAGAACAAAATTAGCAGACACCATTGTGAGCTAGGAGATTGGGAAGCACAGTGAGCTTGGGTCGTTGAGACCATTAATAATATCATCCAACTAGCACTCCATTTGGAAGGGAACCCAGTTACTTCCTGTTTTGCTTGCTCTTCCACATGCAAAATAATGATTAGGTGTCATTCTAAAAAGTTGTAACTACAAATAAGATGTCTAGGGGAGTAACAGGCTCTTTGGACAAGCTTGCCACTATATAAAAGCCTCATTAGAAGAATGGACACAGGGAGCATGGGGTCCCTGCTGATGACTTCCAAGATCTATGCAGCAGGTATTTTATTATTTGAGTTCAGATACCAGGTTCCTGGAATGGGAGAGCTGATCTCCAACACCTCTCCCCTAAATATTTTGCAAGAATAATGGCCTAAAATCTGTCTGCATGGCACAGAGGTCATTCCTGGCTCATTAGCAATTTAATTAGTCCCAGAGTGGCACAGGTGGGTGGGAGATGCTTGTCAGGAAGAGGAAACCATCTTATTCACACATTTTTAATGGTATTTGCACTCCTGGTGCCCTTAGGAAGCTGTTTCCTATGGTTGGAGATTATTTTCCTTGATAATCTGATCCTATTTTGAGTTTTATGTAAGATGAAAGGGCAGTTCCTGCAAAGTTGCAGAGAGAGGCAAAGCAGGAGATACAATTCTGACGCTATTTACTTCCTCTTTGATTGTTGATTTTATTTTATGAAATGATAGAGCGGATCAGAGTCAGTTGAAGCCAAGAAGAGAATTTAGGCATGCAAGCACACAGAGAATTTCTGAACTTCTGGTAGACAATGTGGGGAGTAGAGCATAGTAAAAAGAGCTCTGAGGTTAAAATTCTGGCCCTAGCCTCCTAGCTGAGAGGTGACATTGTGATTCAATTATTTAAACTCTCAGTGATTCTATTTTCTCACCTATCAAAATATTAAAATTATGGCAGAACATATACTTCAGAGGGCAAGTAAGGTACTATAACAACCACACAGTATTTTTATCTATTGCACGCTGAAGTATACAGAACCCTTTTGTGTTAGTAAGGCATTCTTCTTCACAAATGCAAATATTCTGCGCCCCCCTGGAAAAATCAAACAAATATACATGTGGCTTTGTTTCTTTGAAAAAATTCAGGTACCCTGGATGGCCCCCCCTGCTGAGCTCTGTCTTTGAAAGCTGTGCTTTGTGGGAAAAGGCCATGAGTTGTCCACAAAGAGCCTTAATCTTGTGTGGCATTCTATTGTATTTGTTGTCCTGGGAAGCAAAGGGCTTAGCCATGGGTAGCCCGTAGTGATCCCCTCCAGAGCAAAGGCTGTTTGCTTCATGAAATTCCCCTGCTTGAATAACCAGAGGGGCAACTGAAAGCTGGGCTGGATTACAAGATTTGTGAAATACAAATTTCACCAGTAGCCTCTGTTTCTTCCTTCCTTTACAGTGGTAGGTTAAGGGCTCAGGTAGAGAAAATAGAAAGAAAAGAGAGGTAGTGCTTTATCATCCCTCTGGCCTGAATCCGCGGGGATATTGTACACAGCTCAATGTCTGCAGGAGAAGAGAAGCCATATGGGAGGAGGGAGATGTGTTAAAGGAGGGCCAGCCAGTGCGGTGGGGACTACGCGACAGGGATGCCCAGAGAGAAGACAGTGGTTTTGTTGTCCACTCTTTCTTAGTGATTCTAATACAATTCAGGTAAATGAATAGAGGTAGAACTCTCATGATAGAGATTCAAAGGAGAAAGATTTTTTTTTTCTTGTAGAGGTTGATGTCAGATATAATGAAATCTTTTAAATGTTGCTTTTATTCTGATGAGCTGTCTAAACTTAGTATACAATCTGCAGACAACCCAATAAAATAAGGTGTAGAACTTATGTTCCAGGCATAGGCACAATACTTTTTTTTCTCCCCATATCTTGTCCCCTCCCAGCGCTAAATATTTGGCTCCATATAGACATATACATGGAAATTTATATATATATAATTTATGTGTATGTGGATGTGTATGTGGTGCTGGCATGTGGTTTACTGGTGTTTGGAGGCTTGTGTCATCATAGCGACATGAAGTTATCTCGTCCTCCCACCTTTGGATTCCTGTACAGCCTCAGAGTAGATTCCCCACTTTATCTTTGGCTCTGTAGATTCCCCACTTTATCTTTGGCTCTGTAGTTGCCCATCTCTGATCAAAGCTAATTCAATTGCCTGGCACAGTGCTGACTCCATTCCAGGAGGAATAAGACACATTCACCTTCTGAAACTATGATGACTTGTTTCTCTATGGATGTTTTCTATTTTTGAAATCTTATTTGGAAAAACAGTTTGGAGCACATAAGCATCACTTTCATGAGGAAAAAAAGGTATAGCTGTGATACACTTGCTTGGGATAGGGCTATAATATGATTCCAACAAATTGACCTTCTGGTTATTTTGCTTAAGGCTATGTCATAGACCTCAGCTTTAGGAAGATGCTAGCTGATTCTTCAGTGAATAGATTACAGAAAAAAACCGACAACAAACAATATATATATGCAAAACCAGGACAGTCCCATGGATCAACTGGGTCCACTGTGATGTAGACCTGGGCCAGGATTTGATTTGTCACCTGGAATCTGTACACCTTCACTGTAACAAGGACTCACCCTAGCCTGTCAGATCCCCTGATTATCAGAGCAACCACTGTGTCTGGCAACCTTAAAATGGTAAAAATATTTCTTTTACCCCAGTGTACATTTCCATTGAAGAATGGCCATAGGACACTTTGGTGAAGGTTTTGGAGAATATTTAATATGTATACTCATTTTCTGTAAGATCCTCCCTTTAGAACACCCAGCCTCTCCTTTAGTAGAAGGGCTCAAAGCTTCAAAATGGCACAAATCTGGGTACTAGCACAGAGACCATGATTTTCCATTTCTGTGACTGAACGCATAAGCTCTTGACATAAATGAATCAAGAGGTTCTTTGTTGGCTAAGTTATGATAATCTCTAGGAATATCATAACTTATTAGCTGTTGCAACCATTCCCTGAGTGTCAAGACACTCCTGTTTCCTCTCCAGCTTTATGGCCCATTACAGTAATCCATCCACCTTTCCTCAAGGTTAGGTGTGGAATCTTGCCTCTGCTCTACCAGTCCTACCATTCCCATCTGTTCTTCCATAGTTCATCTCTGAATAAGGTAACTATGTACCTGAAATACACGGTTTTTCTCTTTACCTCACCATCATGAAATTTATTAATATATTTTAGTCAAAAATCCTTACTGAGTACTCTCTATGTCCCTGTACTGTGATGGGTGTTGGAAGTATGTACCAGAGAGTTATGCACACTCTTGACAGTATAATAGTACACATATGTTTAAATCATATCCATCAATATAAAATTATAGATCTTATGAAGGAAATTAACATTGGCAATGTTCATATGAAGAGGGTGTTTGACCTTGTCTGATATGTTAGGGAAGGATCTCCTGGAAAAATGGCATTTTATTTAAGAACTAGTAGCCCTGCACATGAATCCATGCACCAGTAGGTCGCTGCCGCCCTCCTATAGCTCCCCCTGCCCACCTCCTCCTGTAGCTCTCCGAAGCTTGCTTATACCTTGCTGGCCGACCCTCCTGCTGATCTGTGATCTGGATACTAGCACAGATGTGCTTGGTCATTGCACCTCAGGGTGTAATGGCTAATTAGCATACTCCTCTCTTATTATATAGGATTAAAATCTTAAGAAAAATTGGTGCAGAATGGTTATGAGGGACAGCGTTCCAAAATAGAGCAGCAGGTGTAAAGTCCTGGGATGAGAGAGTGCTTGTTTGTTTGAAGATGAAAAAGAAGGTCAGTGTAGCTGGAGCTTTGAAAGTGGAGGGGTCATGGTGTGGGATGAGATGAAGAGGTATTTAGGGTCTAACCATGCTGAGCTATATTAATTATTTAATTGTACCCCAAGAGCAAAGAACAAAAATAATTCAAGCCATTGAAGAATTTTACTCAGACATGTGATGTATCACCGGATTTGCAGAGAAGAGAGTTGATTAATGGGGTTAAATGGGAATTGAAAAAACATGAAAGAGGAAGGGGAGTCTTGCTATTTCCAGAAAGATGTGAGGTTATTTGAGCCAGGGTGGTGGTGGTAAGGGAAATAGAAGGGAGTGAATTCATATATTTAGATGTGGCATTCAGGATTTGTTAATGGAGGTAGAAAAGCAAGGGTGTTGGCAAAGATGTTTCCCATGCCCTGCCTGCTTTGGCTCAGTAGGTAGAGCATCAGCCTTTGGACTGAAGGATTGCCAGTTCAATTCCTGGTCAAGGGCACATATCTCCATTGAAGGCTTGATCTCTGGCCTGGCCCTGGTAAGGTCACCTGTGGGAGGCAACCAATTGATGTGTATCTCTCACATCATTGCACGTGTGTGCTATTTCTCTCTCTCTCTATCTCTCTCCCTCCCTCCCTCCCTCCCTCTCTCCCTCCCTCCTACTCTCTCTAAAAATATCAATGGAAAAATATTCTCAGATGAGGATTCACAACAAAAAATATGTTTCCCAGGCAATTGACATGCAGAAAAGGATTGATAGTACTGTCGTTCATTGAGAAAGGGAGAAATAGAAAACAATTTCAGAGGCTAGAATAGCCAGTGATTCCAGTTTGGGGTCTATTCAGTTCAACCTGTTTGTAGTTTGTCAATGGGGGTAACTGGAGATATTTCTCTTGAAGTTCAGAGGAGAATTAACAGTCATCAACATGAAGACAGAGATTGAAGTTATGGGTATAAATATGGATGTTTTAATTTATTTACTGTATTTTCAGATAAGATAGACTGAAAAGGAATTAAATGCTATTAAGGAAAGTGCAGTATGAAGGGCTAGACTACCAATATATGGAGAAGAATAGATTAATTCCTTTGAGGTCTGCTGAGAATTGAGACTGAAGCACAAGTGAAGCATATACTGGAGAAAGAAGTATACCTCTCTACTCTAATATGAGAGAGATAAAGGGCCTCAGGGAAAAAACAAAGTAGGCTAGTGAGCCTTATAGTGAGATGATAAAGGATCTCTGTTTTATGTTACATTTTTTTTCTGTATTAGACAATGAAAGTTAAGTCCAAGAGATGGAGAGTCAGAGTTTTGGGGGAGCACAAAGGTTTCATTGTGGAAAGTGGACAAGACTTGTTGACCAGAAAAGTGTCTGATTTCAAGATAGTGTTAGAGCCTATTTCAACTTGAAGATCATGAAGAAATTGCAGCATCAATTTGCTTTTTTTCTGTGATTTTTCCTCAAGTAGAATTCAGTTGCTCAAATGAATGCAGATGGTAGGGAAATATTTGGCTTGATTCAAGGTTGGTATTTTTCAAAATGGACTTAATGAAAAATGGAAAGGAAAAGAAGTGATTGGCAAGAGTGTTTTTGAATTAGTGTTCCAAAGAAACTAAAATGGATAATGAAAGGCTTTATGAAAGGGGAAGTTTATTGGATTGAAAACAAAACAAAACAAAACAAAATATGGAGATTTATTAGTCTAGGTAGTATAAATCGGTCAGTTGAGTAAGCAATTTGGATTAATAGAAGACTGTGAACATAAAGGCTGGATTAAAAGAGTTAAAATGGATTGCAAATGATGAATTAGGAGGTAGTTTCTGTAATAAGAAAGATAAAGATGGTGTGATTTGGACTACAGTGTTGGGTGGGGTTTGGGAGATAGGGAGAAGTGAGATTATTATTTTGGAAATGGAGCTGTTTCAGGTGGTAATATGTTCTAGTATGTGGCTCTGAGAGTGGGTGTCTGGGATATCATGTTGGAGGAGATAATTATGGTTTAAAGGAACTCAAGAAAGTTGAGGCCAGTGTTCATGTGAATGACAATAAAAGTAAGAGAGCTTTTCAAAATGTGAAGAAAATGAGAGAAAAGAGCAGGACTACTGAGGATGACAGTTTTAGGAGAGAGGAAAATATTACAATCAAATGGCTATGGCTCTCAAGGAGCCGACTTTTTATAAGAAAGTGGGGAAGTGTTTCAGAGACTGACTATCTATCCCATTTATTCTTCTTGATCACCTAGGAAGACAGCAGTTCTCTTCCCTCCTGGCAGTTTGATTGGGCCCTATGACTGAGTTCTGGCAGTTTGATTGGGCCCTATGACTGAGTTCTGGCAGTTTGATTGGGTCCTATGACTGAGTTCTGGCAGTTTGATTGGGCCCTATGACTGAGTTCTGGCAGTTTGACTGGGCCCTATGACTGAGTTCTGGCAGTTTGACTGGGCCCTATGACTGAGTTCTGGCAGCTTGGCTGG
>NW_006296627.1:1003129-1005233 GCF_000327345.1 Myotis davidii | reverse complement strand
ACCTAGGAAGACAGCAGGTGGCTTCCCTCCTGGCAGTTTGACTGGGCCCTATGACTGAGTTCTGGCAGTTTGATTGGGTCCTATGACTGAGTTCTGGCAGTTTGATTGGGTCCTATGACTGAGTTCTGGCAGTTTGATTGGGTCCTATGACTGAGTTCTGGCAGTTTGATTGGGCCCTATGACTGAGTTCTGGCAGTTTGATTGGGCCCTATGACTGAGTTCTGGCAGTTTGATTGGGCCCTATGACTGAGTTCTGGCAGTTTGACTGGGCCCTATGACTGAGTTCTGGCCATTGGTATACAAAAAGAAATGACGTTGTCAGTCTTTCAGTAAGATGAAAGTATATCTTCCCTTTGATTTCTTCCCTCCATTTGCCTCAGGTTAATGTTGTCAGAATTAACTTGAAACTGCAAGATGTAAGGACCAAAAAAATGGAAATACACTAATTTTTGAGTCACTTCTCAGATTAGAAATATTCTAACTGTATTTATTAGATAAGGCAGTGATGTGATTAAGAATAAAAAGCCTCCCAAAGGGAAGTGGTCAAGGCCTGTGGAGACCAGTGGGCAAGATGTGTCTTTCAGAGAGTCAGAACATTAACCCTGGGAGGAAGACTTGCACTGTGTCTGGAAGATTGAGACAGGCGTTAATTTTTATGTCATTTTCCCACGGTAAGAGAAGACTAAATTTTCCAACTTTCTTGGCTATTGGTAAGAGTCATCATGTGATTAGTTATGGTTAAGTAAATGTGGGCAGAAATGATGTAGGCTGTTTCCATGCCTGGATTCTCAAACTTGTTGAAAACTCCTTGACCCATTTATTATCTCTCTTCCCAGTTTCTTTTTTTGTGTGTTTGTTTTTGTTTTTGGATAAAAAAAAAGGATTCTGAGATAACTGAGGCATGTGATAGAAGAAGACAGGATCTGTGAGTCACCACTTAGTTGAAAGCTACCAGGAAATCTTAACTTTCATAGCTTGAACATTGCATGAGTGAGAACTAAGCTTCTATGAAGTCACTGGGGGTATTGAATAATGATTCAACAGTTGGTAGCTTTGATCTTGAGCAGAAGTGAATTAATATCAAAAAATAAAAATTTCCACAAATATATGGCACTGCCTTAATAGTAGGCAATTAATCAGGGAGCACATATATGATATTGGCAACTTGGACAAAGGCAACTCATATTATGCTAAAACATTTGGAATTGGTAACACTTAAGAGGCAGATGATTTGCCTAACTGATCTGGCAAGTCTAGTGTAAGATACTTGGGAAAAAATCATATGATTAATGTGAGTTGTCTGTTATTACACTTGACAAAGTGTTATAAGGAAGGGATGGCATAATGAAAAATTGACTGTTTTTCTAGCAGAAATGAAAGGAAATAAGTGGAATCCAAAAATGTTGGGCCTTGTAGGGTCAGAAAAGCCTCTTTCTAGACTTCAAATAGTAATAAATGGAATTTAAAATTTTTTTGAGTGTCAAAATTCAGTTTTGTTTTTCATTTTACCAAAATGGCTCAGGGTGAAGATGAAAAAGAGTAGATGGTCTGTATTCATATTTAATTCAAGAGACCATCAGGTAATAATTATAAACAGAAAAAGTCACAGCTCAAGAATTATACTTACAAAGAACTTTTGAGCCCAGTGCATGAATTCGTGCATGGGTGGGGGCTGGCCAGCTTGGCCCCAATCAACAGATTGGGGCTGGGCCTGTTGGGAGGAGGAGACAGCAGAAGGCCGGCTGGAGGGAGGGGCTGCAGGTTATCAGCCAGGGGGCCCTGCCCCTGATTGGGGTGGGGTCAGCTGTGGGGAGGAGCTGTGTGCCAGCTGGCCCTGCCCCAGAATGGGGCCAGGGGAGGGGTTGTGGGAGATTGGCTGCTGAGCTCCACCCCTGATTGGTGTGGGGAGGCAGATCAGGGACAGAGCTGGCTTGGGGGAGGGGCCACCGACTGATCAAGGTGGTGCGGCCAGCTGTGGAGAAGGTCTGTGGTCAGTGGGCTGGCTGGCATGCCCCTGAATGGGGTGGGGGCAGCTGATTGGGGACAGTGGACTGGGGAGGGTGCCATGGGTGGTTGGCAGGATGGCCCTGCCCCTGATCAGAGT
>NW_006296627.1:1002293-1002890 GCF_000327345.1 Myotis davidii | reverse complement strand
CTTTTTTTGTGGGTTTGTTTTTGTTTTTGGATAAAAAAAAGGATTCTGAGATAACTGAGGCATGTGATAGAAGAAGACAGGATCTGTGAGTCACCACTTAGTTGAAAGCTACCAGGAAATCTTAACTTTCATAGCTTGAACATTGCATGAGTGAGAACTAAGCTTCTATGAAGTCACTGGGGGTATTGAATAATGATTCAACAGTTGGTAGCTTTGATCTTGAGCAGAAGTGAATTAATATCAAAAAATAAAAATTTCCACAAATATATGGCACTGCCTTAATAGTAGGCAATTAATCAGGGAGCACATATATGATATTGGCAACTTGGACAAAGGAAACTCATATTATGGTAAAACATTTGGAAAATTGTCACTTTTGGTAACACTTAAGAGGCAGATGATTTGCCTAACTGATCTGGCAAGTCTAGTGTAAGATACTTGGGAAAAAATCATATGATTAATGTGAGTTGTCTGTTATTACACTTGACAAAGTGTTATAAGGAAGGGATGGCATAATGAAAAATTGACTGTTTTTCTAGCAGAAATGAAAGGAAATAAGTGGAATCCAAAAATGTTGGGCCTTGTAGGGAAGGAAAA
>NW_006296627.1:982712-1002032 GCF_000327345.1 Myotis davidii | reverse complement strand
GGTGGGGGCCCATCTGGGGTGGGGAGAGAGGCTGCAGGATGTTGGCCGGCTGGCACCGCCTCCTATTGAGGTGGGGGGAGTGATCAAAGGTGGGGCCAGCCAGGGGGAAGGGCTATAGGGGGAGAGGGGGGTTGGCCGCTGGCCCTACCCCCATATCAGGGTGGGAGAGGCTGATCAAGGGCAGGGCAGCTGGGGGGAGGGGCATAGGGAGGTTGGCTGGCTGGCCCTACCCACTGATTAGGGGTTCGCTGGCATCATAGTGACTGGTTGTTATGGTTGCTGGCTTTTTATATATATTGATGTGTCCATGTAGGCTAATGGGAAGGAAAGCAATTCCCAAGAAAAGGACATGTGGTCATGGAGACCTATGACCAAAATCGATCCTTTCAAGGACTAGAACCAGTTCATGGAATCTCCACTACATCTCAGACAAGGATAATTCAGTGTCTACTTTCCTGAATTTCAAAAATGTTATGACTGCTGTATGTCTCCCATTCTCTCTCTACCGTGGTTTTTTTTAAAAAAATATATTTTATTGATTTTTTACAGAGAGGAAGGGAGAGGGATAGAGAGTTAGAAACATCGATGAGAGAGAAGCATCGATCCGGCGCCTCCTACACACCTCCCACTGGGGATGTGCCCGCAACGAAGGTACATGCCCTTGACTGGAATCGAACCTGGGACCCTTCAGTCCGCAGGCCAACGCTCCATCCACTGAGCCAAACCGGTCAGGGCTCTACCCTGGTTTTTGTTGTTGTTGTTTGTTTCAAGATGTGGATGTGTTTTTTTTTCATTCTCAGCATTGTATATTGAAGTGAAGCGTATGTTTTATCTATATGAAAAAGGCCACACATAGAGGACTGCAAATCACCTGGAGAACCTGATTTTGAGCCAGAAGTAGTGACCAGGAAGTGATATGGCTTGCACTTCTTAAGAGAAATAAAGACTATTCTATGTGTTGAAGAAAGGATAAAATGATTATTTGTTGAGCAGAACATTCAGTTGTGGCAGATACTCACCAGTCTTATTTCTTCCTGGGATTTCTAGAAGTCTATATTTTGAAGCCCCTATTTCAGTTAGGTTAGTGCCACATGACTGAGTTATGGCTGGTGGGATGTAAGCAGAAGTAACATGTCACTTTCTAGCTGAGGTGAGTAAGTATATGGTATATATTGTCTCAATATTTTTTTCTCTCCTTGCTGGCTGAGTGATGCCAAGATGACTGTAATGTCAAAAGATGTGGGACAACCCCCAAAGCAGCTGCTTTGAGGAAAGTCACTTGACTTCATCAGACTGTATTTGAATGGGAACTACATTTTTGTGTCACACCCTGAAATTTCAGAATTTCTTTGATACTGTGGCTGATTCTAGCTTATCCTAACTGATACAGGAGCTTAATGGAAAGGAAAAAAAAAGCCTTTCCTCAAACTTACAAAATATAAACTTTGAGAGAAGACATCATCATCATTGGAAACAATATTTTAAGGAGGTAGCAGTATTTCATTAAAATAAGGAAGTAAAGGAAACGCTAAGGATGGAGATTAAAGATAAAAGTGAGTTTGCTTATTATAGAGTAGTATTTTGGGATAGAAGAGTGAAAAGTTTAGACAAGTAAACATAGGGTATAATTAGTTAGAATCAAGGAAATATAGAGCATCTTAATGATAGCAGCTCTAAAGGCCAGAGGGCCAGGGTGATGGGGCGGACTTACATAACAGGGAGGAAGGGCCCTATCGGCTCAGTTTTAATTTAATTAATTTATTTATTAATATATCACTCTATCCACTGAGTCAAACTGGTCAGGGCTATTTTATTTTTTAATCTTCAAATATCATTCCGCAGGCCAACGCATTGACTTTTAGAGAGAGGAAAAGAGAGAAAAACATCTATGTGAGAGAAACACATCGATTGATTGCCCCCTGCTCATGCCCTGACCAGGGCCTGGGTGGGAGGAGCCTGCAACCAAGGTACATGCCCTTGACCAGAATCAAACCTGGGATCCTTCTGTCCACAGGCCGATGTTCTATCCACTGAGCAAAACTGGCTAGAGTCCCAGTTTTTATTGTTGGTCTAATTAAACAGCCTGTAACTCTCATTGCTAGAGGAATTGTTCCTCCATCTGCAGTGTATGGCTGCCAGCTCTTTCTCTGGGAAGCCCAGGTGGTGGCAATCCCTGTAGCAGTCATGCTTGGACAGCATGATGACAGCAACAGTGATTTTAATCCCTGTACTTTGTTTCCTCAGTTCTTTGATTGCCCCTAACCCTTCTTTGGAGGCTATTCATAGGTCAATGTGTCATTGAGATGGTCACTGGTTTCCTGAAGTATCTTCAGGCCAATTATCAACTTCTTTGCAATTCCATTGAGAATTCCTAGTTGTGACAACTGTTTCCTAAAGGTACAGTTTTTTATATTCTGAAGCTGGAGAATAGTTTTCAAGGGGACATGATTCCTTTCAGGCTTGTTTTGGTACGAAGGCCTTACACTTTATTTCCCTCTAGCTTTATATATCTATTTCTCTAGAAAGTTTGAGAATGCTATTGTTTACCACATTGCACAGTGTTCTCTCTCTCTCTCTCTCTTTTTAAAATTGATTTTAGAGAGAGGAGGGGAGAAACAAAAAGAAACGTGGATTGGTTGCCTCCCACATGCACCCCGACTGGGGATCGAACCCTGCAAGCTGGGTATGTGCCCTGATAGGGAATCATACCTGCCACCGTTTGGTGTAGGGATCACACTCCAACAACTGAGCCATGCTGAGCAGGGCCCACAGTGCTCTCTCTACGAGGGCCTCCTGTAGAAAGGCTCTATGACCTTGGAATCAGTAAAAAGTGCTTTTCCTGCGAAACTGGATTGTTTTATTTACCCATAGATAATATAAATATTATTTTCACATGTGGTGTTGGTGGCTAGAGAACTTTCATGTGAATCTGTGGCTTATCTCTTCCTGAAAAGTATTTTGAGTACTAACCCCACCTTGAGTTCATCCTTTTTTTTTTTCCACTTTTTTTTTCTATTGTCTGGGTTTTTTTAAAAAAGGTTTTCATTAATTTTTAAAAATATTCCATGGATACTTCAAGATGAATTTGAAGCCTCTGGTAAAGAGACAGTAAGAACTAGAGTAAGAAGGAAGGAATAATTACTGCCGGCATTCTGTCCATGTTCCCTCAGACCCGACTGTGTCCGTGGGGCCTGGCTGACATCGGCTCTGTGCTGAGGCCACTTTCTGGAACTGCAGAAGGCTGTAATGCGTATGTGCAGGGACGGTTAGAAGCGCCAGAAAATGAGCTCCCCTGGGAACCGATCTTTATCAGTGACTGTCAGGTTAGTAGATCAATACCCCACTTTCCTCACCCCTTGGTTGGGATGAGTATGAGTTGGTTTGCATCCCTGTTTACCCACTGCATTGAGCTCAGGTCACTCACCGTGTTACTGAGCCGTGTTTTCTTCCATGTGTCATTCTCAGTCTATTACTGTTCCCTTCACTTCTCAAAGATGTCCCTGTGTGCAAATTTGGATCAGGCCTACTTCTAGGGAGACCTGACTAACAGAGAAAGAAAGAAAAAGAGAGGAATTGGGAGAGGGGAGAGGAGGAGGGAGAGAAGAATGGAGAGAGAGAAAAAGATATAAAGAGACAGATAGGGACAGAGAGAGGGAAGGAAGGAAGGAAGGAAGAAGGAAGGCAGAGGGAGAAAGACATACTGGTACATGGATAGTATATGAACACTAAGTTCACTTTTGTTACTTAAAGGATTCTTGCTCTTAGATGAGGTGTTTTTATAACTGACAGTATGCAGGTTTCTCTATTGGTGAATGAATAAACTAAAACAATGTAAATCACTTCTTTGGAGGTTTAAGAGAGTGAATAGATACATATAAAACTTTCTCTAGCTTTTTAATTAATATACAACTTTAACACCTACCTTATCTGAATTGAATGCTGGTTTTATTGTCTTTTTTTCATACTCTTTGTTAGAACCTTAATAAGAACTGACTTCATACCCACTCCATCTCTTGTGCTCTCTGATAAAGGGACAGGCCAGGTTCTGCCACTCACTGAAAATCTCATCCATCCTTAGTACAGGTAACCTGTGACATTCACCTTCAAATGATCAGGAAAAATAATATATAATCCAGTTTTTTTCACGCACTGATTCTGAACAAAACATTGGTGCCCAAGAAGGCAAGAATGCATAGTACATAGGCAACTTAAAATCAATTAAGAAATAAAAAAGTACACTGCATATATTTATTCATTTACTCATTTTGAAATTAATGTTGTGAAGAATGCCAAAGTATGTCAGACACTAATTAACCAATAGAAATGCATCATAAATGGTCACCTCAAGACTGACCCTGTTGCTTGTGGAAATGGGGTTCTTGTGGTGTCACAAGGAATAACATTTCTAGGGACCCACAAGAGAGGATGAGGTCCAGCGGTAATGTTTCTTTATGGTGCAAAATTAAAAGAGTTCCCCAGTGTTCCATCTCTGTCCATTGCACCATGGAATATCCGGGCCAGAAATAGAGTCAATGTGCAGAGATCCTGTGCCATATTAAAGCCTAGTCCCAATCCAGCGTCCAGCTAATTTAGCTCGTGTTCCTGTCTGCAATCCATTGTTTTGCTACTGTGCCCAGACTTCCACCTGGAGCCCACATCTGGATTCCACATGGATGTTCACTTCATAGGTCTGCTAGCCTTGTGAATATTTACTTACCCAGCTGTACACTTGTGATGTATGCTCTTATATATATCAGACATATTTCCACTGGGAGTTCACATTTGCTAGGAGAGCTGTGGTATATAAACATATACCTTTAATTTTATGTTAAAATTATTAAGAGCCATGAATGCGATGACATAAGCTAAATGTCCTAGAATTAAAAGTGAGATTGAAATGCTCTTCCACCTGGGAAGAATCAGAAATGCTTAATGGAAGCAATGAATACATTTTGAGAATAGCCTGAACAGATGAGTAGAGGCTGCCATGTGTGTGAGGAGTGGAAAGGCCGCGGTGGAGGAACAGTAAGAAGAAATGTGCTGGCATGTTCTATAAACACATTCCCTGTGTGGTCTGGACAATGGAAGTTTTGGAAGAGTGTCCAGGGGAGAAGTTGGTGCTTGTTGATGGAAGGATTTCAACAATAGACTGAGGAACTGGAGTACATTTTGTTGAGATTGAGCATAGTTGCTGTGATCAGAACTGTACCTAGAAAGAATGTGAAGACACTGAGAAATATTCAAGGTTGGTGTGAGGGAATCCTAGATATTGGAGGCCTGAAACAACATATGGAATGAATACAACTGATTAGACTTGGCAGCTGGTTTAGGTGACAACAGGGACCCCAGTAAAACCTATAATTTTATGGTTGAATGACTGGGGTTTCGAAATAAATCATGCGATTTCATTTGGGGCAGATTGAGATTGAACAGTCAGCATGTTATTTAGAGGCTGACCAAGTACTTTGTAAGAACACAACTGGAGCTCATGAGAAAGGCTGGGATTTGAATTTGAGAGCCATCTATGTAACTGTGATTGAGGTAGGTGATCAAGGGCCAAAGTGAAGAAGAAGAAAACAAGCATGATGCTGCATCTTTGTAACTTCACAATGCCATAAACAATGAAAGGCAATTACTGGAAATACAACTAATAGTTGTAATGGAACATACAGCAATTGCAACCATGACTGTGTAAGTTTCTGGGTAAGGTTCTTGAGCATGGGGAATGTGTCTTGTTAACCATCATATCTCCAGTCTCTGCACAACTCCTGGCACACAGTAGGCATTTGGTAAATGTGTTCTTTAAGTTGATAAATTACATTGGCATAGCACTTTACCATTTTCTGTTCCATGATTAGTATCCTAACATCTCACATCCTAACTTTGTCACTTAGACCATAAAAATACAATGCAACAACAATGAAAATTTTATAGTTATAAAGAATGCATTTTCCCTATACATTATAAAGGAGTCATATTTTCATCACACACTTTCCTGCAGTTGATGAGCCACCTTCTCCCGTTTATCCCAGCTCTGTTATGTCAGATGCATTTCACAATGGTCATCAAAGGGGGACTCAGAGAGGAAGAGAAGCAGAGCTGGGCTCACTTCAAAGAATGTGTCTTCTGTCACATTGCAGACCAAGATGTGTTAAAAATTATTTCTGTAATGTTTTTTGCACTTCCATAATTGTACTAGAGAGGTTCCCACATGGTGCAACAGAAAAATAACTGTAATTATATGAACTTCACTGGCATATTGAGGGGTTAATGAGGTAAATCTCATGCACAAAGTGCAAACTCTTGGCCACCCAAGAAGGGTGATACAAATTCACCTCAGTAACAGCATCTTTCCCTCCTCATCACCAGAAACAGATTCTATGAGGACATGGATTCCTGTCTTTTTCTTGTTATTGTTGTAGAATTGGCATCACCTAGAGCAGTGGTTGGCAAACTGCAGCTCACAAGCCACATGCGACTCTTTGACCCCTTGAGTGTGGCTCTTCCACAAAATACTACATGCAGGCACGCATGTACAGTGCGATTGAAACTTCGTGTCCCATGAGCAGAAGTCGGTATTTTGTGGAAGAGCCACACTCAAGGGGCCAAACAGCCGCATGTGGCTTGCGAGCCACAGTTTGTTGACCACTGACCTAGAGGCACAGCTATCAAAAAGAAGGTGCTCCACAGATGTTTGATAAATCAGTACACCATTGCATTGTCTGCATTTGACTTCTAAATACTTCCTTCTACCTGGTGAGAGGCTAATTGAAGTCATGGAAGTGGTTTGGTTTGTTATGTTAAAACAGATTCTTGGCATATCTCAACAATCTGGGTTAAATGAGGAGGAAATATTGACAGAATAGGCAGAGATGATATCAAAGCAATGGAGGAGAACTCAGATGATGTAATGTCATGGCATCTGAGGGAAGCCAACATTTCAAAGAGAGCCCCTCAGTAATGAATATTTCAGGGAATAATGAAGAACAATCTGCTAGATTTGTTGATGTGGGAGATATGATGAATTTTGAGAGAGCACTAGAATGATGAGACGAGTCACATAGATCTTAAGATGTTAGGAAGTAATAGTGATTGAAAATTATTCATGGTTGTCTGTATGTGGGTTAGATCCCATATGTTTAGTTCTAGTATTTCTCGGCACACAATAAATGGTGTTGCTGTTCTTTAAATATTATTGTAATTACTATTTTAAAATGTCTTTCTTCTAGTTTAAGTATAAAAGTGAGAAAATATATATTATACATTGTTCAAATATTCTTTGTGATATTTCATAGCTTTAAGCATAATGCTGAATGCACAATATACTTTTAACAAATAGTATTGGACTCACTTATCACATTAATGATTTTATGTTCTGATTCCCCTCGGCTTGACATTTGTGATAATCCTACCTCTGTCATAAAATAATGGATAAATTATACTAAAAATATATAGAAATAACAAGTTTATACCTATAGTGAGTAACAAAAAATGTTGTAATAGTTTAGGAATAGTATAGAATAAAATACAATTTATTTGTGAATCCTTACATGATTTGTGGAGCACCTTAACTTTTCACAGCAGCCCCATGAGGAAGCAGGGTATGATGTTATTATTTTCAGAAAGGGTCATAAAGCTTATGATTAGGCTTGAGTTCAGATAACTGCCATTGCCATTTATTATTTGTATAACTTTAGTCAATTAACTTCCTCCAGCTTAAGTTTCTTCACCTGTAAAATTGTTGCAGAAGACCCAAGAAAAACCAAGTGATGCTTTAAAGAAATGGAGGGACACTGTTTAATTACGCCAGCGGACTCAGGGAATAGCTTTCCAAATCTGAGTACCGAAACATGCAGGGGCCTTCTTTTTATATCTTCCTGCGGTCTTTGTCCCGAAAATATGGATTATGCTTTGGGTCCTTTTCTCGGGCCTTGCAAGAAGGCCCCCAGGTGTTGGGGGTCTCTAGGCCATATCTGATGGTTTGGCCTGGTGCCAGCATTAATAACTCTCCCTCCAGGGGCAGTGAACTGTTCACAGTTTTATGGCCTCTGTAACGGGTTCTGCAAGATCAGTTTCTGGGAAGGAGGTAGTGACTTAATTATAGGTTATCAAGAATGTACACTGAGCTTGCTGGCATGGATTCCAATTGCTAGCCCCCAAAATATCAGGGTTACTTTAGAATTAGCCCTTTTTAGCCTTCTGAAAATAATTACAGCATCACAGACTTATTAAGATAATTCAATGAGATAATTAAGTCCTCAAAAATATTACCTTTCCATATTTATTTCTATTGCCATGCCGTCCAAAGGTGATTTAGGCATAAACCAAGCAGGAATTGGTTTGAATAAAATATGGAAAGAAACAGAATAGGTACTTGGCAAGTATAATAGCTGCAAGTAAACTCAATCCTTTGGAGGCTTAAAAGCTTTTTCTTGTGCCTTCAATCATACGGATATTTGAGAGTGTTAACATTTGGTATATTCTTTATTCCCTATTGCATTTGGTTTTTAGGTCCCTAAACTTATTAAAAATATTTAAATAACTATTCTGTTAAAAATCTAATACAAAGTTTAAATTTCTCTGATGGTAGATTTCCATTCTCTTAATAATAGCATGCAGAAATTACTCAGAAGTTTCTTTTTATGGCACAATATCTCAGAAATTGAGGGCAGATAATGAGAATGTACTCACAGTCTTAATGTAATAATTCCCAGTGAAGATATTCACATTTTTAATTATTTAATGATGTCACTTCAATATTATCTGTCCTCTATGAATATTTCATGTTAATCAAAAATTTCCTCCAAAAATAAAAAGAACCTGTACATTTGTTAAAAAGACACTATCAGTAATAGCATTTAAATGATATTTCACTGGATTAGGCATGGGGAATTGTTTTTCATCCATTAGTTTCAAGCAATCATCTAAAATTTCTGTAAGAGTACACAGACTGAGGACATGTTAACAAAGGGAAGCTTGGAAATAGAGCTTGAATAATGAAATGGAACTGAAAATAAGCTCTGTCTTAAGATGAGATGTTTTTCAAAAACCTGTGGGAGAATCACTAGAAGTTAAAGCTGAGCCATCTCCATTGATATGATCTGTTTGAACAACATGTGTTATGGACTGAATTGTGTTCACCTAAAATACATACGTTGTAGCCCTCACCCAAAATGGTATGTTATTTGTTGATTGGGCCTATAAGAGGCAATGCAGTTTAAATGAAGTCCTTGTCCAATACGACTAGCATCCTTATGAGAAAGGGAAGAGACACCGGGGATATGAACACACAGAGAAGTGTCCATGTGAGGACACAGCAATCACATGGCCATCTGCAAACCAGGGAGGGAAGTCTCAGAAGAAACCAACCATGTCGGCACCTTAATCTTGGACTTCTAGCCTCTAAAGTTGTGAGGAAATAAATTTCTGCTGTTTCAGCCACCCAGTCAGTGGTATTTTGTTATCACCCAAGAAAACTAATATATGTTTTCATGAGGAGGCACCACGACCTGTGGGATATCAAGAGCAGAGGTGTAAAGTTAGACAGTTACGGGAAGTATCTATATATACTGTATAAAAGCCGAAGCTATTGAATGTCTGAACAACCAGTTGAGCAGTTGCTATGACGCACACTGACCACTAGGAATAGATGCTCAACACACAGGATTGGGCTCCCTCCTGCCTGGATCAGGCCTGCGGGGATTGGGCTGAAACTGGCTCTCTGATATCCCCTGAGGGGTCCCAGATTACAAGATGACGCAGTTCAGGCTGAGGGACCCCACTGGTGCACAAATTCATGCACCGGGCCTCTAGTAGTTAAATAATATGGGCTACCTTATATAGAATATTTAGTATGTGCTGAGTGATTGAGACAGATGCCTTTTATTTCCAAATGAAACATATAATGTTGATTCTGCTAGTCTCAATCTGCAGGTGAGAAAACTAAGGATTGGTGGAATTAAGAAACTTCTTTTAATCAAAGAGATGAAAAGTAATTATTAGAAGATTGTAACCCAGATTATTGTTTATTTTATTTTTTAACTTATTTATTGGGGTGACATTGGTCAACATGAACATATAGGTTTTAGGTGTGGGTTTCTATGTTACAAGATCTGTATATTGTACCATGTGCCCACCACTGAAAGTTAAATATTCTCCTGTCCGTCCTCATATATTAGGACCCACTTCTCCCATTCCGTCCCTCTGGCAACCACCACACTGCAGTTTGTGTTCAAGAGTTTCAGTTTTATATTCAACATAGATGTGAAATAATATGGTTTTTAGCTTTTTCTGACTGACTTATTTCACTTAGCATAATGTTCTCAAGGTCCATCCATCTTGTTGGAAATGGCGTTATTTCATCCTTTCTATGGCTGAGTAGCATTCCATTGTGTATATGTACCACATCTTCTTTATCCAGCCCTCTATCACAGGGCACTTTGGTTGTTTCCATGTCTTGGCCACCGTGACTAATGCTGCAATGAACATAGGGGTGCATATCAGATTATTTTTTAAATTAAAATGATGACCTTGCCTTTATGCCATGATGTCTCTGCATCTTTCTGTGACCTGTGGTTCTCTAACTTTCTCTCTTTCTCCTCTTTTTCTCTCCTTCTCTCTCTTGCGTCTCCTACTTTGCTATAGTTATTGGTCATACATTGTCTTTACTTAGGAAATATAGTGTCTTACACTAAATATCTCCTTCCACTTTAAAGAGTATGAGAGACCAAGAGGAAGAGAATAGTCAGGAAGAACATTTTTTGTGCCTCTTTTGATTATTTACTGAAGACAAGTTGTCATTAGCTCAGCCTATAACCTATTTTGCCTGCTTCTAACCATTTTGCTTTCAGTTATTATTTTACCTCGGCAACAAAGTCAGAAACTTTAACTGTTTTAGTCTCATTGCTAACTTAATTAAAATCCAGGTTCTAATTACATCAGAAAATAACCAACTGCTTCTCCTCTGGCGGAGAAACTAAGACAAAGGTTGGAAAACATTGAGAGAGGACCATTGGGGAGCTTTTGAAGGTTATCAGATTAATTCAGGGATTAGGATTCTCTGTTTTATGAATGGAAAATAAAACAATAGTGGGTATGCTGGCCTTCTCTTTTTCTACTCTATTCTCTCTTTCATTAACCATTATCTTCTTTTTTCTGCCCCACTCTCCCCTCTCCTTCTCTTCCTTTCCTACAAGGGTATTCTTTCTTTGGAAAACTGTTTAGTTGTTTCTAAAGAGGCTTTCAAGAATGCATGACATTGATTAATTACAGGTGTGCAACCTTAGGAATTTTTCCAAAATTGTATGTTGTTTTTGTACTAGAGAAATTTTGATGTGAATGGGTCACGATTCTTCCACTGATTGATATAGTGTTTAAATGTATTACCTCTTTTACTATTTGTAACAACCCAAAAGAATGATTGCATGGATTAATCCCATTTATCAGATGTGGAAATTGTGTTCTGAAGAGGTTAAATTACTTCTCAGAGACCACACAGCTTATAAAGGAGAAACTTAATACTCTAAATCTATAGACTGTACTTGTCACCACTTCTCTATACTACAAATTGAGTGTGTATCTTTTTTTAAAAAATATATATTTTATTGATTTTTTACAGAGAGGAAGGGAGAGGGATAGAGAGTTAGGAACATCAATGAGAGAGAAACATTGATCAGCTGCCTCTTGCACACCCTCTACTGGGGATGTGATGCAATCAAGGTATATGCCCTTGACTGGAATTGAACCTGGGACCCTTCAGTCTGCATGCCGACGCTCGATCCACTGAGCCAAATGGGTTAGGGCTTGAGTGTGTATCTTAATGAAATTTATAATGTCTATTTTAGAAAATGAGAAAGTAAAATCCTCTCCTGAAATATGTAATAAACAATATATATTTTACATGTTAAACTATTCAGAATGGAATGTATCTGTTTGCTTCAGAAGTCTGGTAATCCTAACTTCTTAGATATGGGTGAAATCTGGATATGTGAGAAGCAATAGGGATGCTAGATTATCACATTTAAAAAAAGAGAAAATGGTAAATTTACTTCTCTTATTAGTGTTTGACCCATATTTTATAGTCAGGTGTGTATGTGCATGTGTATGTCTTCTTTTGATGGTTGGGGGAGGGAGAGATTATTGTTAATGATTCAGAACATAGGCTGTGGAGTAAAAATGTTTGAGTTAAGCCAGTAGTAACCTTTTCCCTTGCACAGGGTTCTTATTCATTTAGGTCTCAAATTCTAAACTTGAAAATGAGGGGAATAATAATCCTTGCCATAGTGAGTTCTTGTGACATTAAATGGTAAGATACATGTAAAATAGTTAATACTTGTCACATTGTAATTACTCAGTAATAGCTGGCTATTTTTTCTTCCCGTATCCCTTTAGTGCTATATTATTTATTTTGTGAGAAGGATGGATAACAAGATAAGTTTTCTTGACAATAAAGGATTCTTATACGTAAGGTATATGTGTGTTTCAGATGCACTGAAAGTAATAATTTTAGCAGTATCTTCTGATGGTCAGCAATTGGTTGTCAGACGTTAGCAGTTCTTTGCAAAGATCATTTCAAACCTTAGATGTCAAAAGTTAGAAAATAATCAGAGTTCTGATAGTTTGTTCTTGAGTTAGAAAGAAACCTACAAAGCAGCGTATTACAGCACTTAAAGGTGGTGTCCACTAAAGGAAAGTGATTTTCCAATTGAGGATCCATAATATACAGTCTAGCCAAGTCTTTCTCCCAGAGGTCTCCTGAGCTGCTACCCCTGTACACACACAAACACACACACACACACACTCTCTCTCTTTCTCTCACTCTCTCTCTCTCTCTCTCTCTCTCTCTCTCTCTCTCTCTCAGAGAAAAATGCAAAGAAAAAATTATGTATAAACTCACCTTTCCCAATCTTCCATTGTGGAAATAAAGACCACCCACCAGAAAACAAACACAGTCTTTATTCAGAATTTGCTATAGCTACGGACATAGTCATTATCACTTGTGTTTAGTAGAGATTCAAAGGCAGGTAGAGGAATGAGAAAGCTTAATAATGAAATATGGGGAAGGTTTCCGGTATGCCGTGACTAAGGCTATATCCGGGGAATCCTATGAGATTGGTTAAAGGTGTATATTTTGCTTTTTCTGGTTGGTCCTAAGATGAAGGTGGGAAAAGCAATTAGGAAAGCTGTCAGTTAGTAATCAAGTTGGAGCCATTTTGGGCTGATTGTTACAGGGATTGTTGTCTGGCTTCCCGGATTTTTACTAGAGATGGTCCGACCTTACAAGTCTGACTTGTAGATAGTTGTCTATCTCCCTGGGAGGGTTGCTGCCAATTGTGCACCAGAGTTCTAGTTTTATATGTGATCTGGCTATTGTCCACTTGCATATTCAGTCTCTCACCATTTTTAGTATAGTGTGTTGTGTTCCAGATCTCCCCACCCCACTACCAAGACACATATTTTATTGTAGAGTGAACTAATTTAATTTTTACTATTAGAAAAATGTATATTAACTACTAAATATCCAATTTCCCAACAACTAATGTTAATCGTTCCAGCTATTGCATATAAAGAATGCCTATTATGTGGAAGGTTCTGGTGGTTCCTTTAAGTTAATGATGACATGCATAGCAGTGAACCTAGAATTAGACATGATATGGGTCTAGATGTCCTGTTTGCTTAACCATGTCCCAGGAATGATGCCAAGTACTTATGACTGAAGTAATCATATATTATTTCAGGGTCTTTGACCCATAAAATTATAGAGAAGCATTACACAAATGGAGAAAAATTCGTTTAAAATGTATAATGCTCAAAGTTAAACAAGTGTTTAAAAAATGTAATTCTGTATTTCAAACTGAAGTAATTAACTGTCTGTAAAGATTGTAATTATTTGAATTTGAAATTAATATTGCAGATATTAAATTACTGCTTATTGCAAATGAATTTTAGTGGCTAAATCAAATGCAATTGAATTCAGTTGTATATTCTCAATGCACTATACTGTTTTTATTACTGAAAATTAATTTAAATTTGTATTGCATAATTTGCCTGTGTATACAAAGTTAAATTTATAATTGCTATTAACTACCAACTCAAGAAACTCATGAATGCAAAATTTAAAATGATTTGTGTTTACACAGTCCCCAAGTATAACTCTCACATATGTTAATTATGTACAATTTTTTCTAGTATTTATTATCTTTATATGAGGAAGTCATTTGTATTTATTTCGAGTGATTGATGACATTAGTTTCCTGAGAATTGATTATTCTAGCTTAAAAGTATTTAGACTGAGAAGTTAGTCTTGAAATTACTTCTTTATTTTTTAAGTTCTGTAATGTGAGTTTTTTCTCCTGTAAGATATGTTGAAACTAAATTGTGAGCATATATGTGTGTGTGAAAACTTAAACAAATGGTTATATATATGTAGTTTATATTTTATGCTGACATAATCTTTTATCACATACATAAGGTAAAGCATAGTTTAGGGATATATTAATAGAAGCTATTTCGTAATTTTGGATCCAAGTTATTCTGGATAGAATAGACTGACAGAATTAATTACATTTTTTAAACACTTGTTTAACTTTGAGCATTATACATTTTAAACGAATTTTTCTACATTTGTGTAATGCCTCTCTATAATTTTATGGGTCAAAGACCATGAAATAATATATGATTACTTCAGTCATAAGTACTTGACATCCAAGACTGACTATAAATTGTGCTGGATTTTCTATTCTTAACAAACTTAAGGGATATTTTTTGTCATGACACTCTTGAAAGATTAATATATATATATATTATACATATTAATTATATATATATTTATAATCTGTTGAGAAGACTCTAAATCTATAGAATAAAAATTCTTGGACAGACAGTGTGGGGAAGGCCTGAGGATGGGGCAGGAATGGAGTGGAGAAAAAGAGGGCATTGGTAATACTTTAAACAATAAAGATAAATTTTAAAAAAATTCACTAAGTAGTTTTAAATATATAATTGCCCCCCTAAACAAATATTAATATAGAACCACCATGTATTTTTCCTGCTATTTCCAAAACCTTTTCATTAGGGCAATGAATGAACCTCTCTTAACCTGGAATAGCATATGACTATGAGTTTGTCCAAGTCCTGATTTATCATTTTTTTTCTGAACTCTGTCTTAGTTGGCAGTTATCCTTTCATTTCTCTTTGCACACTTTCCCAGTCCCAAATGGAATAGTCACTAATATCAATGATAATATGTTAATTTCACATTATTCTTTGTCTCCCCCTATAAGCTTTCAAAGTTGAGACATTCTGGTACAGAACTCATTAACTACATTTTTGTTAGTTTACTGCTTTTATCCTCACTTGTTATTACATTGACTCATAGTATTAAAATTCCCTCCAGTTAACATTTGCTTTCCATAGCTTTTGCTACTGCTTAGGGATTCCTTGTCTCTTGGAGCTGCTGCAATAAACAGCCATCACATTGCAGCTACTCATTTTCTAAAAATGAACAATTTCTGATCTAAGTGCTAGTAAAAAGTTTTTATAACTTAGAAGTCTTATTAAGTATGGGTTTCTCTCTCTCGCTCTCTCTCTCTCTCTCTCTCTCTCTCTCCCTCTCTGAAATCAATAAAAAATATTTTAAAATTTTATATATTCATATTTGTTATTCTAAAGTGTAATCCACCTCTTTTAATGGGAAAGTGACAGAAAAATAGATAACATCTTGGTTTCAGGTTGATGGTATTATTCTGTATCTGAGGAGAACATACTTCTAAGGCAGTTTAAAGAGTTTTTAGGTTTTAAAAACAACACAGGGGATATGGAAGTTTAGGAAGACAGATCCCAGAGCTATCAAGTCGTAGGCTCAGAAGGGATTTTTAGAGATCATTCCTTTCACTTTACGCAGGACCACAGTAAATCACCTGAAATGGCCGAGATTTAATCCTATTTATAAATATCTCTTTGAAAGGGGATTTGATAGCATCCACTTTTCAACATAATCCATTGTTGGAAAATCCCCACTTTATCAATTTGCAATTAATATGTCAATAGGATTCTTCAGTTAAATCTCCATAATATGCAGCACTTCTAAGATACAGTCTTCTTTCAGAGATAATTTAATGTAGTTGGATGAGAAGACAAATAAATGAAGTTGAGAACTGGTGAGTCAGTGCACAGGCTAAGTCCCAACTGAACTATAAAGGATTGCAGAGGATGAAGAGGTGCCTCCATAAAGAGATGGAATAGATGGATTCCAGAAGATTTCAGAAATGAGGATTTAAAATAAAATTCAAAAAGGGAGATGAATCCCTTTCTCTAAATTCAAAGGTAATTCCTTGGATATAAGACATAGCCAGCCATACCATTACCTTAGTTGCCTGGGTGGTAATCATTGGCTACTGGAATATATTTTCTTGAGTGTGGGCTCTGGTACCTTGCCTGGTTTCAACTCCTGGCATGTAAAGTCCTCTGTACTTCAGTTGCCTTGTGTGTAAAATGGGGGCTTTATAATACCTTTCTCATATGGCTGTTGTGAAGATTGAGTGATTACTAGTACATTCAAGTTGTTTCCAAAAGGAGGAGGAGGAAGAAGTGGAAGAGGAAGTAGTGAAGGGGGCGGGGAAGGAGAAAATGATGGTGGTTGTCCAAGTACCCATTAGAATGATTACAGCTGGGCACTGTCATCTCCCTCATGTACAGAAGGATTTATAAAATACTTGAAGATTCCAGCTCCCTAACACCTCTTACTTGGAAGGAAGCAGAGATAAACTCACTATTCCAACCCCTAACAGTGTGAGAACTGCACTGCATTCTCTTGGCTAACCTCATTATGTGCCAAATTACTTGCTACCCATGGAGCTCTGCTGCCTTATTTCTTCTGTGCAACAACCTGGAAGCTAGTTCTGAATCCGAGCCCCTTCCCTGGTCTATGGCCAGCTTTGTTTCTAGGGACCTAGATCCTGATTGTAGCCACCCTCACACTAATTATAGTCAACAGGAAATTTTTATTCTTATTCAATGCCAAGAATTGCTGCTTAAAACCCCAGTGTGGCATTCTACAGAGCTTCCAGATTCCACTTACATTTCACTCCTTTGAACAGTTCCCCAGATTGAATGTGGTTTTATGCCATGTTCTGCAGATAGTAGTATTTGACTTGGATTTTATTATATTCTTGCACCAGATGGATGGGGACAACCCCTGGTCCAGTTGATCTTTCTGTGCCCTTACCAATAATCATTACTTAGCCCCTTGATCATAAGATCAGCAGTGTCTGGCTTGTAATAGAAATGACACTTGTTCTTTACCCTGATAAGATTTTCCTATCTTCTAATATATAATGTACGATATATAACATTTAACATATAGCATATGGTATATATAATACCTAATAATATATAATATATACAATTTGTACACTTATACTGCACACATCTATATAATTAACATAACTGAACACTTGAACTGTTAGTTTGTGTCTAAGATGGCAATTAACATGAGGCCACTATCCCCATATTTTTTATGTGCCTTATGGGTTTCTTTTCTTTGCATTGTTGCAATACCCTTTGGAATATTTGCGTATATCTAAGAAATGAATAATAGCTTGCGAAATTAAAACAGTACCCTGTCTTATGATTATCTATTAATAGGACTAATGACCCAGTGCATGGATTCATGCACATTGAAAGGAAATTAATTAGAAGGTGGCTGGCTGGGCAGGACTGGGAGAGATGGGCCAGACATGACCTGGAGCCAACCTCCCGTGGTCCCTCCCTGGCCCACTGCACCTGCAGCGGCACTGCAGCTCAAAGGGCATCTGTGGAGTGAGCAGGGCCCCTCTGGCAGGTGGGATCCCTTGGCCTGGCATGCGTGGATCTTGCCGAATCCAGCTCTCTGTCACCCCCCTGAGAGTTCCCTGAGAGATCCCGAAGTACAAGAGGGCACTCTGCAAAGTTGCTGTCCTACAGGGTGTGGAACACCAACGTAAGTGTGCAGTAAACCAGATTTGGGGCCAACAATGCCCCAACAACAACACTACTCACGGATGAAGGTGGAATTATGTGACCCCACGAGGAATCAGGCTCCCTCTTCTCTGGTTCTGGGGTGCATGCGTCACCCGAGAACCGCCACTGCCAAGTCACTACAGCTCAGCAGTTCCTGCATTGAGTGTCTGCCCCCTGGTGGTCAGTGCACATCATAACTCCTGGCCAATTGGACAGTTGGATGGTTGCTTAGCCTGTTATATATATAGATGCTTACTTCTCTTCCTCAACAAAGCTGCTGATACCCTTTGCCTTGGGGTTAGTTCTGTAGAAGCAGATCATGAGATAAGGATTGTGTACAGTTAAGTTATTAAAGATGTGCACCCAGGAAAAGTCTTTAAGATAGTGGGGAACTCTGGATAGGAAGGAAGAAAATCTCATGTCCTGGCCTCAGATGCCTACTGAAGGGAAACCTGAAATATAAATTATACTTAAGAATCTGTCCCAGCTGAGCTTTTATAGATTTATCCCATCAGCCATAGGCTGTGTTCACCCCAAGGGGACATAATCTCCCAGGCACTTCTGGCAGATGGCTCTAGTAGTGCAAGGGCAGAGCATCACAGGGTAAAGCCAGAAAGCTCAACACACAGAGAAGCCAGGAGAGGGAGGCAACTAGAGAGCATCAGGGAATGGAGGTCCTCTTGAAAGCTTACATGTATTTCTCTGCTTTCTCTACCTAGAACCCAGGAGCAGCCCACCATATCTGAGAGGGCACTAATGTAACAGTAAATGAACGTTTTCAGGTAGCAAGGAGTCTGGTCTCTGGGTCCTTTCATTACTAGGTGTAGTGCCGTCTGTTGGCTTCAGAGACTGCCACGGATAATACAATTAGGAAAAATTAGACACCATTCAATGTCTCAGTAGTTGGCAAAAAGGTACTTTGGCTCAACAATCTTCTTGCAAAAATAACTTTTAAATTAGATCCAGATTGTCATTCATCTTTTTTTCTGTAATCTTTACAGGCCTCATTCTTGGTAATAAATGAACAATCTCGGTTTGCTTGTCTAGGTGAACACTGACTATTCTCCGAGCGATTGAATAAAAGAAGCAAAATGTGCGTAGGAAAATAGTTCTCTCTTCTCTCCATCTATGGTTCTCATTATCTTTTCATTGAGTAAATACTGCTCTCTGTTAGTGCCAGGACCAGTGCTTAGAGCAGAAGATACAATGACAAATAAGACTAGGTCTTATTGAAGGAGAAAGACATTTTAATTGATAATTACAACAGTTTCCTCATTCGTGACGGGGGATGTAGTAGTTATCTATTTCTGCCTAACAAGTTAC
>NW_006296627.1:964606-982691 GCF_000327345.1 Myotis davidii | reverse complement strand
TCTGTGGGTTAGGAATTCAGACAGCACAGCAGGGATGCTTGTCTTTGCTCCCTGGTTTCTAATACCTCAGCTGGAAGACTCAAAGCCGGAGGCTAATATCATTTGAAGGCCCATTTGTACACATGCCTGGCAGTGTACAGTGGATGCTGTTGCTTGCTGTAGGCTTAGCTTGAGTTGTTGGCTGGAATATTCACATGTGACCTTTGCATGTGGCCCAAGCTTCCTTCTAACATGGTGGCTGGGTTCCAAAAGCAAGCACCCCAAGTGAAATAGAACCACTCACAGTGCTACCGTGAGGATTAAGTTAATTAACTAATGTCTAATGCTAAGGTCATCATCTGCTTATTGAGAGTTTAATATTATTATTAATAATCTTATTAATAGTAAATATGCATATAAAGTATGTTAGCAATATTTTACATAGACTGCAGGGTAATTTAATCCAATGCATGGGGGTGGGGGAGAGCATTATCACCTTTTTGGTTACTATTCAACAAATCAATTGTTTATTTGGAAGCTATACTTCTATTCTTTGTTAGGAACTCACAGAGTTCAGTGAGAGATTCTGGCTGACATTGTAAGAGCTGAGATTTCTTTTTTCTACATTTATTTTTATTGTTCAAAGTATTACATATGTCCCCCCTGCCCCCCCGCCCCTTTCACCCCTCCAGGCTTACCAGATTAGCACTTTCAATGAGCACTATAATTTTTTAGTTATACTGAAAGAAAAGCTGCCAGGAAGTATGATCAAGGGTACTATGATAATCATAGGAATAAAATTAATTTGGGAATTCTTGGAACTGTGTCTCCAAGTCTCAAGGTGGTGATTGGGTCATAGTCACATACAAATGCCTTCACTTGTCAGCATTCTTGCTTCATTTGTGATGATCATTTCATTCAGCTTTAAAATGAAATTTATTCCATATGTGCACAGAGATAGGGAAGGAGAATGAGGAAGAATACTGTTTGATACATAATATAGGGTTCTTTTCATCTAATAAGTCTCAGGTGCATATTAAGAATGAACTTGAATGACTGATCCATACAATGAACTCTTGTAGCGATTACCTATATCTCCATCATTAATTGTTAAGGAAGACAGTGTACCATTTAGTGATGCTGGTTGAGTAAATACTTTTCTTATTCTTCTGAAAAAATTCTGAAGACAATCTTAGGATTGTCTTCTTGATCTTTAGCCAATGTATTATGCTAGCCTTCATTTTAGTGATTGTCTTTTTTCAGCCTACAGAGTAGTTCAAACTCCTTTAAAGTGTCATGCACCTCATCCTCCATTATTGTCATCACCCCTACTGATACTCAAACTCCATCTGACTTCTAACAGAGCATAGAAGACACATAATCTAACACTGATGTATTTTACGTATGTTGTTCCTTTTTACTGAAATCTTTTCCTCCTTATTTTCCATTTTTCAAAATGCATTCACTCTTTTATTTTGAAAATCTCTTTTTCTCCTTGGTTCTCTGCAAAAATGCTCCCTCCACCCTTCATGCTCTCATTCCTTTGAAGGCACATTATTTCTGTGGGGTGTGTGCAATTCATTATTGCTTGTTATAAGAAATGTCTTTCTATCTCCTCAGGTGGTGACTTCCCCTAGAGCAGGAACTATTTTGTACTCATGCTTAGGTCTTCCGTGTCTATGACCTGGCTTGTAGATGTTAGATAAAATGCCTAGTGAATGTATTATAAACAACTACACCCATCTACTGGCATCTACTTCTTTTTCCATAATCTAGTCATACTTCTAAACTGTGCTATGCATTATTTTTTCTGATTTACCTGCTACTGTGTAACAGAGCACCCCTAAACTCCGTGGCTTAAATCAAATCAGTCATTTCCTTATTCCTCATGATTCTGGTATTTGTCTGTGTTCAGCCAGGTGGTTCTTAGTCAGTTTCAGGCAGTTTGAAAACTTCTGCACCCACATGCTTGGCAATCGATGCTGGCTGTTGGCTGACACATCAGTTAGGACTGTGGTTGGAACACCTACACAAAATTGTTTATACACATAATGTAGGAAGTTAGTAAAAACTAGATAAAATGTACCTACTCATTTTTAAATCATGCTTTAATTTGCCTGTAAGGGTTAGATCATGTTACCCCCTCTATATCTAATACACATTCCCATTTTTCTAAATGCAAATTCATCCATTCTTTAATTTCAGCTTTCCTGGCCAAACCCTTGCTATCTCTAATTGTTCATGACTCTTTTAATTTACCCCTCCATTCTACTCAAACTCTTATTTATGAGAAAAAGCATTAGACAAAATCCTGCATATTTTCATCATAAAAACACTCACCAAACTAGGGAACTTCCTTAGCCTGAGGAAAGACATTTATGAAAAGCCCCCAGCTAACATCATACGCAGTTTTAGAAGAATGAAAGCTTTTCCTCTGAGATCAAGATTAACCAAAGAATACCTACTGTGCCACTTCTATTTTACATTGCTTAATTTCTCTGAACTGGAAATACAGAGAAATTAAGCAATGAATAGATAAATAAATAAATTCAAATTGGAAAGGAAGAACTAAAACTATCTGTATTCTCAGATGACATGATCCTATATATAGAAAATCTATAATGAGATATCATTTCAGATGCACTAGGATGACTATAATGAAAAAAAAAATAGCAAGTGTTGATGAGAATAGGGAGAAATTAAACTCTCATACATTGCTAATGAGAATGTAAAATGATGCATCCATTATGGAACATAGTTTTGCAGTGTCTCAAAAATTTAAGCATAGAATTATCAGATGATCCAGCAATTCTTCTCATACATATATACCTTCTCAAACAAATATTTGTTCATGGATGTTAAAAGCAGTGCTCTTCACAGTAGGCACAAGGTGGAAATAACTCAAATGTCCATCAATGGGTGAATGGCTAAACAAAATGTTTAATATACATAAATGTAATATTATTCACAGAGGATTTTTAGGATACCCTAAAAATGAAATAAAAACTTATGTAAGGAAAGAGATTAAAAAGTGGGGCTGAAAAGATCACATATTAGTGTTCTCAATTTATATGAAATATTCAGAACAGGTAAATTCATAGAGGCAGAAAATAGATTAGTGGTGCCAGGGGTGGTAGTACAGGAGAAAGGAGTGACTGCTTAATGGGTACGTGGACTCTTTGAGGGGTGAAAGAAATGTCTTGAAACTAAATGTCTAAAAATCCGTGCTCTGCCTATTCACTCACTCTTGGGCTTAATGAGTGATTATCATTACATGTTCAATGTTAAAATTGTCGACAATCTGCCAGAGAGTATAATATGATCTATGAAACCAATCTATGTTGGAAAAATATTGAGGAGAAACTAGTAAATTAATTAGTTCTGTATCATCAATACACCAAGGCGGGTGGAAGGCAGTCCACTGTAGTGAAAGAGACTGGCTTTTGGACTCAAAAGGACTTGGGTTCAGATGCTGATTCCAATGTTCCACCTATAGACAAGTCACTTCACCTTTCTGAAACTTTGGTCTCACATTGATTAAATGGAGGCAGTAGACCTACCTAAAGAGGCTGTGAGGACTGTGTGAAACTAATTATACCATAAACTCCAAGAGATTGAATGAATCATGTTTATCATGGACCCCTTATTTTCCCTCTTTCCCCAACACTAAGGCAGGCACATGAGGTTGGAACCTATTTTGTATTAACATGATCATTATACTTAGGGACAGGATATTGCACTCAGCTGTCAAAACAGCCCCGATTTCATTCAGTAATTAAATGCTTTCCTCTTTTCTGGTCTTAATACACCATGGGATTTTTTTTTTTTTCAGATTCTGTATCTACTCTGTTTACTATTCACTCATTCATCCATGGAGCTTATACACACAGACAAGTATATGTTAAACCATGGACCCTGTAACACTAATGGGAATTGTGTCACTCGTTTTTCTCTGCTCAATGTGTGCACTGGTCACTAAAGAATCAAAAGGGAATTGGGATGGAAATCAAGACAAAGTCAATGCCTCTCTTCTTTCTCAACTTTCCCACTCCCTATGAACTACCCCTCAATTAAAGATATACACATATAAATAAATAAACCTTTCGTGCTGATACCAAGCTTTAGTAAGTGGATCAGGACAATAAAGGGAAAAAATAAAACAACAACAACACTGCTTTCCTTGTCTTTCCCCTACCTTGGATATGGACATGTTAGAATTATAATAACTTTGGGGAAATCCTAGAGTGTGAAGAGGGGACTGGTAGTTTATATCTGTGTGTATTTCCATGACTGGATCTATGTCTATATCTATGTCATCTATACCTGTATTTCAAGTTAGAGAGTAAAAGAGTCTTTAATAACAATACCTCACATACATATTTAATACTAAGTAATATTAGGGATACTTATAAGCCTGGAAAAATCTATGGAACTCAGTAATTTTATGTGTGTGCAAGTGGGATAGTAATATTAAAAAGTACTTTTTTCCTAGATTCTTTAACCTTTACTTAAGTTAGAGTTTTATGTGTGTTTACTTTTTACCTAGCCTTCAACCATTGACGCACAATTAATGCTCTCAAGCTGAAATGTTTTAAATAGCGAGGAAAGGAAAATTAATTGCTATGCTTTGTTTTTAATGGATCTCAAGAAAATTGTTCAATCTGGACCAATGAAGCCCAGAGGGTAGGAGAATTGGCATCAGTTTTAGAATAAGTTCTAAAATAGAAAGGCAGAAAAGATCCTTTATCCTCTTCCTTTGGGCCTGGTACAGTAAATCTCTCTCTCTCTCTCTCTCTCTCTCTCTCTCTCTCTCTCTCTCAAATATATCTTAACTATTTTCCTCCCATTCATGCCCTTGACCGGAATGGAACCTGGGACCCTTCAGTCCTCAGGCTGATGCTCTATCCACTGAGCCAAACCGGTTCTCTCTCTTTCTCTCCCTCCCTCCTGCCCTCCCTCCCTCCCTCCTGTTCTCCCTCCCTACCTCCCTCCCCTACTGGAAAATGGGGATAACACCTCATAGGTTTGCTGGTCACATTAAATTATCTATTGTAGATATTTTACTATTTTCCTGGAACATAGTAGCAGGTATGCAACAACAACAACAACAAAAGGCATGTATAATTGTAAATTCTTTAGGCTTAATTAAACCACATCAGTTACTAACACACTACTCCACTCAGGCTTATTGAGAAACCTAAAACCAGCGTGCTAGAGACCATTTTCCCTGAAACATAAAAGTGTCCTTCATCTCCAAAAGGCCAGGCAATTCCTTGTCCCCAAGTACCTGCCTGGTTGCCCATCTCTGCAATAAAGAGACTCAGGGGGGTCAGAGCCGACCTCCTCTCCTCTATTTTCGCTCTGATTCCGGGAGTGTGTGCTGACTTGACCTGGAGTGCTCTGCCCAACTCGCAGGTGTGCACGGAGGCATTCTAAATTTTAGGAAAACACAGCAGTGTTCCACTTTTGTCAGTCATTGTATGAATTACTAGCTCTAAGTAGTTCACATTTTCCACAGTCACTTTATGTTCTGTCCACTGGGAAGCTGGCTTTGCAGCCCTTGCTGTGATGAAAAGCAAGCCCCACGCGAAAGTCGACGTGAACAGGAAGGAGGGTGGCCGCGTCTGATGTGATTGGCTTTGAAAAGCTGAGCAGTGCCCAACAGGTGTGCATATCCTGCATATCCTATCAAGCACCACTTATGGCAATTTAAGGAGGAAGAAAGTTAATTTTTCTTCAATTATATGCATCCCTTTTTCAAAAAGCTACCAAGTTGTCAGGGCCTAAATACTCCTTAAGTTGTCCAGCTCTAACTCCCTAATACAGGAAACTGTTAGGTACTTCAAGTATGATTTATTCCCCGCCTGCACCAGCATGATCTGGGGGAACAAAATAAATACTCCTGGCACAGGATTTCTGGAATCTACTTTTCTAGCCACTTCTCTGGTTAATTCTTACGTACACTGAAGTTTCAAAACCACCCACCCCAATTCATATGTTTGTTTGTTTTTTTGTTCAACATCTCAGATTATACTTTATTTTTCCTGCCAAGTCTCTTTCGCATGGAAGACCTGTTTGTATCTTCAGGCCTCTACAATCTACAGCTAAAGAGAAGCCATCCAGCCCTCTTTCACCTTTTTAAAGCAATGGGTGCCACCGAAAAATAACCAGGAGGCTTGGGGCTGGAATCCTCCTTTCTCCCGGTTAACATTGTGTATGGGGACAGCCAGATAGTATAGATTTGTCACCTGGTGATGTTAATTACCAGCCAAGCATTCAGATTGTTTCTTTCTTTCTTTTTTTTCCTCTCACCTCTCAGCTTGATCCCTGGAGTTTCAGCATGGAGTCTGGAAGCGTTTAATGGAAAGTTAATCAGCCAAATCCTCCCAGTTCAGAAGTTCCTCCCTGGCCCAGGCCCATGCTTGGAACACCAGGGTATCCATGTAATGGAGGGGAAGCAATTATTTACGGAATGTTTCCCAGAGGGCTTGGAAGAGGTAATGACCCTCAACGGGGGCCTCCTGGAGTCCCTGGGAGTCACTTACACGCCACAGAGAGAATGGTCTGACTCATTATATTTTAAAGATTTGTTTATTTTTGGCAAAGAAAGAAGCAAATAAGCAGGAGGTGCTGGCTCCTGAGATGCCATCTGGGAGGTTTCTTTTTGTCTGTTTGTATTTTTTGTTGTGTTTTTTTTTTTAAGCAGCAGCATTCTATCTATGTCAGTGGAGGAAGTTATGTGTGCTAGAGACACAGGTCACCTAGATTGGATCTGCATGTAACCTTTCTGCTTTCAGCCTACATGTGCTTAACCAAGTCTCTGGTTAAGCATTCCGAAACTGATTTTCAAAGAGAATTTGCATCTGATACTTTAAGGTGTTTTGAACAGCAGCTGGTGTTTGGGGGAGGATTCAGAGGTGGTGGGAATGCCATACAAAGAGGACGCAAGTTGCTATGGATATTGGTGGTCTCTGTTGGAGGCCACAGCTTCAGAGGTCTGGGACATCAAGCTTGGGAGATAATACCATGTGGTGGGAAGGGTAGAGCTGTGGAACCCATCTGCTCTTAAGTTCCTGTGGGCTTTTGGAGAAATCGCTTCCCTCTGTTAACCTTAGAATCTCCTCTCTATAAATTAGACATACTGATGCCTACCACATGAGATGTTGATTCTCTCCTGAATATCTCAAAGCACAGTCATACCCCCATTCACACTGTCACTTACCCTCTTTGGTACAGGCCAGCTTCATTCTTTACTGAGTGATACATTCTTCTTGGTCTTCTACCACTCCTTCTAGGTATGCTCCATCCTGATCCATTGTCTAGATCACTGGTTCTCAACCTTCCTAATGCCACGACCCTTGAATACAGTTCCTCATGTTGTGGTGACCCCCAATTTCATTGTTACAAATTGAACATAATTAAAGCATAGTGATTAATCACAAAAACAATATGTAATTATATATGTGTTTTCCGATGGTCTTAGGCGACCCCTTATTAGCCATTTCCTCATCCTGGAAATTTGTGCACTCGGGGCGGGGGTTGGGGGCTCCTCAGCCTGGATTGTGAGAGGGCACAGGCCAGGCTGAGGGACCCCACTGGTGCAAGATTGGAGCTGGGGAGGGATGCAGGAGGTAGGCCAGCTGGGGAGGGACCACAGGAGTGCTCCAGGGCATGTCCAGCTTGTCTTGCTCAGTTCTGATTGGCCAGACCTCAGCAGCAAGTTAACCTACTAGTTGGAGCGTCTGGCCCCTGGTGATGAGTGAACGTCATAGCAACTGGTCAACCAGTTGACTGTCTGCCCCCTGGTGGTCAATGCACGGCATAGTTAGCAGTTGAGCGGCCTTAGCATATCATTAGCATATTATGCTTTGATTGGTTGAATGAATGACCGGACAACCAGACACTTAGCATATTAGGCTTTCATTATATAGGCTATATATATGTCTATGTATGTATAATTTTTAGATGTAGCCTATACTTTCAAACTCACCATGCAGTCCTGTAACTGCCTTTCTTACATTCTGGACTGAGCTCCACAATGTTCGAGCTCTGTTCTGTGTTTAATAGAAGCTAGATATTATCATTATTATTATCTGTAAAGATAGGGTAATTCTCTATAGATTTTTGTATGAACTTACTAAGGTATTAAAACATATCTGGAACAAACACTCAACAAACATGTGTCCCTATATACTTGAAATATGGGTCACCAGCTACTGTTTGCATCATTCATTCATTCATTCATTCATTCACAGTAAGCCTACAGTGTCATTATGTACTGGATACTCTTTTAGGCACTAAAAACACAGAAATAATAAAACAGCTCTCTTTTAAGGATGGTTCTCATAATAATGGAAAATGCACCAGGGTACAACCCTTCAGGGCTGGTTTTGTCAAGCTCTGCAAAGTGCCTTTTGGCCTTCCTCGGGGACCATGACGCCTTGTCTGGACCCAGATATTGTTCCCCATTTGCTTTACATGTGCTTCCAGGTGGGTACCGCTCACTGATTTTCTTCCCGTGAACCACCACACAGGGAATGGAACTTCAATCCACCAGAATTTATAGAGTAACTTCTGGGTACAGTTACTGTGGCAGGGGCTGGAGGTAATTGGTGAATAAGACAGTAAGTTTTTTTTTTTCTTTATAAAGCTTTCCTTTCAGTGCAGGAGACTAACATTTAAAAACATAGCTAATATATATATATATATATCTCCAGAGCTGTAATAAGTACAGTGGCAGATAACAGCACAGTGCTAAGAAAAACAAACATAACACACACATGCCAAATTTCACCTGTTCCGTGGATAAAGAAAGAATAATGTGCTTATTTGAGGAATCTCATTTATTTATTTTTTTCCTTTTTATTGAATTGATTGGAGTGGTACTGGTTAACTGAATTAGGTAGGTTTCAGCCGTACAGTTCTACAACACACCATCTGTACACTTTATTGTGTGTTCACCACCCCAAGTCAACTGGAGTCCATCATCATTTATCCCCTCTATACCCTCCTCCACCTCCCCTCTTCCCCCAGAAATCACCAAACTGTTGAGAAATCTCATTTAAAAAGTGAAACCTAAATGTTGGAAAGCAATACTCCAGCAAAAGAAGACTTGGAGACTGAAAGATCCTTCTAGGCAGCCTTACAAGCAAAGGCCTAGAGCAGTGATGGCAAACCTATGACATGTGTGTCAGAGGTGACACGCGAACTCATTTTTTTGGTTGATTTTTCTTTGTTAAATGGCATTTAAATATATAAAATAAATATCAAAAACATAAGTCTTTGTTTTACTATGGTTGCAAATATCAAAACATTTCTATATGTGACACGGCACCAGAGTTAAGTTAGGGTTTTCAAAATGCTGACACGCCGAGCTCAAAAGGTTCGCCATCACTGGCCTAGAGACTAGATAATGCCGGGAGGGTTTGAGAAACTAAAATAAGGTCAAGGTGTCAGAAGGGCAGAGACAGACAAAGAAATTGGCCCAAAATGAGGTCATTGAGAAAAGCAGGAATCAGCCCATACTGGACTGGATCATGTTAATCTTTTTAACACTGTGCTAAGTGCTATATAGATACTACCCGATTTACTTGTCATAACACCTGTGCACTTTAATATTGTGGGGTTATTTTTGACAGTTGAAGAAACCAAAATCCAGGCAGCTAATGTGACTTGTTCCAAGTATTTTAGCTAGAAAGCAAGGGACTGCCTGGGATTCAAATCAAAATCGGTCTGAGAGCAAAATATTTCAATGTGTGTTACTGTTATTTTCTAAGTATACTACACTGCCTCAATGCATGTAAGATACTGATGGCTTTTAATTGTTCCTGTTTTTAACTCCCAGGAACCAAGGAAGAAAATTCTTCCCCCATTCCCCTATCTCGCAGGACGTCTGATTTCGTTTTCTTTACTTTATGACGCTTATCAGAAGGGGGTTGCTCTGGAAACACAGAGGGAGGCATGCGTTCTTTGTGATCCAGGGCCAGGATGGACACCCTGCAAGGTCAGCAGTCCCTCTATCTGCAAAGACTTTGTCACCACCTTGGCCCATGAATTCATGTTATGTTTCCCTGAAGTTAGATGACTGCATTTTAACACCACATGTAGGACATTTCCTCCGCATTCCATTTATATGTTCAAATACACTATTCTTTTTTCAGAATCCAGGACTCCAGCAAGAGAAAATCACCTCATTAAAGAAAAATTATGCCTTGTCCCCACTATACTGTGACACAACCATCTCCTCAGGTGCACTTCCTTTTTCCTTTTCTTCTGTAAGTGAGGGTCCAACATTTACACACATTAAAAACGCGGTGCTGAGAATAATAATTTCTGTAGGTTCAGCAAGGCTACTCCTCACTGCATTTGTATTTGAAATTGCAGTCCAACTGCGTGAACTTCCGTCTGACACAGCAGTTGCAGATCGGAATTATGTTTAAATACCAAAGTGTTATTTAATGCAGCCAGGAAGGAATGGTATGAATGATAGCCCATTAGAGATCAGTCTCCGAGTTCAAGGCTATTGTCTCAGCCATGCCAGAAAAATTACACAGGCCCCACTCGTTTTTACAATCCCCCTCCCCCCAGGCAACTCTGGAGCAGCGATAAACATGATGGGAATGAAGTCTTGCCATGTGTATCCAACAACACCAAAGAGAGTGGCTAGCTCAGTGCTGACCCAGCACTCAGCTATGTTAGAGATTTAACACATCACCTCGCTTTTTCCCATTGGGTATCTCATGCTGGGCAGGAGCAGACTGTCTGTGCGTGGTCACCATTCTCCAGATACATCTTATCATATAACTGAGCTTCTGCCATCACTCTAAGAGCAGAGCAAAGCTTTGTACTGAGCTCAGCCTACAGAGATGTGGGGCTGATTTCCATGGTCTCTGAGCAAATGGGTGCACTGAATATGCACGTCTATGCTCAAATCCACATTCCCGTCTCCACTTTCTTACTGATGGTTTTTAGCCATGTATGATGGCCAGTCAGTTCTATGTGACCCCAGCATTCATAGTTGATTGGTCCATAAGTAGGTAATTGTCCCAGAGGAAGTCAGTTTGCAAATCCATGGGGTGAACTGCAATAAAAACTCTGCCGACCAGGTCCAGTGGAGATACATGTGCCTCTTGCCCTGTTTCTCTTTCTGGAGGCATTATAAAGATAATTGAGAAGATACGCAGTGAATGACTTACTTAGAATAATGACAGAACACAGATGGGAATTAGTAGACTCTTTTGGTGGAGACTTGGCAGAGTCAATGACGTTAGCTGATATATCTATATGTATAAAAGGCTAATATGCCACGTGTCCATCCGACCAGTAGGTATGACCCACACTGACCACCAGGGCACAGACACTCAATGTAGGAGCTGCCCAGCTGCAGTGACTTGGCAGCAGCGGTTTTTGGGTGACACACCCTGAAACCAGAGAGGAGGGAACCTGATTCCGGGAGCCTGATTCCTTGCGGGCCCACGCAATTCCACCTTTGGCCATGCGTTATGTTGTTGTTAGGGCACTATTGGCCCCGAATCTGGTTTATTGCACACTTGCGTTTGCATTTCACATCCTGTATGACAGCAACTTTGCAAAGTGCCTCTCTCACTCCAGAACCCCTGGGCACACCCTGAAACCAGAGAGGAGGGAACCTGATTCCGGGAGCCTGATTCCTTGCGGGGCCACGCAATTCCACCTTTGGCCATGCGTTATGTTGTTGTTAGGGCACTATTGGCCCCGAATCTGGTTTATTGCACACTTGCGTTTGCATTTCACATCCTGTATGACAGCAACTTTGCAAAGTGCCTCTCTCACTCCAGAACCCCTGGGCAGATGTGGGAGAGCCAGTTTTGGCCCTATCCCTGCAGGCCAGGCTGAAGGACTCCACCTGCCGGAGGGACCCTGCTCACGCCACAGACGCCCTTCGAGCCGCGGCACCGCCCTAGGTGCAGCTGGCTGGGGAGAGACCACAGGAGGTTGGCTCCAAGGACTGTCCAGCCCCTCTCACCCAGTCCCACCCCACCAGCCACCTTTTAATTTCTTTTCAGTGTGCATGAATCCGTGCACCGGGTCACTAGTGTTGAATATAGACCAACCTTTTGGTTGCTAAACTAGGTTTTCATCTCTGTAAAGTGTGACTACATGGCTTTTCCACTTTTTCAAAATACTTCTGATTATGCATCTTTTCTTGTGATCTGTAAGCATATAGCTATATGGTTTTCCTCAGTTTTTATGAGGCCTAGAAAAACGGCTAAGGTTCTACCTTAATTATTTCTGCTGGATGCCAACAGTAATTTTGATGTAAAGTATCTGTTACCATTCAATAAATATCCATTGCTTGAGGAACTTGAGTACCTCTCAGGTTTTTGCAATCTAAACCATCTAATTAACCCCAGAAAACAATATGTGACACATATAGCTGAGCACACTCTCCTCCAGATGGTCTTTAGTATGATGTACTGTCACCCAGGACCCATTTTTTCCCCTTGAACATCACTCCAGTTTTGGGAAGAGGGATGGAAGGGAATAATCTGTCTCTATCATGAGTTGGTAAATAACCCTATTGACAAATGGGATTTCTCTACTTTCATGTATTTCTGATGAATTGGCACACTGAACTAAGCCCGGTTCCCAGAAGAACAAATGCACCTGTATTAGGGTGCTCCAGAGAAACAGACCTGATAGGATGTAGATACATGTAAGGATATTTATAATAGGAATTAAGTCAAACAGTTATGGAGGCTGAGAAGGTCCACAATCTCTCATCTGCCAGTTGGAAAACCAGGACTTTTGAAACTTTTTGTTTCAACCTTCAAAGGGGCAGCACACAAGCTTTATTACTTTGAGCCATGAAGCCCTCCTGACACCTCCATGTGCCTTCTGCCCTATTTCTCAACCTGGATATAACCTGGTACTCTAGATTGTGGGATATGCATCTTAGATCCACAGTCTCTTAGTATTAGAAGAAGCCTCAGAAGTTAGTGCAATTCCCTCTTTTTATAAGAAGGATAAGTGGCTTGAAGAACAAGTTAGTTAACAGCAAACAAAACAAAACAAAAAAACAGGGGCTTCATTTCTTTCCTCTTATGTTTGCCTCTTTAAGATCTTTCTTTTCTCCACATAATAACTTATGAATACTTGTCCATAAATGCTGTTGAAGATGACGGTGCCTTTTGTCCACTTGGGTACCAGATTTTTGAACTCAGGGTCTTTTTACCTGACCACTCCATCTCCCCAATCTATTATGTTAGATGTCTACATCTGCCTTCTTATATACTCCTCTCCTCAGTAACTTTTGAAATCTCTAAGGTTAGGCTCTTAATTAAGGAATGATTTTCCTCATTATATCTAGAGACTGAGTCCAAAGGGCCATATATGTTGTGGTGAGGGAGAAAAAGGACACCGTCTAGTCATTATGACCAGCATGATAAATTGTGACAGTCACTGACATGACCAATGTCACAATCATATCTTTCATTCTGCTCATGGTGAAGAGAATGAAAATGTATGGATCTATGCTGAGAAATACCTCTCAATTTACAAAATGAATGGTGCTCCCTTGCCCTTTTAAAAGCGTGACCTATTATGATATATCAGCCTGAATTTCAGCTTCCTGAGCTGGAAAGCCTTGAGAAAATTCAGTGGAGGTTCCATGAGCCTGGAGAGGAATAAATAGGTTGGTTATTAACTATCAGAAAGTCTACCTGAGCAGAGCTGAGGTAAATCATATCGATGCTTCTTGAGGCAAAAGACTGGGTTCAAAATAAAAGATAAAAGAAAATGCTAACGGTCCATGCCCCTTTGAACTTTTCACTTGGCCTATATGCCTCATTTTCTTTCTCTGAAAAAAAATGGACCTAATCATAATTATCTTGGGAGCTGCTATGAGGATTAAATGAGGTGAATAAGAAGATTGTAGCAGGAAGTATCAGACATAATGAATGATTAAGAAAAGTTACTCCCCCTCCTTTCCCCTACTGTGTTTCCTTTCCTTTGCCTCCCCTCTCTCCCTTCCCTTAGTTTATTCAAATGGTCTGGAAAACAGGAATGCATCTGCCTGGGGAGGGCCTAGCAGGTCTGCTGGGGTGCAGAGAGAACCAGAATCAAGAAACCACCCCAGGCATAGCAGAGGGAGGCAAGGTCATGATGCAGGCTTTGGCTTCTGTTTAAGGTTGCAAATACATCTATTCCCCAGGCGACCCTGGAGCCAGGAAGTTAAGTGATGTTCCATAAGGTGAGATCCTCCCTGTTCCCACCCTAATTTACTGGCAGCTTCTTAATACCTAGAATATGCATTCTCAGCAGCAAGCAAAGCTTTTCCTTCATTTCAATAACAAATAAATGCACATCCAAAACTCCTGTGAGAGTGAGGAAGACCACCGAGGAAGGAAAGAAACACAACAACCAGAAGTAATGTCCAGTGAAACAGTTTACAGAGTGAACAATGAAAAACATTACATTTAATTAAGTTATTGGTTCTTAGAGAAATTTCAGGCCATATAAAGCAAGAAGAAACTTCTATCAATAAGAAATAGAATGCTGTAAATTAAAAATAAGATCGTCAAATCTAAGTAAGTTCTGTCCTGCAAAATATACAAAGAACTCTTAAAACTCAACAGTTAGAAAACAACTTGATTAAAATAATGGGCCTCTCACAAAAGAAGATGAATAGATAAAAAGCAAGCATATGAAAAAATGCTCCCCCTCTTACATCATCAGGAACGTGCAAATGAATACAATGAGATACCACTGCACCCCTATTAGAATGGCCAAAATTTGGAACACTGACAACACCAAATGCTGGTGAGGATGTTGAGCAGCGGAAACTCTCATTCATTCTTGGTAGAATGCAGATTGGCAGAGTCACTTTGGAAGACGGTGTTGGCAGTTTCTTCATATGCTTCAGCCACACCACTCCTTGGTATTTCCCCGGAGGAGTTGAAAATGTCCACACACAAACCTGCACATGAATGTTTATAGCAGCTTCACTGATAATTGCCCAAACTTGGAAGTAACCAAGATGTCATTCAGAAGGTGAATGGATAAACAAACTATGGTAAATCCAGACAATGAATTATGGCTCAGCACTAAAAATTAAATGAACTATCAAGCCATGTATAGACATGGAAGATACAAACATGCATACTACTGAGTAAAAGAAGTCAGTCTGAAAAGGCTACCAACTATATGATATTCCAGAAAAGGCCAAACTATAGAGACAGGCAATAATAACAGTCTCTTATGGTTTATTTTTATTACTTACCAGGTCATTTCTTACACCACTGGAGCAGAGGTTCTCAACTGAGTGAGACTGTGCCTCCCAGGTGATCTCTGTCAATACCTGGAAAAATGGTTTCTTTTTGTAACTGGGGCAAAGAGTTTCTACTGGAATCTAGTGGATAGAGACCAGAGATGCTGCTAAATATCTCACAATGTGTGTGACCAAGCCCCTCAACAAAGAAGCATCTGTCTCAAATGTCAGTAGCGCTACTGTTGAGAAGTCCTGCTCTGGAGTTCATACATCGGCAACCTTTGCTCTCCAGGTCCCTGTGGGGCATAGAAGCCTCTAGCCCTGCACCCAGGCTTGGGCCACAAAGAGACTGTTTGTGTAGAAGAGTTCTTGACAGAAACTTTAATTGGTATAGAAAACTTTAATTGGGACCGATAAAATAAGGCCCATCAGGCAATTTGAGCATGTTTCAAATGAATGCGACTTCAAGCCTCCATTTGGGTTGACTGAATGCGTTTGCAAAAGCCATACCCAGAGTATTCGGTTCTTTTTAGTACCTAGTGTACTTGTTGAAATGGCATGGCATTGATAGGACTGAGGGCTGTGGCCTCTGACGAGGTCCTCCGCCTTTCTTCCCAGCCTTTCCTGCTTGAAGATGTCAATTTTACTTAGGCAATGCAGTGCGGAAAACCTTCATTCTGTTCTAGGGTTTTAATTCCACCATAGCCATTTGTGCTTATTTTATGACTAGGCTGTGTTGTAAACTCTTTAAGAATATTAACAAATTGGCTATTACAAAATCCTGGAGATCCTACCATAATCTCTACTTTAGCTATGAGAAAATTGAGACAGAGAGGTTAGTGACTTATCTAGGTTCAGAAAGCTAGTAGACTATCAAGGCAGTCTTACTCAAGATTTCATACTCCTCATCACTCTGCTCTCTTGGCCTTTCCTACAAAAAACGGAATTAAATTAAACCTAATTAAACTTAATGTGGGTGTTTTGGAGGAATAATTGTTATGATTTACTCATCTATGTATTTTTTTTTCATATTCTAACATTCACTTCCAGAAAAAAAAGGTAGCAGGTATTTAGTATTTCAGGAAAACAAGCAAAATCATCAGGGATAAAAAGCTTAGAAATTTATAAAATTTATCTATTCACTGAATTTTTCAATGTGAAGTATGATAGATACTGTCTTTCTCTTTTAGCCACAAAATAGCTCAGAGCCAATACTGTAAGACTACGAATGAGAATAATACCTACTGGTTTTTAAAATTAATCTTTATTGTTCAAAGTATGACAGATATCCATGTTTCACCCCATGCTACTGTTTTACTGTGTGTCAGCTGTTCTGCCAGCCACATTATATACATTTATTTAAATTATACATTCAATTCTAAATATATGAAATAGAGATCATTATTTCCTCACCTCTGGAGATGAGGAGTCTAGGACTGTAAGTGTTAAACTGACTGAACTAAGATGGTCCAGTTCATACACGGTGGAGCAGGATTTAGTATAAAGGCTCCCTCTCTGCTCTAAAGTCCTTTATGCTTTTCATGACAGCAGCCTTCATCAAAACTTTACCTTCTGAATATGGCTTGTGGCAGCTAAAATTAACTTTGTTAAGGTAAAAAAATACGTATTTTTCCCCTGGAATCTTTAATTAACCAGAAGAGATACTTAGAATGAAGGCATTTCTAATGAAGGTACTCCCCAACCCAACAACAATGTAAAGGGACTTCAGTAGGCGGTGCCCTTTGTTCCAGGAAGGCCATGATCTGAAGGCATCCTCCCCTGGAGTAATTGCAAGGCCTTTGTTTATTTCTGTATCCATTCCTGGGATTCAGTGGAGCCTGAATAAAATCTTAATTTCATATAATTGCTGTCAGTGTTTATTAAGGATCCTGGCGGGAGAAAACCAAATTCATTGTCGAGTATCAACACATCTGTTTAAAAATGGCAAGCGAGGGCTAGCATCTAACTCTAACGTTTGGTGTCAGTTTTATAAGCCTTTACAAGCCTTGTTTTGATTTCAGACATCCAAATTTCTGTTAATGATTGTTAGATAAAAAATTAAAAATAGCTCTGACAGGTTTGGCTCACTGGATGGAGCGTCAGCCTGCGGACTCAAGGGTCCCAGGTTCGATTCCTGTCAAGGGCATGTACCTTGGTTGTGGGCACATCCCCAGTAGGGAGTGTGCAGGGGCAGCTGATCGATGTTTCTCTCTCATCGATGTTTCTAGCTCTCTATCCCTCTCCCTTCCTCTCTGTAAAAGAATCAATAAAACATATTTAAAAAAAATTAAAAATAGATAAGCATTCATAGATTTGAATGCTAAAGTTCTGGGACTTTGGGTCTTGCTATAAAATTGGGTGAGATTTAAAAAGCAAATAAACTATCAAAACTTGTACAACTTAGCTAGTTTATTTTTGGACCCCAGCCGGTGAAGGGTCATGGAAATCCTGGAGGAGATGCCGTAGATGCAGATTGATCCCAAAGGGAGGCTCTGAGAGTTGGAGATTGATAGGGCTAGAAAGGCAAGTTTAAAGGAAATAAAGAAATGAAAGGAATGTCAAGGAAGAACAATGGTCTTGAAATATGAGGAACAGAGATAGGAAACACCAACCCTCTTTCTTTGGACATTGGTGTAGGTGAAGGCTTGGCTGTGCAGCTGTAAATAACTGAGGCAGGAGCTTTTTCAAGAGTTTTAGTTTAAGAATAAGATGGTCAAACTCCACTTCCAATAAAGCACAACCACCTTTAAACCTCACCTCATCCACTACCACTCCGAGAGAGAGAGAGAGAGAGAGAGAGAGAGAGAGAGAGAGAGAGAGTGTGAGAGAGAGAGGGCAGAGAAAAACACTCTCACAAGA
>NW_006296627.1:962689-963479 GCF_000327345.1 Myotis davidii | reverse complement strand
CAGCTTCTCTCCAGAGCATGTAAATGGCCTCTGAACATTTTTATGTCATACAATGTATAACATGCGAATAATGCAAAAACAGTTGAATATTTTCTACACACACACACACACACACACACACAATAAAATAAAATGAACATGATCCTTGGAGCAAAATTTAAGCCTTCAGACAGTTTTCCACACACAAAAAACAAAAACAACAACTTTGAAAAGTGAAGGAAAATGTTTTTGCATGTGCCGTGTCAAGAATGTATTTGAGGGGAGAAATATGTTCCTATATTACTGTGCCACATATTGCTCACAATGTTTGTGGTTGTGAATAGAAAATATTATTTGAAATGCTATTTATAATAATGGAAAAAATCCTTAAGGCATAAAAAGAGAATACAGGTGAGTTAAGATAACCAATCACTCAATGGAATATTACGTAGCAATTGAAACTCATCTTTTATAAGACAAATATACTATCACATATTAATTTATTCTCATAATGGTAAGTATAAAAGGAATGATGTAATAGTATCTATATTATATTGTATATTTTCAACTACATAAATTAAGAAAAAGATAAAAGGAAAACCAATATTGCACAATGTAGCATGGAAGAAAGTACACTAAACTATTAACTCACTTAGAGTTAATTCTCCATTTTATTCATTCATTCATTCATTCACACATATATTCATATTTGTAAAGGGACTTTATGCTATGACCAATAATATAATAAAGGGAATAAGACAAACCTTGTAATTATGGAGCACACTCTTAGCTGATTCTGACTGTGGATTAT
>NW_006296627.1:938032-962532 GCF_000327345.1 Myotis davidii | reverse complement strand
CTTTAAAAATTTTTTAAGTTATAAATATATTTACAATGTCCCAAGTAAAATGCTTAGAACCTTAGGATTTTTTCTTCTTTTGGCAATTCTATTTTTAAACCCTTTCTTTCTAAGTAATATTTGCATATTTCTTTCTTGAGAAATTATTTATTGATTTTTAATAGTATCCAAGGAGACTCTTAATTTCTAGAAAGAGAGGAAAGGAGCGAGAAAGAGAGAGAGAGAGAGAGAGAGAGAGAGAGAGAGAGAGAGAGAGAGAGAGAAGTATCACAATGCAGTTTCACAACTTTGCTCTGTTGATCCTACATATTTTTCTACCATTTGATGAATAATATTCACCAGTTCTTTTATCATATTGTAATCTTCTGTCTTGGTCCTATTTTATCTCCATTCAGGTCATTTATAAAGAAGGTCCAGGCACCTGCTAACTACTTTGATACCTGCTCATCCACCTTTCCCCAAAACACCTCCAGGGAACACCTAAACCCTCCTAGAGAATACTCATTGCCTTTTCCCTATTTGCCAGAGAGGTTTGAAAATTGTCTCCATTTCACAGGTCAAAGGGACAGATATTATAGAGCATCACTAGGCTCCGTAAATACCTCCCTGCCACCCCCCCTTCTTTCTTTATACCCAGGAATCTCCCATTTTCTTCCTCCTGTCCCATGTTTCCTAAATTTAAACCCCAGTTTTCTAGATATTATGATTCTCAAGTTATAGTCTTATGTCTCAAATCATAACACCTATAACCTCAAAAACTATGGGAAAGGGGTGGGGTCCTATATTCATCTTCTAGGAGTTCTCTACGCATTCCTTCTGATTTTTCCTGAAACCCCATGCCTGCTTGAATTTCCATCTTGGTAAGCTCTTCTGAAGTTTACCTTACAGGGGTGAAGCCAGCTGCCAACTGCTCAGTTTAAATCAAATAAATAAAAACAAAGCTTTGGCTTTCTGTTCCTTTCCACTAGGAATTGCCTTTTGCTCCACATTCTGCAATATGACTGGGAGGTAGGATTCTTCTTCTCACTGAGTGAGCTTTGAGTGGAGTCAAATCATGACAGTGCCCTGTGAATGGGGCTCTCCCAGGAGGCTTTGAGTTGCATCAAATAATAACCTTGCTCCATCAAAGAGATGAAGCCTTTTGAGATGTAAACCCAGTCTCCCCCGTCCTCCTGTTTGCAAAACCCCTGGTTTTCAAGATCCTCTTGGAGCTGGGGAGGAGGATGGCATTAGGCCAAGTTAAAATGTTCAGAATGTCTACCTTCTTGCTGGTTTTCTTGGATAAATGCTCCTCGGATTATAGGACTCTTTTATTTAATTTCTAGAATTCCAAAATAGTTTATTTGGATAATTTTGTCGGTATTTTTGTTACATCTATGGAGGGACAGGTAGATCTACAGAGTTTCTCACTGAGAGCCTAAGCCTCCAGCACATTTACAAATTACTAACCAGCTTCATGGATTTTAGACTTTTTTTTTTTTATTAATACTAGTCATTGTAAGGTCTCTTAAAACCTTTTTTTAAAAAAAATATAGTATTGTTTTATAGAGAGGAAGGGAGAGAAATAGAGAGTTAGAAACATCGATGAGAGAGAAACACCGATCAGCTGCCTCTTGCACACCCCCCACTGGGGATTTCCCCGCAATCAAGGTACATGCCCTTGACCGGAATCGAACCCGGGACCCTTGAGTCCGCAGGCCGATGCTCTATCCACTGAGCCAAACCGGTCAGGGCTCTTAAAACCTTTTATAGATATTTGATTTCGAGTAGCTACAGGTGAATAGTTTAAATTATTATTTTGCCATTGTTCGCTATGAACTACCAATACTCTGTTAACCTAAGAAACATTCAAATCTGTAAAAAATTTTGTGAGTTTATTTGAGACAAAATGCTGACAATTGTCCAGAAGCAGAATCTCAACGCTTTGAGACAATACTCCAGAGAATGGTGGTTTTTCATGTATTTGTATAAATTACCATCAAAGGAGAAGACATAAGTGGGTTACTTGAAATCTATTGGTGATAGATTAGCGAGGTGGGAGAAAGCAAAACCGAGAAACATCTGGGATTGGATAAAAAGTAAAATGATAGAACATGCTTCTTTTACATTTGTGGACATAGCATAGTTAACAGGCAAGAATTACCAGGATAATAATACTGAGGGAATTTATGGTCTGGTCCTGGGGCCCTGGGGGGTCCTGAAACAGGGAAGTTACAAGGTACCCTAACATTCTACAGGTCTGTTATCTTAAATGCAAAAGGCGAATAGGCTCAGTGAAGATTGAAGTTGATCTTTGTCAGGGAAGATACTGGCCTAGGACATGAGTTCCTGCTATAAGTTGCTTTTTAAGTAAAAAGTTTAATTTTAGACTATCCTTTGTAGTTGCTTTAGGTCTCTGAGTTGCAGGCCTTCCCTGACTTAGTCAGGTTAGCATGTGGCCCCTTTTTGTCCACAACTCTATTTCCTGTTAGTGCCCGTGTTGTTAGAGCCCTTCAATCTAGCCCATTATAGAACCAATTATGAATTCCAATCTCTAAAATTCTGTTCTTTTGACTCTACTTCTAGGATCAATATGAATATCTATCAGAGAAGCAGAGTCAATATAGGGGTTGTGGGATTAAACTTTTTTTTTCCTTTAGTTTGTTGTCTGTCTCACCAACAGAAATAGAAGTGCCTCAAAGCAAATAACTTCATTTTATTTATTGCCGTATCGTTAGTATTTTAAAACTTGATGAAGTCATTGGAAATATGTTATGTGGGCTGCATAAAATCTAAATTTATCATGGCAAGAAAAATAAAACCTTTGTTTTAATACAATTTTCAAAACATTAGATATATGCGAAAGAATGACAGTTGACCATGTAGTTGATTTCATACAAGTTTCTTAATACATATTTGTGAAATAATGAATGAAATATGAATGAATGTTTCACTGCTTTGTGAACAAATAAGAAGTGAGGTTCTGAATGCATACTTGGTACAAAGTAGTTAAGCATGCTCTTGCAACAGAACGGCAGCAGCATACATTGGAGGGTGGGTGATGGTCTGGAAATATTAGAAACAAAGCAAGGATGTCCAGGGAAGGTGTAGAGCAGGCAGTCTAGGAACTGATGATGCTGGAAGGGCAGTGCTCTTACCTCAATCCAGAAGGGATGTGACAGGGGGCAAAAACTCAAACCTAACTCCACCCACCCCACACCCTTTATCAGATTTTGCAGAATCTAGATCATTGGAAGACAGGTCTTGACATTATGCCTAGGAAGGCTATCAAACCAGGTGATGTTGGGTCATTGGCTTCCATTCAAATATGATTGATTTCTTGGAGGTTAGTTAGGCTTGATGTCCTATTGAGCTTTGTTATAGGCTGAGAATTTAGTATACAGTTGCTTTCTAATAGGTATTCTAATAGACATTTACTACATAATGACTGCCCAATTATGGTGCTCTCCTCATTTCTCCCAAAGTCAGGGAAGATGTATCCACCTGCCACACAGTGCCTCTCCACACAGTGCCTCTCCACACAGTGCCTCTCCACAGAACCTTGTGTTCTCGCTCCAACTATCATGAGACTTCCTGTGCCTCAGCCACACATTGCGATGCTGGAGGTGAAAGCTGCTTCCCTCGGGTGTGTGTCAATTCCACTTGGTGCACCACTCCGGAGCTAAGCCATCCTGCTTGGGCTGTAATTAAATAACCTTCAAGGATGAAGTACCGCAGGGGGCAAGGTCGCAGGGATAGCTACAATCATTTCCTGCAGCTATTGATTTTACACTAATGATCTTAAATGATGCATGGCTCCGGATCCAGCCATCTTCCTCAGAGTGGCAGGTGGGGACTCAGGCTTTGGTTCCCACAAGGGACCAGACCAATTTGAACAGATTTAAACTTGTTGATGCTGTTTCTTAAGTGTGAAGGAGGATGGGAGTCTGGAATCTGGAGGTTATACAAATGTAAGAGGGAGTATAATATTAAGATGAGAGGCTTTGTAGTCAGAAAGAACTGAGTTCAAATGGTTATTTTCCCATAATTGCTTGTGGACCTTCAACAAGTTGTCCAAGCCCTCTGCACTCTGATTTCTCATCTGTAAGACAGGGATAAGGATGTATATTTGATGTATTTCCTAAGCACAAGAGATGGCAATTTTAAATCCTTAAGGATTTTGGTGCAATCATTGGTGCTTCCTTTTCTGCTTTTATTTAAGGCATTAGATACATATTTCCCTCTTAGGGATATTTATCTTTTAATTCTTGAGGCACCGAAAGCCTTTAAATACCAAATAAATATATCTTTTATGATGCAATGAGAGATAACATATTAAGGCTCTTGAGGGAAAGTGTGTCACCCCCAAATATGCCTTTTTGGGGTATTATGTTAAGCTGGTTATTTTGAAGAAATGCAAGACTAAGAAGAACCTTTTGCCTCCCTCCTGACCAGCCCAACGAAATTCAGAGCAAAACCTGCTTAAAAGAAGGGAACTATCACCTTTGCATGTTATAAACTAAGCGTGGCAGACAAGGAAGCCCTAGCAAAGCCTGTTTGGTCAGCCTCCCTCTGTGCCCATCCTTTCTTGTTGCCCAGAAAGAATTTGTTTACCATATTGGCTCCTTCTCATCCACCAGTGAACCGCCTACCTTTCTTTTGAATTCCCAGACTCTGCCTCCCTCTCCTTAGCTCCAAGGTCCCCTATTCTTATGGAACACCGTGTGTACGTACATTATAACTTTGGTTAATTTCTCCTGTTAATCTGGCTCATGTGGATTGGATTATTAGACCAGCCAGAAGAATTTAGAAGGGAAGAAGAAAAATTATTTTTCCTCCGCAACACTCTCACCCCAGCTGTGGTAGAAAGGAAAGTACACGACTTGGACTTCAAAGGTCTGGGTTTGAAACCTGGTTCTACCCTGCTGTGTGACCTTAAGCAGGTTTGGGTCTTTCTGGGCCTCCTGTATAATTTAAAAAATCCATACAGGGATAGATCTCATCCTGGTTGTTCTAATGATAAAGGGGATTGAAAATGTGAAGGCATTTGACTGACCGATAAGGGCTATAAAATACCATTAGACATTATCCCGCAGATAAGCCTGCGCGATCAGAAGACCCGAAGGACCAGCAATGGAGGCATTTTAACAGCTTTGCAGCATGTTGATATAAAAATTGCTGTTGACATTTCAGGAACTGCTGTGCACATGAAGGAAGGCTTTTGTTTTTCTCCTTTTCTCTGACTTCTGAAGTCAATAGAGACTAACAATCAAGGGGTGAAAAAAAAATCAGACCTGAAGATTAGAAGTTTACGCTAAGAAACAGTTATGAAAGTAGCCATGCATCATAGTTTGCGTGCTCTCTCTCTTCCTACCCCCCTTTTCAGGGCTATGTGAAGATAGCTGTATTCTGTTGTACCCAGATTTCAAGATTCCCAAGAGTCCACCAGGGAGCCAGCGGGTCCGATGCAAAAGCAAAGAGTCATTTATTTCAAACCTAGGTCTGGCTCCCCTGCCCTCCTTACTGGCACAGCAGCAGGTGGCAGAGAGAGCGAAGCCTGATGGGACAGGGGTGTTTATAGGAGGGTGGAGTAAGGGCGGGAGAGGGGACTGTGGGCCCCGCCGATTGGCCAGGCGCGAGTTGGTGTCTCATTATACAGGATGTGGTCATAGTGATGGCGTGCACTTCCCTTGATTATTATTGGTCAGTCCAGAGAAATCCTGGGCGTGGCCAGCAGAGGCCTGGGCCTCCGGGAAGAAGCCCTACAGGTAGATAAAGAAAAAATAAAAGGAAAGAGGGAAGCCCGCCTCGGGAACGCCGGGACTGACCGTGGGGAGCGCTGGGCATCAGGGCCTCTAGGTTGAGGTCTTGCCCTTTCATATTCCTTCACTTCATGACAGAGCATTTCATTTTGAAGAAAAGCACCTGTATAAAAGTGCTAGAGCAGGTCCCCAAATAACATCGTTTCCCTCTGTGTCTTTTGATGTAACGTTTAGGAGGGGAAAAAATCAATTCCTGACCAGGGCCACTGTCTGTATGCTGTTTGCAGTTCTCCCCATGTCTGCATGGGTTTCTCCAGGTTTCTCCGGTTTCCTTCCATATTCCAGGTGTGCACAATAGCCGAGGCAGCATGTCTAAACTGTCCCAGCCTGAGTGAGCATGGGGGTGTGTGATGTGAACTGCCATGAAAGGTTGTGATGTCCAGGGTGGGTTTTTGTCTTATGTCCTGAGCCCTCAGACAGCTCTGACCACCTGCGACTCTGAGCTAGAATAAGTGGGTTGGAAAATAATGTTCTTACTTATTTTTATTAATCTTTCTTAAATGTATGTATAGCTCACATTTATTTCAATGTTTAAATATTTGAGGGTCTTTATGTAGAAGTTTGGTGATGTTTTTGTAACTAGAAATATGCCATTGAAGCTTAACTCTTCTTTATTTCAATTAGCCTAGGATAACATTGATTTCAGTATATGTTGTTTTATTTAAAGTCTAAGTTTTCAAGAATATAGTGATGACATTTAGGATCTACTATATTTTCTCATACCAGTTCCTCTTGATATTTTCTCTTCTAATTTTTCAAGACTATTTTACCAAACATTTGGGATTAAATACTTATATTATGACTTTGAAATTCATTAATTCATTTATTATCCCCCCTTTAAAAATGCATTAAGTATGTATTATATGTACCTCATATGAGCTAGATATCAGAAGTCCTATGAAACGACTTCAAGGTACTTACAGTTGAAAGGGGAGTTGCAAAGGAAGACTGATTCATATAACAATAGTAAGCACAAGTAAGGAACTAAACCCACACCCAAGATGTCCTAGAAGGCATCCAGAAAGAAGTGATATCTGAGTTGAGAACACAGGAGTAAGTACATCAGAGTAGCAGTTCTGGGAGTAGAGAGTATGCTTTTAAGGCAAGTTTGAGAATGTGCAAATGGTTTCACAAAGATGGCTCAGAGTTGGGATAGGGAATGGAGAGTAGTACACACATTTATTGGATAGTTAACATGACTAATCATGAGTTACCTTGTGGTGGACACTGATGTCCACCTAGACCTCTTTCCAAGGGTTTCTCTTTGTATCTATTGGAGCGAAATAGCCTTCATTGTCAGGGAAGTGAAACCTTGCCATTCAGGGAATGTGTCATCTGAAGAGATGTGTTTTTCTGATAGGCATGCAAGTTACCTGTGTGTAGTAAAAAAGATAGCTCTAAAGCTTATGAATGTACTAGAGGCCCTGCGTGAAGTGGCAGGAGGCTGGGGAGAAGCCCGAGGTGGGAGAAGCTTGCGTCTCCGCAGCTGTGCCCAGGCGACTGGTGCCCATAGGTCAGCTGAGTGTGCTCTCGCTGTGGGAGTGCACTGACCACCAGGGGGCAGCTCCTGCATTGAGCGTCTGCCGCCTGATGGTCAGTGTGCGTCATAGCAATTGGTCAACTAGTCATTTGGTTGACTACTCATTCAGTCCTTCTGTTGTTCTGTCATTCAGTCATTCTGTCAGTCGGTTACTTAGGCTTTTATATATATAGATTGCCCTTTAGTAATCTTATTCCAACATTCTTTCAGTGCCTGAATTTACTCAATTTCTCTATTTCTCCTTTGAACTAACTTTACCATTCTGCTATTTCCCTTATTAATGAGTTAAATAAAACTTTGACATGTGCTCATTATATGTTTCTAAGAGGACTGTTTTTCACTTAAATTATACTTTGTTGGGCCTTAATGTGAGATGTGCAAAATAGAAGTCCCTCACTTAATTCTACAGATAGGAAAAAAAACTGAGGCTTAAGAAGTTGAATCACTTGGAGCATTTTTTTTTTTTTTGTACATACTAGTGGTAGGTTTTCGATATAAGTAGCTTCAGAACTTGAACTGTGTGTATGAGAACCTTCAATAAGGCTGGGAATGTGCCAGATGTCAGGAAGCTAATTCCCAGAAGAGGGGTATGAGAATGTTGAAAATACATGTTGCTGAGTGCGTGTTTTTTCTAATTGTTGGTCCTGATAAATCATTTAAGAAACATTTCAGGGCCACATTCTCTTCATTGTCTATACATTTTAAGTCTTAGGCCACTATGTTGGTGCTAAAACTTACCAAGTTTTCTACACCCATTCTAACAAGTAGTCCTGATATGTATGACTGTTATTAGGAAAGAAAAGATGGAAAGGGAGAGAATGAGAAAAAAAAATATTTCTATAATATATTGTATATCTATTGCTCTGTTTTCCCTGTGGGATAGTTTCATGAATACACACTAAACAAGGTAGTGAGGCTTGTGAGTGATGGGCTTAATGGATAGGCCCTAAACCAATTAACCATATTTTAAAACAAAACAAAACACAAAAACATGCCTTTATGAAATTCAGCTCTGTCACTTGTGAAGAAAAACAAATCTTTGTGATTTATTTTTGTTATATCTTTGATCTGATTGACAAGATTTGCTTACTAAACTTATTCCCTGGGGATGAAGGTTAGAGTAGGAAAAAGGTCTCAGATGTTCATGTACTTACTATTAGATAAATGCTATGTGCCTTTAGAATTGTAGAGATAGTTTTTTTGGTTCAAGTAGCTCAACATCCAATATCATTTCGCCTCATTTCACATGCATTTAATTAGTATCCACTATGTAAAAGGTGCCACAGGGAGCATCGGCTCCGTGCCTTGTGCCTTAGGAGGTATTTTGAACATGGTGTTCCATTTAGTCTGTAGAGCAATTTTGTGAGGAAATGGGGGTAATTCCCTTTGAGCAATGATAGAACTGAGGCTCAGAGTCTTCAAGTACCATCTGCATAATTATAAGAATAGGAAGAGGTTACACTGATATACATATGTGTACCTGCTACCAAGCTCAGGAAAGCTTGCATCTTTGCTGAGAACTCAGAATTGGGAGGGAAGCCCATGGGGAGGTGAAGAAAGGAGAAGACATCATTTTAACAAGTTGTACCAGCTAAAAGAACCTAAAGACTCAACATGGTAAAAGGGAGGGTCCTCACACCCTGATCTGTCCCAGCCCTAACTGGATTTCTTCCTGTGTGTTAATAAGCACCCATGCAATTTTCATTTACTAGTATTTCCTCCCTCATCATGTATGATTCAAATGCTCAATATGTGTCAGGCAATGTGGAATAAATACAAATTTTGTAGAATAAATTCTATGAAGTAATACACATGTAATTTGGTAGAACACAGTGAAAACTGTATAATCCATATATGTGGAAAATAAAAGTTTGGAAAAAAATATGCCAGAGAAAGTCATAGCCAAAACAAATGTCATGATAATATTAACAACAGATAGAATAAAATGTAAGGGAAATTTATTATGCACAAGGGATGATATTTTATACTGATAAAAAGAATGAATCATACACCTTCAAAATAATTATCCATATGTATCTACACTAAAAAAAGAGAAAAATGGTAATTGGCGTACGACGCTACCCTTTTCATTGGCTAATCAGGGCTATATGCAAATTAACTGCCAACTAAGATTGGCAGTTAACTGCCAACAAGATGGCGGTTAATTTGCATATGTAGGCACAATGCAGGGAGGCGAAAGGGAATGCAGGAAGAAGCCCCCTGCCACTGACAGTGATTAGAAACCCAGGGAGGAGCTGGGGCCGCCTTATCGCGGCGCTCCCCGCTGCCACTGCAGGTCCCCACTACCGGGGCGAGACGCCTAGGCCAGAGGCGTCAGGCCTGGGCAAGGGGCCGATCCTGCGATTGGAGGGTGATGGGGGTCAACGCCTGAGAGCTCCCAGTATGTGAGAGGGGGCAGGCTGGGCTGAGGGACACTCCCCCCGCCCCCCACACCCAGTGCACGAATTTCATGCACCGGGCCCCTAGTATACTTATAATGTAGGATCAAATTAATATAAAGAAACAAAAAATGGGCATAGGATAAATCAACAAATACGATGAAGGATTAAATACACACTTTTTGAGAATCTGTTTAGGTAGAAAACAATGTTATTAAACATTTATATGATTTAAAATATATAATTAGTAATTTATTAGAAGACATGTAAAACCTCACAACAACAACAAAAAATGCTGACATGTGTGAATTAAATCAATATAGTATTGTAACTGAATAATCAATGGGTCCGTGCTGCCTGTCTCTGAGGAGGCTAAAAAGCTAATTACAATGTAACCCTGATATTTGGAGGGGCTAGCAATTGGAATCCATGCCAGCCAGCCCAGTGTACATTCTTGATAACCTATAATTAAGTCACTACCTCCTTCCCAGAAAGTGGTCTTGCAGAACCTGTTACAGAGGCCATAAAACTGTGAACAGTGCACTGCCCCAGAAGGAGGGTTATTAACACTGGTGCCAGCCCAGACCATCAGATATGGCCTAGAGACCCCCAACACCTGGGGGCCTTCTTGCAAAGCCCAGAAAAAGGACCAGAAGCATAATCCATATTTGTGCGACAAAGACCCCAGGAAGATATAAAAGAGAAGTCCCCTGCATGTTACTTTACTCAGATTTGGAAAGTTATTCCCTGAGTTTGCTGGTGTAAATAAACAGTGTCACCTCTTTTCTCTAAAGTGTTGCTTGGTTTTTCTGTGGTCTTCTGCAACATCTGTACTTGAGCCAATTAAATTTAGACAGGGTTGAATTGTACATGAGCATTTATTCCAATAATGCCAGCAGTATGGGAGAGCAGCAGGTCATCCACAAAAATCGGCTCTATGCCTCCCCATAAGGCAGCTGCTTACATTGGATAGGAGGACAAAGATTACATGGGGAAGTAGGCAAAAAGGGTATGCCAAATGGACAGTTTACAGGTCTTCAAAGGGCTAGTGATATGCAAAGGGCTGGAGGTCCTCAAAGGACCAGTGATATACAAAGGGCTGGGGGTCTACAAAGAGCTGGCAATTCTGGTTTCTGCAACAGGGTTGTTAACCTTTTCCAGATAATCTGCATTTCCAGGTGAGCTCCCTGGTCCCAGGTATAACTCCCAGCTTATCTTAGGAAGAATGTGCTTTCTTTAATCAGAACAAAGCAATCATGGTTAACAGAGCATGATTAATATTTCTTATAATTACAGCTGGTCCCCAATATTCTATTTCTGCTCCTACCAGTATTGATAGAGTAATAAGATGACCCATAAACAGGGTATCTATAAAATTATCATCTAATCCAGGACACCTTTACAAGGGAAAGAAACACTATTAAAAATTATACTAGGTGCCAAAACCAGTTTGGCTCAGTGGATAGAGCGTTGGCCTGCGGACTGCAAGGTCCCAGGTTCGATTCTGGTCAAAGGTATGTACCTGGGTTGCGGGCACATCCCCAGTGGGAGATGTGCAGGAGGCAGCTGGTCGATGTTTCTCTCTCATCGATGTTTCTAACTCTCTATCTCTCTCCCTTCCTCTCTATAAAAAATCAATAAAATATATTTAAAAAAAATATACTGGGCAACAGTTGATATTGGGACTGTGTCAGGTATAGCAGAAAGTAGCACCTTGCGTGTGTGGAGATGTGTCTTTTTCTTCACATGCCGAACTTGCTCTACGTCTAGTGTTCTCTGTGCTGCGTCTCTCACCAAAGCTGAAGAAGTTACTTAAAAACAACAACAAAAAGCCTGAGCCTGACCCTGCCATTGTTCACTCCATTCCACTCTCATGTAACTGATTCTCTGTATTGCTCAGGGTTTGAGGTAAGCCTGGCCAGCTTTCTTTAGTTTCTCCTGACTTCCATTCCTTCACCTGGGCTGTTCTAATATACTGAGGCCTGTGCATCTACATAGAGGGTAGCTAATGATAGTGTTTCTTTTGCCCTGTCCCCTATCTGGGGGACATTGTAGGGACAGAGAATATTTATTCTATATATGACATATAAAAAGTGCATACAGCCGTAGCCAATTTAACTCAGTGGTTAGAGCGTTGGCCCACAGACTGAAGGGTCGAGGGTTTGATTCTGGTCAAGAGCATGTACTCGGTTGCAGGTGCAATCCCAGGCCCCATTGGAGCGGCCATGAGTGGGAAGCAACCAATCCATGTGTCTCTTTCACACAAATATTTCTCTCTCTTTCTCTCCCCACTCTCCCTCCCACTCTCTCAATATCAATGGAAAAATATCCTCCAGTGAGGATTAACTAAAAAAATAAAAATAAAATGTGCAAACATCTCTTGTTCCCTTTGACCACAAATACCATCTTAATACCATTGAACATGTTCATTTCAAACAATCAAGATATGTGCTAAGATTTTTCACTATTGGGACATTTCACTTAAGCTAAAGTATTATTCCATGTCTCTCTTTTCTTGGTGTGTTTGTATTTTATTCTATAGTCTATATTCTATATTTTATATATAAGAAAAAATATGTATGCATGTGTATATACATACATGTATGCATGTATGGATCATCTGACTTAGTATCTATTTATTGCAGTGTTTTTGTTTGTACTCCTAGCACTGTTTAGCGGATTCATTATCCATCTATCCACCTAATCATTTATTTATTATATAAACAAAATTTATCTTTTTTTTCCTTCCATTTGGCAGTGATATCTATAACATCCTTCTTACCTTTTTTTTTTTTAACCAAAATACAAATCCTACAGAGTTTCATATTTAGGAAGATATTACTTACGAAAATGGTATGACAAAAATAAGGATGTTGAGGCAGTTACTACTTAAGGTAACTAAATTTTTGAGGTCTCCGAATCTGACCCATGATGCCTGGCTCCCTTTCTAAGATGGCAACAGGAATTTTGCTATTGTCTTCTTGTTTGTTTTAGATAGGGAGTGTGCATCTAACATCATCCTGTTCTGCTCTGATCAATAACATAATAAGAGCACCCTCCTGAGCATTTCCAGGCTGGTACTTCTTCCCAACAGATTCCCTTCAGCTATTCATTCTTCTAGCCTTCATATTGAGTGCTTTACCTATACCAGGCAGGGTTGGGGGCACTGTGGTAGGAATTAAAGACATTCCACTTGTGCCCTGTGCCCTCTGTGAGCTAGTAGTCTAGTGGGGAGGTGGTGGTGGGGAGATAGATTAATAGAAAATGTGGACTGTTGAAGAAATACCTAAACCAGGATGGATTGGAGGTGGGGGAGGTCAGAAAAAGCTTTCCTGAGAATGTGCTGCCTGTTTTTTTTTAAGGACAAGACCTTGTAACTTTGTGGACAAGAACACACAACATTCTATGAGCATGGTATTTGACAGCCTTTCTTCATCAAAGTATTAGAAAACCATCTCAGACAAGATGTGTTTTTCCCCTCGAAATCTCTTTAGACTAAAATTACCCTTTTAAATTCAAGGTTGGACTATAGGTCCCTGCATCATGCAAAGAGTACCCCAAAGACATAGCTGTAGCTCCCAATCTTCCTAAACTATTAATTGCCCCATCCAGCAACCCTCTATCAGGGATGAGAAATTAAATTATCCCATGATTATTAGTCCACTTTCCTGTGGTGGGGGCAGGTGCAAGAGGGCTTTGATTTCTACTCAAAAATCTCTTCAGCTCTTAGGTCGCTTAAGGGGCAATATGAAAATTTACTTCCTACTCAGGCCCTGGGCCTTGCCCCAGACTTTTGTAAGATAAGATGAAGATCCATATGTCCCTGATAGGACTAAAACTTATTGGTACAAGCTCTAGAAAACAAAAGTAGTTGGAAAAAATATTTGTTTCAAGCAGTGAAGGGACTCAAAATACCCACTAGTTTTCTGCAAAGTTATTGTGATAAAATATTAACCACTATTTTGTACCCTAATTTGTAATGTGCAGAGAACTTTCACTTGCGTCATCACATGCTAGTTGTAGCAAACCTGGGAGCCAGCATTTGCTACCCCATTTCCAAATGTGGAGACTAGAGTTTATAGAAAATGGTCACTTAGCTCAATGCCACATAGCAACTTTGTGATTCACACCTTGAATCTTGAACGTGGGTCCCTCTAAATCTGGATCCTCCACAGTCACTTATTCCTTTGGAGTAATCCACAAAAAAATCTCAACAATACTGAGGATTTTATTAGACAAATTTTATTTAGCCTTGAAAGATACTCAAATACATTTCAGAAAATGTATGATTCTCTTTTTCTCAAGATTTCCATTGTGAAAACATGGCCACTGAGCTCATCTCCAGTATTTCCAAATAGCCCTCTGCAAAGTGTAATCTGATTCCCTTGATTATTTTAGCATATCTTGTCCCGGCACCAAAGCTCCGCGCAGTTTGTGTATGTGCCCATAGACAGCGATGCTATTGTCTGTGCAGCAATAGGACTCTCAATGAGAGAGGAAATTAAAAAGCAACAGGTGATGAAAACAGAATGATTGCATCTTCCCTGGGCATAAACACCGACAACACTTGATAATCTTGCAAGACAGTTAGTTCTGTCCAATAAATATTTGTGTCTGTTCAATGGAAGCATCTTTCATTACTTCTGAAGTAATCGTGACCAGATTGTGCATGTAAGTAAATTTAATGCTCGTTAAGAAAATGAATTCAGAAGCTCTGGAAGTGTTAACCAAAACTCTCCTCATTGACTTTGCTTAGGCTTCTCTTAAAGCTGTAGGACACTATGTTGCAGCTGTCCTTCCCTTTGAGATCTGTCAATCTGTTCCATGCTTCCATGTCTCTGGACCTATTTAGTTGGTCAGTTTATTTTATTCATTGAACTCACATTTTGAACTACATAAACCACTTCAACCTACTACTTCTCAACAACCTAGGCTCATGATGTTTGTGAAGCATTACAGACACCCCCAGGCAGAGGTAAGCATGTTCGTGCCTCCATCCTTAAAGAGTTCTGAGTCCAAGCTACCATCTTAGCACGTATCACATTCTATGCAACTGGTGCTTACATAACCATCTCCCAGTCAGATTGCAGATTCGTGAAATAAGCCTGGGCAAACAGGTGGCTATGGTTAGCTTTATAGAGGGGCAGGAGGATTTCCACAGAGATGTCCTTGCCCTAAACCCGTGGTCAGCAAACCGTGGCTCACGAGCCACATGTGGCTCTTTGGCCCCTTCAGTGTGGCTCTTCCACAAAATACTGACTTCTCCGCATGGGCCATGAAGTTTCAATCACACTGTATGTGCGCACCCACACGTGGTATTTTGTGGAAGAGCCACACTCAAGGGGCCAAAGAGCCGCATGTGGCTCGCGAGCCACGGGTTGCCAACCACGGCTAGACCATTAGCCTGGAGTAAATGGACCATTCCTGACTTTGACAGCAGGAAGGTTTCAGGCTGCTTATTCAGTACTCGCCTTTTTGAATAGGCTCAGGCTATGGGCTCAACTGGTCATAAGGGACCTAAAGACATGAGAAGAACACAGAGGTGTTCATTTATTGCACATACATTTTATGTCCCCTCGATGTAGGCCCCGGGGATGCAACTATAAAGGAGATAGGTCTGTGACTTGATAGAGATTCTATCATAGTGAGAAGATAGATAAGAAACCAAGAAGTAAATTAGGAAAGCAATCAAATGTTGTGGTAAGTTTGAAGTAGTTCTTTGAAAAGAAATTGGCTGGTGACCCTTCAATTTTCTCTTCCTTTGCTTTAGTGATCACTAAGTCCCTATTCTAGATAGAGCAAATACACAATAATGGTATCTCCATCAGCTCAGGTTTTGTGTAGAACTGAACTGTGAGAAATGAATACATTTGTAATGTGATAATCCAGTAAAACTCGGTGATGTTTGTTACTGCAGCATTACTTTATTTATACTGACTAATACACTTGTGTAATAGTTATTGTTGATCTTCATAAGAACGATTTTAATAATTTCTTCCTTTAGAAGCCCTTTATGGTTAATAATTCCCTGGTGACTAGCACAAAAATAAGGCAATAATTTACTTCAAAGGCAATAAAAACATGTCTTGCTCTGTTAAGCCTAGAAGCATAAGAGAGACAATATAATTTTAAGATCTCATAAAGACTTCAGGTGTTTGGAACAGATTATTATAGACTAGAGGCCCAGTGCATGAATTTGTGTACTGGTTGGGGGTCCAGCCGGCCCGCCCCAATGAGGGCCATGGGGGGTGAGCTGGCTGGGGTGAGGGGCCATGGACAGGGACAGCCAGGGCGAGGGGCCACAGGCATTCTGGTCATTCTGCCGTTCAGTCAATTTGCATATTACCCTTTTATTATATAGGATAAAATTAAGTTTGGATTGTCTCTTGTCTTGTTCAAAAAGCATGGGGCTTCAGATTTAGAAGAATTTATATTTTATTCAGTGCTTAATTATTAAGGCAGGGATTTAGTTGGCCTTTCTGAATGCTCTCAAAAGAAAATCAACAATCTAGTAGAGAGCAGAATTGAAGTCACTTTTGTCTTTAACAGCCACTTAATTACACCCTGGTTGGGTACAAGGTGGTGACTGTCTGCTCTGCATTGACATTCTTGCTTCTAACCTTGCTCTTGATGGGTGTCTGTAGATAAGTCATGTGCATTAAAAGTCAGAATTTCCTTGTGTTTAAAAGCCTAGATATTAGAGTGAGACTGTCTAATTCCAATTCTGTCTCTTGCTTATTAGCTGTGTGACCTTTAAATTTTTGCTTTCCAGTTTCCTTATTGGTAAATGGGGATAGTAATAATAAATATGCTCTAGACATGTGCAAATTAAATGAGTTAAAACATCTAACTGGTGCCCCCATTGCTTGGAGCATCATCCCATACATCAAAAGGTTGCCGGTATGATTCCCAGTCAGGGCACATACCCAAACTATGGTTCAGTCTCCGGTCAGGGCACTTCTGGGAGGCAACCAATTGGTGTTTCTCTTTCACATCATTTTTTTCCTCTCTCTCCCTACCTTTCTCTCTAGATATTAATAGAAGCATATTCTCAGGTAAGGATTTAAAAACAAATAAACATCTAAAGCACTTAGAAAAGAATCAAGTATATGCATAGTAATATTTCAGTAACTATTAGCTCTCCATATTATTTATGTCTCGCTGGGACTCAGTTTTATTATCTATAAAATAAAATAATTGGACTAAATGATCCATTAAAGTCCTGTGACTTGATCTTTTCTTCCTCTAAGAATGAAAGTTCCATGAGTTCAAGGCCTATGATTATATTTTGTCCCATTATATTCCAATAACCCAATGAATCCCTCCATAGAAGACACTCCATAAATTTTTAAATACATGTATCAATGACTATAATAGCAGCTACAAGTTTTGAATATTTAAATATGCCACACACTGTTCTAGGGTCTACTATTTTAAATTCTCATAATGAACCAATTAAATAAGTACTATTATTACCTCTTAATACTGTTGAAGAAATTACATAAAAAAGATGTTAGATAGCACTTTGAAGGTCATATAATTTAATGGTGCAGGACAGTAGAATAGCACTTGGATTTAGACCTGTTTGACATCTAAATTCTTAAATAAAACTCTTTCTCCTTGCCCAGCCAGTGCTGCTCAGTGGTTGAGCATCAATCTATGAATTATAAGGTCATGGTTCAATTCCAGGTCAGGGCACATGTCCAGATTGTGGGCACAATTGATCCCAGTGTAGAGCATGCAGGAGGCCACTTATTAATGATTCTCTCTCATCACTGATGTTTCTCTCTCTCCCTCTCCCTTCCACTCTGAAATCAATAAAATATATTTAAAAAACTCTTTATCCTTAAGTATTTTTTAATATATTTTATTATTTTCAGAGAGGAAGGGAGAGGGAGAGAGAGAGTAGAAACATCAATGACAAGAGAGAATCATTTATCAGCTGCCTTCTGCATATCCCCTACTGGAGATCAAGCCTGCAACCCAGGCATATGCCCTTGACTGGAATCGAGCCTGAAATCCTTCAGTCCACATTCCAACACTCTATCCACTGAGCCATGCCTGTTAGGGCTATCCTTAAGTAATTTTAATATTACATTAATAATTAATTGTAGAGTTGATAAAAGTCAACTCTCAAAATAGCACTTTCATTATCCACAGCTCTACAAAATAGCAATCATCTTTGTATCTGTCTGTGCCACCCATTAAGAAATTAAAATTTTTTTGAGAGCTAGGACTGTGTTTATCTTGTCTTACCACAATGCCTGACGCATAACAGGTATTGAGTATATGTTGGTGGATGCAGAAATAAACAGTAATTAGAAACCTGGTAGTTGCTGAAGAAGGCTTTAATGAGCAATATTTCAAACACTGAATTTCAAATTACCAATGTCATGATTAGATTTGACTCTATGCCAGTTGTCTTATATATTTTGCTTCCTCACTTGTTGTAAAAATATGTAAAGTGGGAACTATTATTTTTACAGATGAGGATGTTGGTATTAAGAGAACCACTCACCTAAGAGCTCAACCACGATAAGATTTTGAATCCTAATTCCTAGTATATCTTCCACATCAAGTTAGTATTCAAATATATATATTTTAATATTCAGTGTAGTTTTGTGTTTTCCTCATTATTACATTCTCTTGAAGATTGTACATTTCTCAGGGAAGGGAGGGTATAAAGAGCTGTAGTCCTGAGTATAGGTAATGATCAGCACACATCTTCATATTATTTTTAGTTCTGCCATTCTGTTGTTGAAAACGTTTTAGATTAATCATTTTTGAAAAATGTAACCTTTAATTGGAAAATGAGCACTCAGTTCAGTGCCTCAGTGTACCAGCATCTTGGAGCCATTAGCTTTTGTAAGAGGCAAAGCGTTCCAGATCTTTCATAGACTAATTGGTTTGAGGCTGTGTAAGGTGTGTGAAGGTTTTGGAGTGCTTCGCAGAAGCCATTCAAGGTTACCTATCAGGGGGGTGAAGTGACACCCATGAACCATGTATCTGTGGTGCCTTTTACATTTTTGCCCCAGCAGTTTAGCTCAGCATGTTGACCACTGACAGTGAAGAGTTCAATATATCGCCACTATAGACAGGCTGTTCTAAATTGAATGGATTGATGCTTTGACTAAAGGCAGAACATGCAAGACAGCAGGTTTTGTCAAAATGTTTGGTCCTGTTGACATTCTGTAAACTGTTGGACCATTTGGTAATAGACCGGCATTTAGGATTAGAGAATAATAATTATGTCTGGTCAGTTGGTAATGGAATCTCTCAACCATCTTCCAGGGAACTCGTTGCGATATATTAAAGCAGCACAGTTGGAAGCCTCCACTTCAGGGCTTCACAAAATCACTCTTGGAGTGTGAGCAATTTGCCTTAACATCAAACAGAAATGGCACATTAATGTGGAACCATTTTCCTGGTACTAAATGCACTTTGCTGGAAAAAAAATGGCAAACTGGTTTTGAGAAAAGATTCACAGACCTATGGATGAGTGATGAGAGCAGTCTTGCCTTTTTTCCCCCCTTTTCTTTTCAAACAGAAAATTGAGTAATTAAGGGAGACTATAAATACCGAATTGCATTTTAAAATAGGTTTTCTATACTGTTCTTTTTCTTACAGTCCACTGAAAGGAAGTAACATTCTACTCCTTGAGGTGTGAAGTTTCTAAACAAATCATAAAGCCAGGACTGGATTTATGTATAAAGTTGACAAATGCCAACACCAAGTCCCATTGACTAGAAATCAATGTTACATATATTTCTGCAGGGATTTTTAGTTTCTTTAATCTTGCCATCCTCCTTGTAAAAGCAGAAAATATTTTCCAAAAGTTGGATCCCAGTTCTTTAACATGGTTTGAGAATATCTCTGACACAAGCATAAAGGGCCCCTCTTCTCTCCCTTTCTGGTTATTTGGGAGTAGAGAGACGTTACTCAGATTCTAGAAGTGTGCATTTTTATATCAACTTCCTTGCAAAAAGAATTTCAAGCAGAATGGAAAAACATGAAATAAATCAGAATGAAATAAGAAAAAAAAATCGGTGCGGAAATAGTAAAGGGGGTTGCAAGAAAGGTTGGGGGTTTTAGTTTTGTGCTATAAGCGTTTGAAAGATCCTTAGAAATAGAACTCAGCTGAAATTTTGTTGTGAGGTGTCTCCAACCAAAGCAGTTAGAAGATCTCCAATGTGTGTATAAGATAAAAACAGAGCCCAGTGGAAGGAAGGAAGGCCAAACATACAAAGTCACCATTTTCCAACAGCCAATGTAATACTTTAGTTAGACAAGCATTATCAAAGAATCTAAACCTATTAGCTAGCATACTGTTAGGGACAGGATATTCATGTGGTCTCAAAGTTTTTCCCCATAGTCACCTAATATTTCCAAAGAATAAATGTTCCTTTGTATGGGATGATTCACTAGGCGCTGCAACCAGGGGGTCAGTCTGCATTATGAATAGTGGGAAGACCTTACCATCTATGTCTCCTTGCATGATGAAGAAAGAAATTAAAAAACAAACAAACAAACCTCAGTGTAGTGCTCTTATCTTAAGTGTTTAACTTGACTCTAGTGATGAAGAAACAAACAAAATGAAAATGTGAAAAGATCTGATTTCCTTGTTGTAAGTAACCCCGTGTCAAAGAGAACACTTTCTTTTTTTTTCACCCACCCACAATAAATGCTCTAAACCAAGTTTCAAGTGTATCTATTACTTTAACCTTCGTTTTATTCTCAGACACCTTTCCTTCTGTAGGCTGGCTGTATATGTCACTCTCTGTCTTTTCAGTTGATGAAGCACACAAACTTCCATAAGGTGACAAATTGATTGCTTCATTTTTTTCTTTAACAATTACTTTAACTGGTTGTCCCAGTGGGACTTTTTGAATTGACATGGGAATCCCCAGTGCCCAGGTAGCATTACTTAAGGAAGGTACTGTAGATCTGTCCCAGAGGTTCATGGGAGTGTGTTCTTGGGTTATAACCCAATGGCATGTAAGCTATAGAAAATGATGTCTTGTGAGAATGGGTGATGTCAAGTCTGAATATTCCTTGAGCTAAATGGTGTTGCTTGGAGGTTATTTTAGTGACCTGACCTTATTTTCCCCAAATGGGCAATTACTTGCAGTCTGACATTTTGTAACTTTTCTGTGCTTCCATTACCATAAAAAAGGCAGCTAAATAGTCTTGTTGAGTTAATGGATCAAGGGGGAGGGGGGCAGGGAATGAGAAAATGAATATGGCTAGGGGCATGCTCCACAGTGTCACTGTCACTGCCTGTTGAAAAGTTTTCACGACTTTAATCAGATTTTTTTTTCATTTGTTAGGGATCATTTAAGAGAGACACCAAATAAAATACATACCCATTAGATTTCCCCTGGGGAGACAATTTTGGAAGTTGTAATTTTCCACTCTAAGTATGAACAGCTTTACCATGAAACGAAGACTTCCCGTGGCTAATGACAATAATGTGGTTTAATTTTTAAGGCATCCAGCCTGCAGGTCTCCTGAATGGGAACCAGATGCACTGTGCATCTTTCCTTTCTCTCCAGCAGTCAGGCAATTATGGAGAGCGAGGGCATCCGACGGGGCTGCAGGAGGACCCCGTCTATCCTGAGCCACAATATCTAGCACACAGGGAAGGTCATGGCAGTGATGTTTACTGAACACTTTAGGATGCACAAAGCATCTCTGCAGGCTGTTTTACTCAACCTCCCCATCAACGCCATGCATGTAATGCGATTGCTACCTTCATTCTACAGTTGAGCAAACTGGAGTGTAGAGAGTTTAGGAGAATTGTTCGATGTTGCATTAAATACATCAGACGGTCCCATCGAGCGACCATGCTCTTAAGAGAAGGAAATGACCAAACTGTATTAAAGTTTACTGGGTTTCTACAGTTTGATTTTCATGCATTAGCCTAAGCCTTTATGACAGCCCTCCTGGTGAGTATGATCAGCGTGGAGATGTGGGAACTGACTCAGAGAAGGGAAGTAACTTCCCCACAGTCATTCTTCTGGTGGTTTGCTAATGTTTGCACATTCACTTCCCTTTCAAAACAGTGCCTTTTAAAGACCATCGTGCTGCCTCTATCCTTTGCTCATTGATTTTTTTTCTCTCTTTTGGTCTGGCTTTCTCTTATGTCTCTAATTTATGTGAGCCATCATGAAATTGTACAACACATTTAGGCTTAAATTTCTATCAGAAGTAATCCGAGGGTATTAGAAAATATGATCAAAGTAAGTGGAATTTATATCACGCTTGGAAGAAAAATAATCCAGGTTCCAATGATAATTACAACAGATTGAGCTAATCTTAAACTTTTAAATCAGAGTATTACACAAATGGCGAGGCCCGTGTCTTATACTCTTCTCTGTCTAAAATTTTGCTGTAAGCCACTGTGGCAGAGATTAATTTTGCCTCGAATATAGAATCTCTCTTTCTTCCTCTTAGTAATAGAACTCAATCAGCACACATGGCATTGTTCACATGATCACCCAGCCAGATACTAAATTTCCAAGCTCCTCTTGCAAATGGCATGACCATGTGAGTTAGTTAATGACATAGGATAAAATGAGAAATAAAGAACTTAATTCCACTGTCATGTCTTTAAAAAAACCCCAAACTGCTTATTCTTCATTTCTTCCCATCCCCCTTTTTCTGTGTCTAAGAGAGAAAGTTGTGCTATTAAAGTTAGATTCAATCATGCAGACATAAGGAAATTCCTTTAGTAAAAAATAGAGTGACAAGATGGAGATGGAGGGCACAGGATCCTGGATAATCATGTGGAGCAGAATTGCTCACCTTCTGTGGACTCCCCTCCTATCTATGAACTGAGAGAGAAAATAGACATTTGTTTTGCTTAAGTTTCTTTATTTTGAGGTCTCTTTGTTACATGAGCTGAGCATATATCTTATTATATCAGTGTTTACTGAAATTAAAAAAAATCAACATCCATAGTTTGTGTCAAGAAAGTTTTAAGAATTATAAATTATTAGAGTCCCAGTGCATGGATTCATACACCAGTGGAGTCCCTTGGCCTGGCCTGCGGGGATTGGGCTGAAACTGGTAGTCCAACATCCCCTGAGGAGTCCTGGATTGCGAGAGGGCACAGGTCAGGCTAAGGGACTCCACCGGTGCATGAATCTGTGCACTGGGCCTCTAGTGTGCATATAAGATCTTTAGTTAATCTCTTCCCACCTTCCCCTCTCCCCACTTCCCTCTGAGATTCATCAGTCTGTTCCATGTTTCTATGCCTGTGAGTTGAGTGTCTGCCCCCAGGTGGTCAGTGTGCATCATAGCTACTGGTTGAATGGTCGAATGGTTGGGCACTTAGCATATTAGCCTTTTATATATATATAGATAGATTTTGAGCAGCAACCCCTATATTTCTTAGTAGATCCCAGGTGATATAGTTCATAGTGTTACGGAATGACTATGTTGAAGTGCCCCCCCATTCATATGTTGAAGTCTCACATTAGAATATAACTATATTTAGAGATAGAATCATTAAAAATGTAATTAAGGTTAAATGGAGTTATTAGGATGGACCTTAATTCAATATGACTGTTGTTGTAATAAGAAGAGGAGATTAGGCCCAGAAAGTGTGTCTCAGTGGTTGAACATCAACCCATGAACCAAGAAGTCACTAGTTTAATTCCCAGTCAGGGTACATGCCTGGGTTTCAGGTTCAGTCCCCAAATGGGGGGCATGCAGGATGTATCCTATCTATGTTTCTCTCTCATTGATGTTTCTATCTCTCTTCCTTCTTCTCTCTCTAAAAGTAATATATATATATATATTTTAAAGAGGAGATTAGGACACAGACACACACACAGAGGGAATACCATGTGAGGACACAGGGAGAAGATAGTCATCCAAAAGCAAGGAGAGAGACTTCAGAAGAAACCAGCCCTGTAGACACTTTGATCTTAAGACTTCTATCCTTAGTAGAATTGTGAGAAAATAAATTTCTGTTGGTTAAGCCACCTAGTCTATGGTATGTTGTTATGGAAGTCATACCAAACTAATACGCTTGGGATGAGAAGTTTGGAGTCTCCTAAGAACTTCAATATCTGAGCAATAAAACATTCTCATAAGAATTACATCAGATAAATCAACATATGAAGGATGAGAGATGAACAATCAATCAAATATATATTGATTTCAATATATATAAATCAATATGTATATTGATTTCAAAGAGAAAGTGAGAGGGAGAGAGAGATAGAAACATCAATGATGAGAGAGAATCATTGATCGGCTGCTTCCTGCACGGCCTCTACTGGGGATTGAACCCACAACCTGGGCATATGCCCTGACTGGGGATTGAGCCTTGACCTCCTGGTTTACAGGTTGATGCTTAACCACTGAACAACATGGGCTTAGCTGCATACCACTTCTTGGCACCAATATCCATCTTAGTCTGCTTAAACTAAGACCTAGTCTGCTCAGTAACAAATACCTCAGACTGGATGGATTAAATAACATTTGAATATCAAATTTATGAACCTACACCCCAAGATTATGGTCCAGCAGATTCAGTGTCTTGTGAGGGCCCGCCTCCTGATTTATTGACAGCCACCTTCTTGATGTATCCTCATATGGAGGAGGATTTCTTTTCTGTCTTTTTCTTCAAATAGGACACTAATCCCATCATGGGGGCTTTACTTTCATGACCATGTTGGAACCTACTCATGTCTCAAGGACCCTACCTCTAATAACATAACATTGGAGGCTGAGACTTAAATGCACAAGTTT
>NW_006296627.1:934842-937974 GCF_000327345.1 Myotis davidii | reverse complement strand
TCAAATCTCAGCTAACTATTACTACATCCAGATGGTTTTCTGTATCCATGGACAAAACTTAATTGCTGGCTTATCTAGGGTTTCTTAGATATGATTGTACCTTTAAAATGGCATCAGTTATATTGATGTTACAAATTTCTGCTCTGGAGTCTGTCTCCCCCAGAGAATAGTGACAATGTCTTATTTACACTTGTAAACTCTATGCCTATTCTAGGCTCTGACATCTAGTAAGTTTTCAGCATATGCTGATTGAGTAGATAAATGCGAGTACTGTTTGTATTTGGTATGTAGGTTATATAATAAATATGTTCAAAGATATATTCACAGGAATAGATAGGATTTAAAAAGGATTCAGATATGACCCTAAGTGAAGATGCCCTCATGCAATTATGAGGGTAATCAGGAAAATAAAAGATTTCCCTGCTCATTTCTGATTGCCTTTTGCAAAAGGAAATGTTTGTATCAAGACACTTTCTGAAACTAGGGCTTTATTTTTCCCTTCCCCTTCCCTCCCCCGTTGTTTGTGTCCATTGGTTAGGCCTCTATGCCTGCATGTAAGTCCTTTGGTTGCTCTTTCCCCCTTACCCCCACCCTCCCCTACCCTCCCTCCAAAGCCCGACAGTCCAATCAATGCCTCTCCGTCTCTGGATCAGTCCTTGTTCATCAGTTTATGTTGTTCCTTATATTCCACAAATGAGTGAGTTCATATTCCTGCTTCTTTTAGAATAAAATCCCAGCCGCGCCCTTACCTGTCATGTTTCTCAGATGACCTTCTAGCCTTTTCTAGCTTCAAAGGCTGTGATCATGCAGCCAAATATTGTCTACAATGATCCCAGCTTCTCTGGCATCTCATTAAGCAAAGCTTGGTGCAACACTTGAGGGAATAACTCGTCAAAGTCAACAAATTGTGCTGAAGGGCAGATTCACTGCCTGTAATGTTTAGAAACGAGTCTTTTCAGAATCTGCCCAAATCACATATGAGACTGAATTGTCTGACTCTGCAGCACAAACTCTTATAATAACACAGAATCCAACTCATTAACCATTATAATTCAGCAAATATTTAATTTGTAAATTATGTGTGCCAGCCATTGTACTCGGCACTACAGGTTTGATGATATATGCGACATACTCCTTGCTTTCATGGTACCCATGACACATGAGGATGAAACCAATAGTTAAACAGATATATTGTTTTGGCAAAACTATGAGCGTTGTGTTTGATTTGTTCACTCTGTAAGAGCTTGGGATAGTTCTGGGACAGTACATTTCTACACATGTTGTCAAGCAAATTAAAAAAAAAATTGAATGGTATATATAAAACCAGAATATATTCAAGGCACCAAATTCTGATAAACTCTGTTGTGAAATAGAGAGAAAACCTGGGGAAAACGTCCCAGAGGCAGGAAGGGTCAGGATTTTGAACAGCGAATAGATGTCATGTGGGCTGGTGTGCAGTGGGGGACAGGGTGAAGGGTTGGGAGAAGGGAATTTTCAGGCACAGGGAATAATGCCTGCAGATGCCTGGGGCTGTGAAACAGGATGGTAGGTGCTGAAAAGAAAAGTGACTTACAGAAAATGAAGAAAAGAGATGTGGAAGCAATTTACATTAAAAGAGGGGAAGGGCACCATAAACAGAGCGAAGGAGAATGACTTTGGTTGCAAAGAACTAGTGAAAATGGCAGCTTAAAAGGATCAGGTCTACCTAAGACAAGTTATGACCTTATGTCAGTGGTTCTCAACCTTCCTAATGCCACGACCCTTTACTATAGTTCCTCATGTTGTGGTGACCCCCAACCATAAAATTATTTTCGATGCTATTTCATAACGGTAATTTTGCTACTGTTATGAATCATAATGTAAATATCTGATATGCAGGATGGTCTTAGGCGACCCCTATGAAAGGATTGTTCGACTGCCAAAGGGGGCGCTACCCACAGGTTGAGAACCGCTGCCTTATGTGAAGGACTTCCAGAACTGTGGCCACCACTCTTTGAATTGGGAATTCAGAGACCTGGCATATCCAAATGGACGAGGGATCCTGTTTTTCCAATCTCAAGAACTGGCACATTTGCATTCAGGGGAGGGAAGTGGACCCAGGATCACTGCTTAGAGGTTTCCTTTGCTCTTGGCCTTTGCAGAATTTCTTTCTCTGCTGAGCAAATTTAGACTTAACAGGTTTGTAGCTCAAGGAACCTGTGTGAGTTATATTATTCCGCTGGTAGAAGTACTCCTTTCCTTGAGCCTCTAGTGAAGCCAAAGACAGGTAATAGATTCGTCTTCTTTACTCTGCTGGAGACTTTAAGTAAAAGCCACAAATCAGAAGTGACATGATCTGATGGAAAGAGTAAGGCTACTGACATAAGAAAACCCAAAGTCAGGATGGTATTTTTGAGCTTTTACCGAAATGAATCTTTCATTTTTCTCTGTGTCTCAGTTTCCTCCTATGTATAATAGACCTAATAAAAGTTATCCTTAATATATAAACTCAAAGTGAATCTTAATATATAATCACAGTAATAATAATGACCATTTATTGAGTGTTTGCTAAGTTTCTTTTGTAGTCATTCTTTCATTGGGTCATTTTAATTATCCTAATAGATTGGAATTTCTTATTTTTCTAATATGAAAGTAATGAAACTAAGTTTCAAAGAGAGAAACTCAATGGTGTGGGTCAGTGGTTAAGTGTTGACTTATGAACCAGAAGGTTACGGTTCCACACTCAGTCCAGGCACATGATCTGCAGGAGGCAGCAGCTCAATGATTCTCTCTCATCATTGATGTTTCTATCTCTCTCTCCCTTTCCCTTAAAAAAACCCAAAAAACTTAAGTTGATTATTGAAGCTTCAGTGTAGAGAGACGAGGATATCGTAGTAGGAGATGAGATCATTGAGGATAGAGGGAAACAGATTCTCTGAGTCATGGTGAGTTCTTTGGACTTTATTTGGAGAGTAAATTCATTTTAATAATAATTAAATACAAAAACACAAATTAAAAATGGATAGTACTTTTCTAATATTATATAAAAACTAGAGGCCCAGTGCATGACATTCATGCACTGAGGGGTGTGGGGGTCCCTCTGCCCGACCTGCACCCTCTCCACTCTGAGACCCTCAGTGGAGGGGTCCCCAA
>NW_006296627.1:933392-934737 GCF_000327345.1 Myotis davidii | reverse complement strand
ACATCATTACATAAAAGGGTACGATCATTTTTTCAGTCATTTTATTCATTTCAAACGGGCTGGATCTGGCCCGCGGATCGTAGTTTGCCCACGGCTGCTCTAGTGTCTAGGACAGTGGTTCTCAACCTTGACTGCACATTAGAATGACCTGGGGATCTTTTTAAAATCCTGATTTCTGGGCCGCATCCTCCAGAAATTCTGTTACTTTGTTATGGGGTGGGGCCACAACATTAGTAACAAAGAAACAGAATTTTCGGAGGATGAGACCCAGAAATCAGGATTTTAAAAAGATTCCCAGGTCATTTTAATGTGCAGCCAAGGTTGAGAACCACTGGTCTAGGAGATCCATCTGCCACCAGAATTACGACTCCCAGAATTCCTGGTGCTCCCCGTGCTCTGGGCTTCTGTTTCCAGTCCTGGGGCTGCCACCAAAACTAGTATTCCCAGATTTCCTGGTGCTCCCCACAATCTTGGTTTTCCCTTCCTGCTCTGTCTCCATCCCATGGCCTCCCATTCTGCCAAGTCCTCCAAGCTGCCAGCTCTCTCTCTCAGCTCTCCGTCTGGTGGCTTGGGGAGCCAAGTTCCCCAAGTCGCTCCATTCTCTGCTGGTTCTCCTGCTCTGTTCTCCACCCAGGCATCTGTGTATGCAAATTAACCCACCAGCTTTGTTGGGTTAATTTGCATACTCATTCCTGATTGGCTGGTGAGCCTAGCAGAGGGACAGTCAATTTACATGTTTCTCTTTTATTATGTAGGATGGGGTTATAAAATGTTTCATAAATGGAAGCAGTAATCCTCTGTAATCTCTGTACAGAGGCCAGAGACAGAGAATGAAAAACGAAGTCAGGTCTAGGGTCTGGGTAAAGATGAGCAAGGTAAACTACAAGTCAGGAAAGAGGTCTTTTGTTCCAGACTTAGTTTTCATGATCCCAACTAAGTGAATTCATTTTGTGTGAGCATTCATAATTTGTGGCCAGTATTTACTGTTTCTTCTTTTGCAAATAGTGTACAGAAATTTCTTTAGATAGCTAGCAGCTCTCTCTCACTCTCAGTCCAAGGACTTTGGCTGGTATAGACTCCACCCCATGTTCCTGGGGGTGTGGGGAGGATGGGATTTGTGATTTTTGCCTGACAAGTTATGACATTTCATTGCTCTGGTCACAAAGATTAGTTGAGGTTGGGCATTTGCCCCAACTGGGGTTAATGAGTGCTACTTCAGGTTTCTGTTCAAATTTCTGAGAAAGAAAGAAAATAAAAAGACTCAAAAATGGAAGTTACTAGTAATCATCTTGCTACCTCATGGAGACTAAAATGAGCCAAGATGGAGGAGCATGAAATAGGGAAA
>NW_006296627.1:928058-933377 GCF_000327345.1 Myotis davidii | reverse complement strand
AGAGTAGGCTTAAAAAACATGATGTGAACTCTAAGATCAACCTGCCCTTAGCTCTATAAGCCTGGTCTCAGGAGGAAGGAGAATTCACTCCAGATGGTTCATAGGAAAATATCTTCATAGAACAACTATTTTGTACAGAGGACTGACAAAATGTAAGGTGATAAGGAAGGATGAGGCACTGAAATGCCAGGAAAAATGAAAAATTGTTTCCATTTCTGGAGGTGAATGAACAAGGGAAGAAATAATGCTATTCCAGCCAAAAGCTGGAATACCAGAGTGCCTTGTGGGGAATTTGTAGTAGAGAGATAGAAACTCAGTGCGAAAGGATAGAGTGAGTAGAGAAAAAATGCTCTTATATTTTTCTCACCCAGCCCTCCTGTCTCTGGGTAGTAACTCCCTTGTTATCACCGAACTGGAAGCAATCTAGCAAGAACATCAGCGAGGCAACTGACAGAAACCAGCCTCCAGTGTCAGGGAGAAGGCGGAAGAAAGGTGGATGATACATGGAAAACTGGATGAAAAGAATAATTTTTACAAAGTCCAATTGAATATCATGGAACATTTAATATCTATGAGCTAAAACACTGTGCATCCCTGTTTCTGTTTTGAGGCAATTAAATATTGGTTTCTATCACTTGGAATTAAAATGATTCTAGCTACTAAGTTCTTTGGATCTTGAAAAATCACAGTAGCCTCTCCCACACAGAAATTTTTAATGCACTGTATCTTGCTCTGAAGAGGGTCAGAGTGATCTTGAAACATCGAGTTATGCAATTAGTACATGAAATGTATGTACACATTGTTCCATTTCTTTCTGTGGAGCCCAGCTGGGACAGAGCATGAGCCAGTGATTCTTATGTCCATTAGAGCAAGGTATTAATAGAATGAGTGGAGTAGTCGGAATATTTTCATGTCTAGTTCAATGTGGATGGGTAAATAGTCACATGATGGCAATTTCTTTTCACACAGAGCTCAGTGGGAACACTCCTTCAAATTAAATGAGTCCAGTGGGGCATCTAAAGTTGGAAAAAGAGCGATAGGAATGTTTCTGCAAGACAAAGATGAGTGATTGCATACGCCTTAGGTCTCTAGACCCCAGAAAATGTCTCCTCTGATTATTCAAAATGGAATTCTATACTATAACGTAGAGGTAATGGAAAGATAGCAAATTAACCATAAGCTGTATCATGTGGAAGGGAGGTCACAAAGTTAATCCCCTTCATTGTACAGATGAAGAAAATGTGAACCAGAGAAGTGAAGTGACTTGCTGAATGTCACACAGTTAGGGGCAAAGCTGGAACAAGAGCTTGAACTTCCTAAATCGTAGTCTCAGGCATTTTATTCTTCCATGTAATATAGCTTAAGATGCAAAAAATAAGAGATGGGTTGGAATTCTAGCTCCATAGTTTTGTTGCTGAATCTATAAGCAGGGTGTTTACCTTCTCCAAAGTGAAATATGTCTAGCATAGTGTGGGCTACCTCCTGGTTTCCAATCATCACCGCTTCCCTGGAGATCAAGCCATGATTCCATTGACAAATATGCACTTTCTTTTTCACAAACTGTGTATAAACTTGGCTAACCTTGTCAGGCCTTGTTATAACGATAGATGGTGTTCATCAGGGCACATCGGTACATCAAAATATCAGAACTCAGAAGTCCCTCTACTCTTTAGATTATCACAATAATTAATATAGCACCTCTCTCTGCTGTCTGAAAAGCTCAGCATATGAAGAGTTAACAAGCATGACAGTGGCCACATTTGCTTATCACTGAACTGTTGTGGTTAAGATAACTAGACTCAGAGTTTTATGGAAATACTTAAAATGCCTTTGTTCAAAGTTTATAATCAGACATTGATTTTTCTCTTTGATAATTAACTACAGCCTAGGGAACCCAATAAAAAAGCTGGCAGTATCTAGGGCTTTCACTTAAAATACATATATTTTTATTGATTTCAGAGAGAAGGGAAGAAGGAGAGAGAGAAATATCAACGATGAGAGAGAATCATTGATTGGCTGCCTCATGCATGCATCCCAATGGAGATTGAGCCCACAACCTGGGCATGTGCCCTGACCTGGAATCAAATCATGACCTCCTGATTCATAGTTCGATGCTCAACCACTGAACCACGCTGGTTGGGCTGGGACCTCCACTTTTAAAAAGAACTCACAAAATGACTTGGTTTGACCTTTTCCCTGCCTCTGTTTTACCCCCAAGGAAACCATCTGGGCTTGACTGCATTTGCCATTTATAGTGGTTTAGTCTCCTGATGTGACAGCAACATTGGGCCAGCAGTTCAGGCCTGATTTACTCTGGAATGAGGCTGTAAGGGGCAGTTTTCTCTACTAATCTCTTTCTTCCTCCACTTGAGTAGCAGCAACTGTGGTTTATAAATGCTGCCATTGTCTACCTCCCTGGAAGACTTGCTGATCAGTGTGAAATGTCAATGTCACTGTTATTTCTTTGAACTTGAGTTATTTCAGACTTGTACCTCAAGCCTTAAATGAAGTTCCCAAGCCATAAATAAATGTAGTAATTGGCCCAAACCACAGTGACACTGGCAAGTCTTTGATATATTGCAAAACAGTCCTATGCTCCTCTGAGAATCAAAGCATTTCAGTGTTAGATGAGGCCTTAGAGGTCATTTGCTTCTACTTTCTATTCTACCCTCTAGTTGTATTGTGACTAAGGTATCAAGGGTCATGCAGGCCTTTGATATTTAAAGAAAATTGGTTTGAACTGCCTTACCCCTTGTTCTGTGAAAGTGAGGCACTCTTCAAAAGAGTTTTGCAAATTTTCCACAATGTTCACTCACCGCCTTTCTTTTCTATGAGCGGCCCACCTTAATGTCATGTTTTTGTTTTGTTTTTTTTTTTTCTTTTCTCTCAGTCATGCACTGCTACATGGGATTCTGTTCTTTTTCTTTGATTTTCTCCAAATATTACTTGACAAGGACATTTGTGCACATATGAAACTTTACGGAGGGCCCATGCAACTTGTGCAATGAAACCGCCAAGAATTTAAAATTGAAAGTAAGGGTTGCCCCCAATTTAAAATTCCCTGCAACAGAGATGCCATCATAATAGTTTTAAACTTCTTTTTTAAAGTTTATTTATTTATTTATTTTATTTACAGTTGAAATTTAATGTGAATTCGTATTTGTTTCAGGTACTCAGTATAGCTGTCAGATAATCATATACTTTATAAAGTGTTTCCCATGATATTTCCAGTATCTGCCCAGCACTATGCATAGTTATTACAATATTATTGACTATTTTTCCTATGCTGTATTTACATCCCCATGATTATTTTGGAGCTAACAATTTGTACTCCTCAATTCCTTCATCTTTTTCACCATTGATAAGAGTTTCCAGAGATAAAGTCATCCTCATCCTATACAGAGCCGGAGACACCCTTACAAATGGAGATCGCCTTATATGTACATTTTCTCTTAAAATGGGTAACTTCTACTGGGGTTTCAGAGCCTCTCCTGTCTATGTTATTTCTTAAAAATAACCAGCTCAAGGTAATCCTTATGCCAAAGGGACATATTTTGGAATTCAAATTCTGCTCTCCTTCACCTACAAAACAGTAAACACTAGGCAGTACACCAGCAAAACTTTGTATGCTTTTCCTTAGGTTTTAATCAGGTGGGAATACTAATCTTTAGACATTTAAAGATAGTACGCAAAGACATACACATTATTTTATTGTTAAAAATCACACAAATGTTACTATGTTGGAACTCAATGCTTTTTTTGTTGTTTGTTTGTTTTTAAATATATTTTATTGATTTTTTACAGAGAGGAAGGGAGAGGGATAGAGGATTAGAAACATCGATGAGAGAGAAACATCGATCAGCTGCCTCCTGCACACTCCCCACTGGGGATGTGCCCGCAACCAAGGTACATGCCCTTGACCAGAATTGAGTCCGTAGGCCGATGCTCTATCCACTGAGCCAAACCAGTCAGGGCCAAACTCAATGTTTTTGTGTTTGTAAAGGTGCTGAGAACCTGGGACCCTTGAGTCCACAGGCCGATGCTCTATCCACTGAGCCAAACCGCTCAGGGCCGAACTCAATGTTTTTGTGTTTGTTTGTTTTAACAGAAGTTTTAGGTTCATAACAAAGTTAAGTGACAGATATAAAGACTTTCCATATATTCCCTGTCCCCACACATGCATAGCCTCCCCATTATCCATATCGACATAAGAAACATCTAAACCTGTACAATTTTTATGAGTTTTATTTGAGGCAAACTGATGACAATTGCCAAGAAGCAAAATCTCAATGGATGGGAAAATGCTCTGGAAAATGACCGTTTTAGCATTTATTTTAGACATCAGAATCAAAGGGGCAGACATAGGGCGTTACATGAAATCCATTGCTGATAGATTAAGGAGGAGGGTGAAAGCAAAGTGGGGGTAATCTCTAATTGGGTAAAACTGAAGACACACACTCCTTTTACTTTGGTGGGTACAGGATAGTTAACATTGGTTAAAGAATGGCTTTTTAGTAATTTATTCATGTATTCATTCCATATGTAATTACTGAGAGGCACGCCTGCTTGTCAGAGGACAATATAGCAAAGAAAGAAATCATGGTGTTTCCTTCTGGGAGGTTTCAGGCTACTAGATGGATAAATAGTAATATGTTTAAAAAACCTAAGAAATAATTTTAAAATATTCAAATGCTATAAAAGAAATGAAGCAAAACATTTTTTTAAAAAGTAGATTTTTACTTAAATATTGTGTTAAAGATTGAAAGCACTATCTCAGGCAATACCTGCAGAAATATCTTCAGGTTTTCAAGGGATGAAATCCAAATATTTTTTCCATGTTTACTTTTTCAGTGGCTCACAAAGCAAAAGCTAATTATACTCCATGTAGCCTTACACTGAGTGATGAATTCTTTAGTGTTGGTCACTGGATCAAGCCAGGGACTTGACCACCTCTCTGAGTTAACAAAAGTTTTGATAGAATACTGTGTGATAAACTCTTTCATTTGTTTTGATACCAATAAATTGGGAGTTTCAGGAAATCAGATTTTACCATTTTTTGTCCTGAAGAAATTTCTTTACTTTCTTTAATTCTTTCTAAACTTTTTCTCCACATTCATATTTTCCCCACTTTCACTATAGAAATGATATTTTGACTAGAGCATTTAAGTGTAATGATTCAATCAATCATTAAGGATGTCCATACAGCATGCACATCTCTATAATTCTTTCAGATTTTATCTTACTATCTGGCCCTAATCCTTTCTTGGATCTGATTTCTAGCTTTATTTTTCATATATATATATATATATTAATTTTTAA
>NW_006296627.1:914701-927996 GCF_000327345.1 Myotis davidii | reverse complement strand
TGACCCTTCCTCTCCCAGGTACTTTGTGAGTTCCCTGGTAGTCTTTTTTTTTTTTTTAAATATATTTTATTGATTTTTTACAGAGAGGAAAGGAGAGAGATAGAGAGCTAGAAACACCTATGAGAGAGAAACATCGATCAGCTGCCTCCTGTACACCTTCCACTGGAGATGTGCCCGCAACCAAGGTACATGCCCTTGACTGGAATCAAACCTGGGACCTTCCAGTCCACAGGCCGGCACTCTATCCCCTGAGCCAAACCAGTTAGGGCTGGCTTTATTTTTTTATAGTTGAAAATAATTTTATTTTTAATACTAGTGGACATATTTTCTGCAACAGGCCATACATATGTACATATAACAATATGTATATTCTATGTATGTATATACATATTAAAAATATCCTAAATTTGCACATCATTTCATTTTCCAAAGAGTCACCATCAACAAATGAGCACTTACTAATTAAACCTTGCATTTCTCATCATATTAACTCTGTGAGGAAATCAAGGTTAACTTGACTGAAGTTATATGGCTAGTCAATAGCTGATCTGCTGTTTGAATTCAGATTGTTTAAATTAAATGGTGTCCATTACAATACCCAAGAAACAGATTAGTGTAGATTTATTATTTCCATCCTCCTTCTAGTGAGATTAGGGCATCATGGGAGCATGAGACATCCAGAGAAAGAGAAGTACAGAGGATATTGAGAAAAAAGGAAAGAAAAGTAAGCAATTTCATTTTTTCACTTTACCTAGATTCCACTTATGCAGAAGGTCTGCCTGGCTCTAGAAAATTTTCCAAACATGTTCCAGAATTTTGGAGTTGTAATTGAGATAGAAAATAAAAGTAACACTAATAAATATAGAGATAAATGGTCAAAATATCATTTGACCAATACTAAAATAATCAAAGTAAAGCAGATTTCTTTGCTCTAAAACATTTCTTTGTCTTTATCATGATAGTGTAGAGGGAAGTTAACTTAATTGACCATAGAATACTTTTGATATTATTCCATGAAACATGTCACATAGCATTTCACCCAAGAAAACAATGCATTAGCAAATTATTCATCTGCATTAAGGAAATCACCCAACCCAAGTATTTACTCAGGAAAACTACATCTACAATTTTATCCCAAGCACAGAATTATGCCATATGCCCAGAATCGTTTATTACTTAGTGTCCCAATTATAAAGACTACATGCTCATATTCCCAGACAAAATATCCATTCTGTAACCTTATCCTCCATCAAAAGTGGGCACAGACTTTTACCAAGGGGAACTATGTGCTGGACTGTCTTTTGAAGTCTCAGCCTCTCCGTGATTATTGCTCAACCAGAAATTGTTATTGGACTACTTACAGCCATATTTAGGAAAGTACAGTAAAATTTATTGAGAAAAATCAAAGATTTATTTTTGAGTAGTCTTTCAAGGTGGCCTCCTCCTTTAAGAGGAAGCATTCTAAAATCTGGCAACAGGGGTCACGATCCATGAAGACACTTGACATTGTAGTTTAACCCAGGTCAGGCCAAATGGGACAATGGTCAGATTCTTTTTGACCTCGGATGATTATATCGAATATGCTGCTCAATAAAACATGGACCCAGGCCTTGACCTCTCTTTTGGTTCATCAGCTGTCATTTGAAGGTATCACACTGTTTGTATTTCTGTCCGCAATGCAATAATAATAATGTTTCTGGGTTGTTGTTTGTTTACTTGTTTTTGTTTGTTTGTTTCCATCATATAAGTTTCTCCTGATGGAAGGGAGAGACATCTTGTGTCTTAGGTAATTAATTTTTAGTATGCCAGATCTTTTAACCACCTTTCTACCCTGAAGGTTCTTTCTGTTTCTGGATCATTCCCAGGAGGCATTAATGTCAAGCAATGTGTAATTTAAGGGGAATTACACACATTAGCAGAGTGCTATTTGTTCTTCACCCAGTACCCCGGTATTTCCTTTACCAACTCTGTTGTGACATCCATCTCCCTGCTGCCTGGGGGTTTTGACTGATGACTCACACCCTCATTCTTTCCCAGAAAATTGTCCTTTAGAGACTAAAGCTGCCTTACCTAGAGGCTGGGCTTTATGGATCACTCTATTCCCTCACCTCAAGGCAAGACAACCTCTGACACAGCTCAGACTTCAGACATCCCTGAGGGATCATGCGGAACTTAAACTTCCTGTGACCCACATTCCTGCCCAGCCCCTTCAGCATTCCTCTCCTGTTCCTCTCACCCTACCTCGTTTCTCCTTAGAAATTTCTTGTAATAAATTATATGCCCAGAAATGTTGTGGATGAAAAAAGGGCCACGTGCTAACCGCACTAACTCAGGGAAGGCCTGCGTGGTGCCCTTGCAATCTCAAAAGACCTAAAGTAACCACAAAGGATGGTCTGAAATTAAAACTTTAACTGAAAGCAGTTATGGTGGGTAGTCACATTGTAGGCCAGTATCTTCCCTGACAAAGGTCAATTTTTGCCTTAACTGAGCCTGTCTATTGTCGTTTTGTATCTACAATAACATATCATTGGAATGACAAAGTAATTTTCCTTTTTCCAGACTCCTCAAAGCACAGGCACCACTCTGCGGAGACCACAAATCCCCTTTTTGTTATTGAGTTAATTGTTGACTGTTAACTATCCTGCACCCACAGTAAATGAAGTACGTATCTATCATTTTACTTTTTATCCAATCCCAGAGGTTTCCCTGCTTTGTTTTCTCCCACCTCCCTAGTCTATCATCAGTGGAGTTCATGTAACCCACTTACATCTCCTCTTTTGATTGTAATGTATAAAACAAGGTTTAAAAAAATGCTGTTCTCCAGAGCATTACACCAATACAATGAGATTCTCCTTCCCGGCAATTGTCAACAGTTTGGCTCAAATAAACTCACAAAATTCTTTACAGGTTTGAATATTTTTTTACGTTAACATTGTCAACAGCAGGCTCTGATCCTGGAGAACCCACCCCAAGAAGGATGTAAAATAGAAAACAGTAAAGAATAGAGGACATGAAACCCCAAAGCTTTAAGAATTCGGGAACCAGTGAAAATCCCATGCTCTAGTTTTTTGCATATTGATTCTGACAAACCAACAGGCAAATGGGAGCTTAGTCAGATGCTTGTAAATGCATCAGACTGGAGACTAGACTGAACTATTAACTAGCCTATGAAGGCAGTTGAGAGTAGGAGTGGATAAAGAGAGTTTTATTTCAAATTAGAATTTCAGAGAATACTAACACTAAAAAATATTTCATAAAAGTCACACCTATATGTAAGACTGTCAAAGAATGTAGAACTTAAGAAAGTCTAGCCCTGGCCGATTTGGCTCAATGGATAGAGTGTCAGCCTGCGGACTGGAAGGTCCTGGGTTCTACTCCAGTCAAGGGCACATGCCTGGGTTGCAGGCTTGAGCCCTAATAGGGGGTATGCAGGAGGCAGCCAATCGATGTTTCTTTCTCATCATTGATGTTTTGATCTCACTCTCCCTGTCCCTTCTTTTCTAAAATCATTAAAAATATGTTAAAAAATAAAGGAAGTCTAGGAGAACTCATTTCAGAAGAGAGGAGTCCTTCACATGAGAGAAAAAAATTCTGGTTCTTTCCTGGGGGTGGAGAGGGAGACCAGATCTGGGTGTGGGCGAGAGAAAAATGCCTTCTAGGGAATTGGCAGGGTTGAGGAAAGACAAATAACATGGTCAAGTGATTGGTCAAGGTGGGTAAGATAAGGAGATTTGGAGTTGCAAGTTTGATAAAAGTCGAAGTAATAATTTTAGCTTGGTAATTGACAATGCTATCTAATTTGTCTAAGTAAATAACAGTGAAGGCAAGGCCACAAAGGAGTCTCTGCAGTCTTGAGCATTCTCACTGTGGCCCCTGCTCTTGATTCTGAAGGTGAAAGCAGAAACTGCCTCTTGGACCAAACTAATATACTAAAAGAGATTAGCACCTCCTGAGAGAGACACAGTAACACAGTGGTTGAAGGTTGGGATGACCAAATATATTCAACCTTATTAAAGCTGAAGCTCAGTTGCAGATCAACTTGACATTTCGTCTTAGTTACCAGACATAGAAAAGAGCTCACCATTTCTAGGGAAAACAGAAGAAAACAGGAGGATACATAAAAGTTCACTGTTTCTCTACATGATATATCTTATTTACAATAAAGAAATGTAAGATGTGCAAAAAATATTGGAATTAGCATGCAAACAGTAAATAATTACTTAAAAATGTTTAAAGGCTTAAAGTAAAGATTAAATGAGTAGGTGAATGTATGTGGACTCCCAACAAAGAAAAATAAGGCAAAATTCTATAACTAAAAAATACAATATCTGAAATGAAAGAACCAAGAAAAGCAAAAAATTGAAGCCAGTGAACATTTACTAGACTTAACTGAAGAATGCATGTTGCAGAAGAAAGGATCAATGGACTTGAAACAGGTCAATACACATTAACTACTAGTAAATAGAAGATCAGAGAGCAAAAATTTTAAAAACCTGGATAGATTATGAATAGCAGTGGAGCATTGTCAAAGCACCTAATATATGTCTAATGAAGTCCAGAAAGGACTAAAAATGGTTTGTAATGAATTTGCTGACAGGTTCAGATAAATGAACCTCTAAGATTATCTAAGTAGGATCTGTTTTAAGAGGTCATGCATGAAGTGGGCAACCCAAAATAATTAAAACCTTGTTCCCATTTGAAGAAAGACGTTTTGAGCTTGTTTCAATACACATATTGTGTGGCACAAAAATGCCTTTCCCAATTTCATCTGAGTAGTCTAAAAAATATTTATTCTTATAGATAAGGAAAGAAATTTGAACATTCAGAGTTGGCATAAAGAAGAAATAGAAAATAAGATTAATTCAACAGATTTTTAAAAAGAAAATAAGAACAAATATATATTCAGCACAGTGTAGCAGCAACTAACTGATCTATGCATTGGAAGATCTGGTTTCCAGTTCAGAGTTATTTCTTGACAAGTTGTGTGAGCTTGGGTTAGAGTGATTTTTGTTCCTCTCCTACAAGATGAAAGTATTTGGGGATGAATCTTGCGATGGCACATATCTCTAAGAGTCTAAGAAATGAATGGCTTAATTCAAGTTCTATAAGCTGTAGCTGAAGGCCAATTCTAGCCCAATCTCTGTGTTTGTAGATAAAATGGATCAGAACACAGGTATGCTCATAGATAAACATATTGTCTATGGCTGTTTTCAAGCTGCAATGGTAAAGCAAAGTCGTTGCAACAAAGCCCATATGGCCTGCAAAGCCTAAAATATTTACTATCTGCACCTTGACAGAGAAAGTTTGCCAGCTCATGGCTTGTCTGCATGGAAAGTGAGCCTCTGAAAACTATCCCCAGTGTCCTCATTCTGTGTTCAGTTGCATGGCCTTCGGGAGTCTCAGCTCTGCTTCAATAATTTCCCTGCTGCTAAGAAGCACTGACTGCCCTTACCAGGCATTTGAACACCAAATTCTCCCAAGAGAGGGTAGTGACACTGAATTGTAGTTCGGAACAGTCAAAGCGGTTTTCAAGGAGAAAGTAATGCTTAACCCAGGAAAATGAATTTCAAAATGGAGAAGATAGATATGGTATCATCTAGAGAAGTTATTTCATATAAAGAGATTCAAGTACCATTAGTATTATTGAAAGATAATGTGGTTCTCCTATTTCAGACATATGGTAGACATCATGTTCTATGGCAAAGCCTCTGCAAGACTTGGTTATAATTTGGAGCAGCAATTGGCAATGGATCCACTTCAAGCTCACTCACAGTTTTAGCAGAATTCAGTCCCTTGCAACTATAGGACTGAGGCCTCTGGCTTTTTTCTGGATGTTAGTCAGAAGCTGCTCTCAGTTTCTAGAGGCCACCTTCAGTCCCTAGAGCCTTGTCACATGGCCCTCTCTGTAGATCTTCTCACAATATGGAAGCTTCCTTCTTCACAGTCATCAGGGGAGAAAGTAAGTCTCTGCTACTGCATTTACCGTCTAATCCTGGCAAGCGGAGAAGGAGCCACTCACGCAGGGCACCCATGAATCTCACTGTTCACCAAAATCCTCACATAAGATTAAGCAGTAAAGTCCTTGAATGTAGAAAAACTCAAGAGCATCTTTATTTGCCTGAGTCAACTTATTTTCTTTCAATTTTTAAAATATGGTCACTCTGGATAGCATTGTCATTACCAAGTTTCTTCACTTAACCAAGCTGTCCTTCACAAGTCAGCTGTATTCTGATCATTAGAAACATGACTAATAATCTTAGCCACAATATTTTTAAAAAACACAGCTTTGAATGTCCCAAATAAACTTCAACACAATGGGGCAATGAATACCCAGGTTGCGGCTCTATCCCCAGAAGAGGATGTGCAGGAGGCAGCCGATTGATGAGTTTCTCTGTCTTATCCTTCTCCCTTTCTCTCTCTCTACAAATCAATAAAAACATATTTAAAACAAAAGAAAACAAAATCAATGGGGCAATGAAGTCTGTGAAGGACATCTTGACCCCTGAGGTCGGCAGCTGTCTAAGATTGGCAACAATAATGGCCAAAGACAATCATCACATGTTTAACAATTTTCAATTTTTTATTTTGACTTAAAATTAGCTTCCAGTAGATGGGCAACTCAGGTTTGAAGTGGATTCAATAGTCCGTTCTATTCAAAACCCCCACGTAACCCAAAAAAAGGATTTTTGAGGACTTATTCAATTTCAAAAAAATAAAATAAAATCAAGCTCAATCAATCTGAAAGGTCTCTTTAGCTTCTAGCCTATTTCACTAAAAGTTCACATTTTTGCTTTATTCTATGGAGAAGAAAACAGGTGTTAATATATCACTGTGAAGTAGATGAGGGAAAAAAGGTTGTAATAAAAACAACCCCGTTCTGATTAGCCACGAGTTTCTAACGGGCCTTGAGATCTAGGTTTTGCAGTTTGGAAGTAGTTTATTAATTTTGCCTGTTCCATTTTGTTAAGATAATAAACATATTCTCCCAGCTGCTGTTTTTAAATAGGAAACATCAGATTTCGTAATTATTTCAGATATTTATTTTGGATAATTTTATTGGTGGAAAATAAATACTAAAGCTTATATTACACATAACCTTTATTGCTAGTTATTTACCACTTAGTTTTCTGCCTGCAGAGATATTTTTAGTATTTTCTCTGTATGAGCTGACAGATTTTATAAGTACTTCCCTCTGCCATTTGAAGTCATTTGCATTCATACATGTAAAATTATCAGTTATTAAAATGTGCCTTAGAACTCATAATAGTAATACTATCTTTTCAGTAGTAATAAGATTCAGATTCTTTAAGGCTAATAATAATCAGCGTAGGCATGGCACACTTTTTAAAAATAAATCCATTTTATTTGTTTCTACTGTCTGAGAAAAAAAAAAGTAAATTTTTAGGAGAAAAATGTTTCCTTGATTATTTCCATTAAATATACCAGAAGTAGTATTCTTTCAAAGTTTGTAAAAATGTTGCACATATGCTTTGGAATTGACAATAATATCTATTAATAGAGGATTGTTCAAGTGAGCTATGGTATGGCCATATAATAAAATATTACATTGAACCATCTGAAGTCACCATCAGCAATTTCATGTGTTCACCTAATATGATCCAGCAGTTTAAAAGAAAAAGGACGCCTATATTTATAAAAATAGACACCCCAAACATATAATTCAATTAAAAAAGCAAATGATAGGAGACTGTATAATATATGATGCCGCTTATATTTTCATTTAGAAATAATATGCTTGTGTGTATATGGAAAATTCTGGAATGATGTACAAACTCTTGAAAGTGAGACTAGAGAATGAGAAAAATGTGGATTCTGTTCTTTTCTATTTAGACACTCTTCTAATTTTTGATTCCTCAGTGTAAGCACAAATTAATGGCATAACATATTTTTAAAATTATAAAACAATCAGCCTCCTCAGTGCTAGTCAAAGTGTGGTCCATAGATTACACCAGCATGCAAAATTTACCAGTTTGTAACAACAGAGATAGAGAAATTGAGAAAAGCATTTAGAAATTTCAATAGCAATTTAGTGAGTAATTCTATTTCTATTGAATCTAATAATAAAAATCTGGGGCTTGTATTTTGTATGTCCTTTTTTATTTTATTTAGTAATTGATTTTTATTGCACTTTACAAAAGAACCTATCAATGACTGATTGGAAATTTAAAAAACAAGAAAACAAAATGGTCCGTTTCCACAGATAACTTGAGAAATATGGGTTTATCTTTATTTTTCCCAATCTAGAACAGATTCTGGCACAAAAAGCCATTGACTAAATGCAAAATGAATAGATACATGAATTCAGTTGATCAGTTGGAGTGGCTGCAAGGTAATAGAATGGACAGTTTGGTATTGCATTTGATGAATGTTGGGGAAGGGGAGGGGTCATAGAAAATGCCCAGAGGTTTGCATTGAGTTCTCAGGAGTTTGCTGATGACATTTCTTAAAAAGAAACACCTTTAGAGGGAGCATGTTTTACAGATGATGAATTTGTTTTTGACCAGTCTGATGTTTAGGTTATTTATGAGATATCTAAGTGGGGATGTCCAGGAAGTAGATGTGTGGTTAGAAGCTCAGAGAGCAAAGTCTGGACGAGAGGTTTAGATTTCAGAGTTCAAGTCATTAGGATGAATAGATACCTGGGATATAGAACAGGGAAAGAAGAGGCTTAGGTGCCTATCAGTGTCTGGCACATGGTTGATGATCAGTTACTCTTTGTCAAGTAAAGAGGCAGATAGATATGAATACAAGTCTGTTTCCTTAATAAACCCCATTTGCTCTGAAACTGAACAGCATTCTAACAGGTACTGCTTGGGGCTGGGACTGGGGTGAAGGGGAAAAATCAGAAAGGCACAGAAAGACAGAAGGGGTCCAGCTGTTTTGAATGCTGCGAAAAGATCAGATAAAATGGCAAGAGAAAAATGTCTACTGCATTAATCAAATTATTGATGACTTTAGCAAATATTCTTTTTGGGGAGTGATAGGGCTAGGAGCTGTATAGGGTTTGCTGAAAAGTAAATGGGTTGTAGTACAAAAATGTAGACAATATGTCCATCTTTTATTAAAAAACTTAGCTATGAAGATAAACTAAGAAATCTTAGAATTATTAATGAGTTACTATTGGTGTAGGCAATAGAGACTGATTTGTCCTCAAAAGAAAATATTTTATTATATCTAACTTGCATTATTTGTTTAGTGTTTCATGAGTAATACTCACAAAAAACGCTAGTGAGAAATATATGATTTATTAAATGATCATTATGTGCTAGGTATCATATCTCAGTAGTTATTACATATTATTTTGTGTTGTCTTAATAACAAACTCATGAAGTAAGTTTTATTTTCACTTTACAGATGATAACATTTGCATTAAGAAGATTAAATGACTTGAGCAGGGTTAATAGATATTAAATAGTGGAACCCAAATGTAAACCCAGGATGGCCTCATTCCAGAGCAAAACCCGTGTTCTTAATTGATGTTATCTACCTTGATTTCCTAAATGTTAAGAATAAGATCCACACATTATTACAAAAATGTATCCACCTTCAGTAGTTCACATATATTCCATTGATTAGCTCTTCAAAGGCAGGAAACAATCTTGAAAGTCATGGGTTCTAGGTCTAACATATTCCAGAAGTCATCAGTCCTGGGTCCCTGGTCTAACATTTTCAAAAATGGGCTGCATTTCCTGGAATAAGTCAATTTTCCACAGTAGGCCTGAGTTACACCATTATAAGTTTAGGGCTTTAGGCTAAATAGCCCTTGATATCTTTTTCACCTCTGGTGCTCTATCATTGTTCTTTATAATCTTTTATTTCCATCTCAACATCAATATATGAAAAGAATCTGACAAGTCCCACCAGAAGGAAGCCTGTTTACCGCAGTACAAGTTGCCCACCATAAAATGTTTGTCATTTTCTCCATTGATTCTTTGGATTGGTTTTGCCTAGCAATCTTTAATAATCATGTTAAGGTGATAGATCCAAATCAAGAAGGTATTGAAGACACTGGATTGTACATATTTTCAATGGGCTACTTCTGGTTCAATGCCATCACGCCTTTGATTTGTAATTATAGCGTCATGAGGAGTGACCTGTGACCAGTTGTCTATGGATAAAAATATAATTGAGTTGTTTAGACAGATCTGCATAATAAATTGGAATCCAATGGAAGTTGACTGCTAATATATCCCAAGCCCTATATGGCGCTAAAAAAATTAGTAGGGAAGGAAAATCATCCCAGTGAGATAATTATTTGGATGGGATAGTCAATGACTTAGAAGGAGCTAAAGGTCATAGCAAAGATACCAGTGGAAGATATATGAATGGACTTCTTGACATGGGCCCAGTATTTAATAATCCTATTTGTTCCTCAAATTAATTTTTACTAAATGCCCTTCCTCTGAAGAAGGTGATTAGGAAGAGGTAGACCAGGTAACAGTGAACTTCCCCATCTCTCCAGAATTTTCACTCAGTAAGCTTATGCATTAAGTAGTCATGAAAACTGTATGGGTTTAATAATAAGGACTAACCTTTACAAGATTTCTTTCTTTCTTGCTGCTGTTTAATGTGCAAACAATGGCCACCAAACTTCGGCCCCCAAATAACATGACTTAATAGGACAAGGAGACCACACAGCAACAAGTTGATTGTGGTGAACCACCATTTATCAGACAGGAAATAGTGATTTATTTTAATTTGAGAAACATCTGAGTTGGTATTTTCTTCTTCTAGCCCATCATTCTTTTCTGCCTGAAATATCACCTGAAACGTTTTGAATATCTTATCACATATTATCTCATATGAAGTGAACTCAGTTTTCAGGGAATGAATGAATCAATGATATCTAAAGGAATCATCGGTCTTTTCATATCCTCACCCAAGGAGACACACTTGAAGAATGGTAGAATGTCAAGGGAAACTGATATAAGCTCAGACGTGGGGGTCATGCCTTAGGATGCTGAGATGCTCTGGTATAGAAGATGTAGCACACAGTCTAGGATGTGTGCATGGGTCCTGGAACCAAAGGGCAGAAATAGAAGTCATTTCATTTATGAATACCTGTAATTACCTACTAGTGCCATATTAGTTTTTAGACCATGGTTCTGTGTCTAGAAGTACAGACATCTTAACACTCAAAATAGGAATGCTTTCACCTGAGAACCCAACACCGATCCAGAACACAGGCTTTATTAAGTTGGAAGCATGCCAAGCTTCTCTCCTCAGTGGGTAAATGGGGAATACTGGAAACTCTGAGGCAGGTTGACATATCTATATTATTAAGGGAAAATGAGGCTGCTGATATGCAAAGGAACATGGAGTAGTCTGGAAAAAATGTAGCTGACCCTTATTGGTGGTAACTTATATTACTCCTTTGGATATTAAAAGTTAACGTAAGGATGCAGCAAGCATATATAAGAAACACTAACATAGTCTTAGATTCCTCAAGAATGAAACCGTGGTCCTACAGCCAGTTAATAGAATCTAAATGACTGCATTGTCTAAATATTACCAAATGTATAAGGGTGACCTGCCTATTTCTACTCTACTGGGTGATGTGACGAAATGGTATGTGTGGCTTTGCACATTAACAGGCCCACAGGCACTATTCATCTGTGGAATACACTTGTTCATGGCAAATAGCTCCTTTAGAAAGCACTGGCCATTCTTAGTTCTTGGAAGCACTAATAGGGTCATTTCTCACCTCCCTACATGACATGGTGTGCTGGGGGAGGGGGTGGGGGCGAGGATTTGACACCAGAGACATTCACTCACCCTTTCTTTTATATGACTTGTCAAAGGCTAAGTTGAAGTGAAAAATAGACCAGCCAGCAATGGGGTGAAAAATGAGCTTGGGGGTTATGAGTTTCAGTCAATGCTGATGATGTCTGAGAGACATTTTCATTATGTGATAGTTGAATGGGAAGAAGTGGGCACCTTTTCCTACTGAAAAAATAAATGGCTTGGGATTGTTTTTGTTTCGTTTTTCTATCCTTGGCTACAGATGTTGGGCATAATCTATGAAACCCTTGGGGTTATTAGTCCTCCAGGGAAATAGATGAGAGAGAACTTTATTTCTTAGGGAGTTTCTGTCTGGTGATTATCTCCAGTAGAAGAGTCTCAGGTCTCCACTCGTAACATTCTGTGCGGGTAAAGCAAGTAACAAGTTATAGTTCAATCTGTACTTTCTACTGGATGCCAGGAAGAAATGAATTCCTTCCAAATAGCTCATACAAATATCCTCCCATTACTCCATTTATCAATCTGTCCATCCATTCATCCAGATGGCTATCTAGTCAGCCATTTCTCCAGCCAGCCAGGAGCCACCAAAGTGACATTCACTTATTTATTGAGGAATTAAAATTCATTTCGCATTATAAAAACGTTTGTTGGAAATATGAGAAACGGAATTATAAATAAAAAATCTGAACTATAAAAGAAAATAGATTCATCTACTTCAGTATTATCTTTGTGAATGAAAATTTTAAGTAATAGAAAGTCATATTTTCATTGTTCATATAATTTTGTGGCTGCCTTGACCAAGCCTCAAAGCAAGTTAGCATTAGATCCAGGGTACCTAACCCTTAGAGGAGGTGTCTGCTCCTTCTGAAATTATAATACAACTCGCGGAAGAATCAACATGAGTGAGATAATTCAAAACAATACAGTGATGTGGCGTATATATAACCAATGTCACGCACTGTATCACTTGTTTTGAACTATCTCATAAAGATAAGTAAATTAAATGAGAAATGATGTTGTATAGTTTTGGAATAGTCCAGAAAGCAGCTAAGGACGTATGGGTATGGAAATAGATAGTTTGAGCCACAGTGGTAAGTCGAATTTAGATTCCTGGGAGACAGAAGGGAGGTTAAGTAGAGGGCCCTGGTTGTATAGGTGGAACTATGGAGGAGTGGGGTTTACATCACATTGCATCAGAAGGTGAGAACTGGCAACAATTATAAAGCATCAATTCTGTGATGAAAAATGCCTTCAGAACTCTAATTCTTTTTTTAAATTTTTTTTTAAATTTCGTTTTATTGCTTAAAGTATTACAAAGAGTATTATTACATATGTCTCCCCCCCCCATAACTCTAATTCTTGGTTAACTATTTGGTGGGGTGCTGGGGTCCAACGTCCGCGGGTCCAGGGGTCCCCAAAGGTGTGGACAGAGTCAGCGGAGAAGGAATGACCCGGAGACAGCGTTCAGTTGATCAGCAGCCTTGCCAGGATCTCTAGCCACAATCTCCAGCCAAGTTCTGTGTCCATGTTCT
>NW_006296627.1:904238-914479 GCF_000327345.1 Myotis davidii | reverse complement strand
TTCTGCTGGGGAAGGGGTTAAGAGGTTTTATTCCCTCCCTAACTTCAGGGGAAAATCCCTACCTGGGGAAACAACCTTTCTCAGAGAGGTGACCTTGGTTAAAACACATAGTGCCAAGAAGGTGAGCAAACATATTAAGAACAGTATGCCATATATGCCAGGTCCCTTGAAACAGCAAGGATGGACCAGCTCCCGGCAGTGGGGGACTTGTTTATGTTTTGCTTTGTTTTGTTTGTGTTTCTAGGTTTTTTTGTTTGTTTTTTATTGTTGTGTTTTTTGTCTAGCTCTTTTCTTTTTGTTTGAATCTCCTTTCTTTTGGTTAGAAGCTTTATTTTATTTCCCTGAGTCACAGGAAATCAAGGTGTCCTTGCACTAATTCTCCACATGGGATCTTCCAGGAAGAAAGCATGGTGGTGACTCAGGGCAGTGCAGGAAGAGTTCCCAGGCTCTGAATGGAAAGCAGACTCAGTCCTTCAGGTCTTAGAGTTCAGTTTCTTCCAGTGCAATGGCTTGTTCTTTCCCACTCAGCTTTCTTCAATACATACTGGCAAATCTTAACAGCCTTTTCCCCTGGTTGGTCTGCATGGCAGACCTCTACTAATTCCTAAGCTGCAAATTACACGCTTGAGGCTAAACAGAGATCAGATTAAAAACTTCACACTTCACAGAGACCAGCTCAGCAGGAGCAGTCAGTCTCTGAGCCATTTCAGGAGTGGAAACAGGCCGCTGTTGTCTGGAAGCCCATTAAAGCAGGAGCTAGAGGAGCTGTAATGTGATATTAAAGCTAATTTCCTACAGGCTCAGAGGTGCCTTGGACACAATAAATAATAATAATAATATCATACTGTCTTGTCAAAACATGCTTTATATACACATTAATATGACTTATTATTTAATAAGGAGAGTGTTGGCTATAATCTCATTGACATCAACCAGAGCTATATGAAATGGAATTAATATTACCATAGAATCATTTCCTAAGGGGCTTTAATGCATAAAGAAAGTGTTTGTGCCTGAGTGTAAATTGTCTTGAGATATAATTACTTATAATGCATTTCTGAGCTGTTCTTTTGATACAACTTGTTAGTAAAATCATCTCTCTTGGAAAGTATAACATAAGTTAGAATTGGCAATTGGAGAGTATAAAAATGAATTTTTTTGAAATTTATTGATCAATTAATTAATTAAAAAGCCCAAATGAATGTAGCTGTTTTAATTAACTGTATATGGAGTTGGGAATTCCTGTTTTCAATGCCTCACAGACTGACCTAGCAGTTATTGCAATAATAAGACAAGATGTGATGGTGGCTAGAATGTGATAATGTCAAGAAAGATAAAAGATAAGTGAATGGAGTTGAGTAGTATTTTAGTAGGTAAAATTTATATAATCAAAGGTTGATTTTTTACAGAAAGGAAGAGAGAGGGATAGAGAGTTAGAAACATGGATGAGAGAGAAACATCGATCAGCTGCCTCCTACACATCCCCATGCTGGGGACGTGCCTGCAACCAAGGTTCATGTTCATTCTAACATGACTGGAATTGAACTTGGGCCCTTCAGTTCGCAGGCCAATGCTCTATCCAGAGCCAAACCAGTTCGGGCGATACATTAACATCTTCATCCAACTTTTTTTGGAAGCCTAAAAATGCTGCTTAAAAAGTGTGTAATCCTAGATTCTAAAAAAAAATTAAAAAAAGATTTAAAATGTCCCAAATTTTCCCAATGAGGCTGGATGACATTCATGGTATTCATGCTTGGTCTTAGTTGCTCAGAGACCACTGACTAAACAAATAAATACATAAATTTAGGTCACACAAGTCTTTAAGGTCATGCATTAATCAAAAAGATTTAGTAGTTATTTACTGTGTTCAAAACTGTGCTGCAGTTTCTCTGGTGAATCAAGCATTGCCTGATTAGTGCTGGGAGTTCTGTGGGACTGAACAAGAAGAACAAACCACTAGTGACAGGGACAAGAAGTGTGACCGGAGAGGTGATAGGGAGTCGCATCTCCAAGAATATCTTAGCTGTTTTCCACAGTTCTTCAAAGACTAGTTTCCTCTTCTTTTCCTTCTCACTTTCAAGTGATGACTTTAATTTTATTTTACTAAGAAAATCAAAGTATCTAATAAAGAACTTCAGAAGTTCCCACTACTGTTGTGTCTGCCTACTGCTCCAACACCCCGTGATCTCCTGGACCTCTCTGGCCTTTTTCCCTGCCGTGCTCACTCCACTCTCATTCCATAGGCCGCTGCAGCATTCCTCCAGCCAGCAAGGCATATATTTCTGCCTCAGGGCTTTTGCACTTGTTGTGTCCTCTGCCTGAAACACTTTCCCCAGATGTCCCAGGGACTTGCTCTCTCTCATCATGAGGCCACATCTAAACTGCCACTTTATTTCTAAAGGCTGTCCTAGCCACCCTATATAAAACTGCATCCTCTCCCCCCAATGTTATATTCCCTCAACTCTGTTCTATGTTTGCCCATAGCTCTTAACCTTAATACAGTCTAGTTTCTCTATCCTGTTTGTTTTCTGTCTCCTGACAACTAACCTCCATGAGGACAGAAACACTGACAGCCTTGCTTGCTGATATCTCTCTTGCTAAGAATAAAGCTTTCCATGTATTAGATGCTCAATAAGTATTTTGAATAAAAGAATTGGTTGAAAGAGTGGAAATGAGCATACGTTATGTTAAAAAATTCACTAAAAAATTAATAGTAAGAAAAGAAATAAATTAATGCCGGATAATTTAATATAGTGGAGAGAGTATATCCAAAGGTCATAATGTAACCTTTAAATGTAGATATTAAGTTTAGTACTCTTTGTAGATCTACTATCTGCCATAGTGCCTGGTAAACAGTAGATGAATGAAAGATAAATACTACCCATTAAATCCATTAAGTCTATTCAAGTCTGTTAAATCATACTTGAATATAGAATGCTATGGGGCAATATTTTATTAAATTTTTGTGTGAAAGAGACATGTTATAGGACTTTCTATATAGTATGATACCTACCAAAAAGGAATATATTTAAAATTTATATAACAGTGTTTATCTCTAGGTTATGACACAAAGATGAGAAAGCTTATATTTTGTGCCTTTCACATTTTCTATAGTTCTTATTTTGAAATCAAAGTAAAAAAAGTTATAAAATTACGTGAAGTTACAAAAATAGGAATGGAAAAAGTAGGAAAAAGGAGGCAACAATTAGTGATCTAGTGTCTAATAAAATTATCTTTTCCCAGTAGGCAGCTCCATGAACGAATAGTTGGTATTTATTTATGTGTGGTACACAAAGGCCGAGCTGCCATCAGCAGTTTTCAGAATGTCACCTGAACTCCTGTCAAGTAGCGAGATATTCATTCATCTTCATCAGCTCTAAATTTGGAATCCCAATTCAATTTAAAAATATTTATTGAGCTCTTAATATGTGCCAGGCACTCTGCCAGGCATTGGAGCCACAAAGGCAAACAAGACACGGTCCATGACCTCAGGTCTTTCCATTTAGGCAGAAGAGAGACATGTTAAAAAAAACCAAAGCAAAACAAACACAAGCAAACAAATCCCACCAAGTTCGTTGTGATTATTACAATGAAATCTGTGTGAGGCCAGGGACCATGTCTATTTTACCCACTTTGCATCCTTCATGCTAAATATAGTACCCAAAATGCAGAAGACAATCAACAGCTATTTGTTCACTTTTAAGTTAATGAATGAAAAGGAAATTCTAGACCTATTCTCAAGGTATTCGTGAGCCAGAATGTCTTCCTCAAGGAAGCATTGGTTTCTCGTCTTTGTCTCAGAGACAACTCCATGAATGTTAACAATTAGGTCTGCCTTAAATGGGCTGTTCTTCTATTTGAAAAATAAAATCTTACTGAACATTTGCATCATTCAGCCACAATGTGAGAATTAACTACAGGTGGAAACTTCTTTGAAGACTTGCATATAGCCAGAGATGGCCTTCCTTTCCATCTTGTTTCATTACCCCTTACATTATTGTGCCAGTGGGATGGGCGGGTAAATATACAGATGAAACGACATGTAAAGAGCAAAGAGCATGGATTTTGAGTCCAAAGAACCTGAATTTTAATCACAGCTCGTTAACGTCTACCTGGGTGACCCAGACTAAATAGCTTAATCTCTCCGAGCCCTTCTTTATTCATCTTGAAAAATGAAGGTGGTAGGTACAATCTCCTAGGATTATTGTGGAAATTAAATAAATTAATGTCTGAAAATGTTCATGAAAATTAGATATAATAAATATGGTGTATTAATTTTCTAGTACTATAGAAACAAAGTACTATAGGCTGAGTGTATTAAATACCAGAAATTTATTTTCTCACAATTGTGGAAGCTAGAAGTCCAAGGTCAAGGTAGCAGCAGGGTTGATTTCTCCTAAGTACTCTCTGCTGGGTGTATAGATGGCATCTTCTTCTCTCTTGTTTCTTCGTGTGGTCTTTCCTCACTGTGTTTCTATGTTCTGATCTCCTCTTCTTATAAGGATACCAGATACATTGGATTAGAGCCAAAACAAACGATCTCATCTTAACTTAATTACCCCTTTATTTTTATTATTTTTAAAATATATTTTATTTCAGAGAGGAAGGAAGATGGAGAGACAGAAACATCAATGATGAGAGAGAAACATTGATCAACTGTCTCCTGCACACCCCCTACTGAGGATCGAGCCTGTAACCAGGGCATGTGCCCTGACCAGAAATCGAACCATGACCTCCTGGTTCATAGGTCAATGCTCACCAACTGAGTCACACCAGCCAGACGAATTACCCCTTTAATGACCCTATCTTCAATACACTTTCTGAGACACTGGGAGTTACGATTTCAACATAGGAGATTTGGGAGGGACACAATTCAGCCCATAACACATGTGTTTCCTTTCTTATTTCCTCCTCACTGTTTTTTGGTAGAATTTTCACATTCTTATTCATTGAAAGCTACCAGTAAATGAAAGATGGACTCAACCACCATCACAAAAAATAAAGAATATGGGCATGGTTTAGCAGGATGAAGTTTTTCTATATGGGATTAATGTTTAATCTCAGATATAACCTGGGTTTAATGTAGATGCATTCTGACATTTTAGACCTGATAGGAAAAGGAAAGCTTTATCAGCTCCTGAAAAATGTTTTTGTTTATACACAAACTTTTAAGTGGAAAGAAGTTGAAATTCATGGTCTAGTTTCAGCTCATTTGACTACAGTTAAAACTTGATTCCCCCTAACATGCTATAAAAACCAGAAACAGATGTAATAAAACTAAGTATATAAATGTTCCATGTTGCAGGACTTACTGATTTCTCCAGCTGAGCTCAGACAGGTGCAATATTACCAGTGTCATTTTCTGTGCATAGTAAAATTGATATAAAGAACAGCTCAATGGAAGAGATGCGGTCTGCAGTGAAGAGTTTATAACACTTGTCATAATCGATCTGTCAGAAGGAAAAAACGTTTACAGTTCATTGCGGAATATAAAATGTTTGCTACATCAGCAGTAAAAGTCGAAACTCAGATAAATCTGCAGCAAGGGTAGCGACACAGCACAGCATTATAACATAAATACACCCAGCAGGAGAGTTGGAGGGGGGAAAAAAGCAGCAACAACTTAGTTCTGAGTAGGATTTGATTTATGTCATAAATAAATATAAGGGTATTAGGAAGATTAGTGCATTAGAATGTTAACACAAATCAAGATGTCCTGTGGCAAGCGAGATTGCTTGCACAACAATAAACTCTGCCAATGCCAGGTACGTTGCCGCAGCTTCTTATTGAGCTGATTTCCAGCTGGGGCGTTTCCGTATGTGGGGCAGCAATGGAATGATGGGTAGTGGCGTACGGGTGTCCAGCTGGACCTCAACAGTGTGAACCATTGGCTGACCATTGACTCAGCTCTTTTTAGGTAAGCAAGAGAATTGCTGGGTCTGAATTTTGAAAAAAAAGAAAAAGGGCTATAAAAAAAATAGGTTAATGCTACTTTAGGAAGCCATTCTTCTTTGGTGGGAAAAAGTTAGGATATATATTTAAGAGTCCTGTCCCAGCCTAGAGGTTACAGAAGGTCCTGGCACCCATGTAAGTCCTCTGTGACTGCCTCCCTCTGACAGCTGTGTGGATGAGGAGCAACTAACAAACCCAACTTGGACAAATAAGCCAGAATTTGGAATTACTTGCATCTGAGATGGTCTCTGTGTCATTAAATCTATACCATGCATGGTTCCCCTAGGACAGTGGTCGGCAAACTCATTAGTCAACAGAGCCAAATATCAACAGTACAACGATTGAAATTTCTTTTGAGAGCCAAATTTTTTAAACAAACTATACAGGTCGGTACATTGTTATTAACTTAATAAGGGTACTCCTAAGGCTTGCGAAGAGCCACACTGAAGAGGCCAAAGAGCCGCATGTGGCTTGAGCCGCAATTTGCCCACCACTGCCCTAGGACACTGCATATCCTATCCTGCAGCCCACCACCGGGTTGCAACAAGAGTATGTACTTTCCCTGCTTCTGATTACTTCTTCCAGATGATTCTTCCTCCTACTCCTATACAAATTCCCACTACCAGCCTTGTCCTCACCTTGGATCATTCCATAATTCCTTGAAACGTTTATCCTTTGGATCACTGTTTCATTCCACAACATTATCCCCTGTTAGTGATAGGGAATAACTATAGTGACTTTAGTGCCCATCTAGGTGAGAGTTCCATTTATCTTTGACTTTCATTATTTTCCCCTTAACCCCACCCCTCTGTCAACCATCAATTTATTCTCTATATACTAGTATATGACTTTCTGTTTCTTTTGGTTTATTTGTTGTTGTGTTGTTTTTTTTTTTTTAGATCCCACATATAAGTGAAACAATATTGTGGTCACAAATAACAAGACTTTATTCTTTTTTATAGCTGAGTAATATTCCATCAGATATATGTACCACATCTTATTTATCCATTTATCTATCAATGGACACCTACGTTGCTTCTATCTTGGCTATTGTAAATAGTGCTGCAATGATCTTAGGGGTGCATATATCTTTTTGAGTTTTTGTTTTTGTTTACTTTGGGCAAATACCCAGAAGTGGAATTGGTGGGTTCTATTTTTTTTTTGAGGAATCTTCATACTGCTTTCTATAGTAGCCACATTAATTTACATTCCCATCAATAAGGATTCTTTCCTTTACATTTTTACCAACACCTCTCCTTTTGATAATAGCCATTCTGACAGGTGTGAGGTAGTATCTAATTGTGATTTTAATTTGCATTTCCCTGATGATTAATGGTGTTGAACATTTTTTCATGAGTCTGATAGCCATTTGTAGGTCTTCTTTAGATAAATGTCTAATCATATCTTCTGTCCATTTTCAAATTGAATTTTTTTATGTTGAGTTATAAGAGTTCTTTATATATTTGGATTTTAATCTCTTAGCAGATCTATCATTTACAAATATCTTCTCCCATTCAGAAGGTTGTCTTTTTGTCTTATTAATGGTTTCTTTGCTATAAAAAGCTTTTTCATTTGATGTAGTCCTATTTATGTATTTTCACTTTTGTTGCCTTTGTTCAAGGAGACATCTAAAATAAATATTTCTAAAAACGATCTCAAATGTTTACTTTCTGTTTTCTTCTAGGAGTTTTATGGTTTCAGGTCTTACATTTGTTTAATACATTTTGAATTTATTTTTGTATATGGTGTAAGAAAATGATCTAGTTTCTTTTTGTGTGAGTGTGAGACTGTCTTTTCCCTATTATACAGATTTGCCACCTTTGTCATAGAATATAAGTGTTGATTTATTTCTGGGCTCTATATTCAATTGATTTTTTGGAGTTTCTTTTTATGACAGCACCATACTGTTTTGATTACTAAAGCTTTGTAATATAGTTTGAAACCAGAGGATATAAAACCTCCAACTTTGTTCTGCTCAAAATTTCTTTGGGTATTCAATTTCACTTGTGGTTCTTCATAAAGTTTAGGATTGTTTGTTCTTGTTTTGTGAATGTATGACAAACCCACAGACATCTTGGACTTCTAATTCTTAGCTTTCTTTGGTTCAATAATTGTGTCCTCTACTACATTAACCACTTATTGCCAGATTCATATTGCAAGTCTAATATGACCTCTAAATGCAGTCCCTCTGTATTTTAAATTTTAGACATCCCACATTTAGACCATCACCTCTCCTCTAAATTGCTCCTTGGAGCACCTGGCTAACAAACTTTCCACTTTGCCAGAACTTTCAATCTTTTAATTTTATCTCATTTTAATGGCCTTCATTTCCCCTTCCTTCTGTGTCCTCACTTTGATTCTTGGACAGTTTGGATCTTGTGCCCCATCACTGCAATAACTCCTTTGCACATACTTTCAATTATCTTGCTCCAGTCTCACTTTACACACTAGCCTGGCAAAATTCTAACTATGATGATCTCTAACTTTTTTCCCCACAGGTTGACTGAACCTCACAGGTGAACATGGCTGGAGAAAAACATACAAGCCTACTGCTTTGTCTAACTGGAAAACCTTGCCCACTACACTCTGCTGGATTCTTCTGCCCAAGGATCCTAACCACATTTCTTTGTCCATTCATTCTGCCACCTTACTAGTTCACACCTTCTTTTCTTTCCTTAAAGATCCATCACCTCCTGTTCTCTCCTCATTCCCAGATGTTTGTCTTCTATTTCACTGAGAAAATGGAAACTAAAGAAAAAACTTCCCCAAATTTCTACCCACCTACCTGCCTCTTTGCCCATGTACTAGTATTCTTCCTCTCCTCCTGAAAAAAAAAAGGAGAACTGTTTGCACCCCTCTCTGGAATCAATAATTCAGTTGGTGCTTTATTCCCATCCTTTCTTACCCATGTAAGAACATCATCACCACAGTTCTTCTCTTTTTGATGATTAGTTTTTCTTATCTACCAGATCATATCTATCTTAAACAACAGCAAAAACCTCTCTTTTGGTGACTATCTCTTTTGATCATGCTGCAGTCCTCTGATCCTGCTCTACAGCAAAGTTTATGTATCCCTGCTGTCTCCAGTTTTTTCCCCGCCTCTCTCTCATTTTCTCTTGATCCATCTTGAATCAATCTTCCTACACCACTCCACAAAACTACTTTTGTAAACATCAGCATTGACCTTCTTGCAGCTAAATCCACAGTTCTTGTTTTGGTCATCTGATTATCAGAATTTGATGCAGTGGATTGCTACATCCTTAGTTTTTAAATCCCTCGTCCATTGGCTTATAGAGCTTCAGAGATGTTTGATTCTCTCTTATTTCACCGGCAGTTTGATCTCAGTATCCTCTGCTAGTTCTCCTTTACCTCCCCATCATTCTCATTTATCTTTGTTAACCTGCAAATCTATGTCTTTATCTCCACCATCTCTCCTGAAATTCAGATTCCTATCAAATTTCCTATTCATTTTCTCCACCGAGATGCATAAAATATATCTCAACTTTAATATCTCCAAAATTTAGTCCCCAATATCTTCTTATGACCTCCAATGCCATTGCTCCCATAGGAGGGTGACTCCATTCTTCCAGTTAGTGAGGCCAAAACATTTATGGAAGAAAAGCACCAATGACTAACTAGTGGCCTCTTTTTAATTCTCAGGGACAAGTGATTCAGACCTTGATAAAACCTTCCACCACTACACTAATTAATGACATTTGCAGTAGAATAACAGATCCGAGTTGAGTGGGATTCTGGCCAACATTATTATGTACAGGACCAAGCACCTGTACCTCATTGCTAAGATTGTTTATCAAGTAGTGACTAACCAATATTTATGGGATACAGCTGCACCAGAAAATGGACAAAGTGTCCAAGCTGAAGGGACAACAGCGCTGATGCTTTCCCTAAGCTGACATGAACATTTCTCACTCTGCTGCTTCTCTTATGAACGTGTGCGTGCCGAATGCAAAATGATTTGGGGGTTTCAGAAATTGTTCATGTGAGCCACAAGGTCTCTGTTATGTAAACATGTTGCTTTTGGAACCATTTGATCATCAATCTGAAACCAAGGCCAATGCTGCTGATCAATTGTTCTGAGCATTGCTGTTTATAATCACATTTGACTCATTTTCTTTTCTCATCCCACGAATTTAATCAGTCACCAAGTTCTATGGGTCATATCTTCAAAATATATGTAAAATCTGAAAAAAATCTCACTCTTCTGTTCTAATCCTGATCCTAGAATAAGCTATTCTCTCATAGATACTGTGGTAATCTTCTAACTGGTG
>NW_006296627.1:881816-904187 GCF_000327345.1 Myotis davidii | reverse complement strand
CACCTCTTCTCAAAACTGCAGGTAAAGTGTTGCATTCAAGGTGTGAGTTGGAGCATGCCACTCTTCTGAGAATCCTCCCAATGCTTTTCTCTCTCACTCAAAGTAATAGTCCAATAGTTACAGTGACCTGTAAGGTCCTACCTGGTCTTACTACTGCTCTCTCCGATCTCATCTCTTTTCCTCTACCCATAGGTCTTTCTATTCCAGTCATGCTGGCATCCTTATTGTTTCTGGTAAATGACCAGCGTTCCTGTCTTAAAACCTATGTTTCATTTTTTTTGCATGAAAGTTCTTCCTCAGAATATCTGCGTGACTTGTCCACTCGCCTCCTCTAGGTCCTTGCGCCCACATATACTCAATGACGTATTCCTGGATCATTCTGTCTAAAATTGCAGTCCCTGCCTTTTCTCAGTGTTATTTTCCTGTATTTGCCTTCTCAACTTCTGACAAATTAAATAAGGAATTTATTTGTTTATGATCTGGCTTATTTCACTAGAATATAAGCTTCAATAGAATATGATATTTATATCTGTTTTATTCTCTTTTGTGTATCAAGTACTGAGAATCAGCTCAGGATTTGGTAGGTGCTCAATAAATATTAATTGAATAAAGTAGATCATGGGCGATTAAAAATACTTGATGTAGTGAATACTCTGGTATCCTTCACAGGTCCCTTTTCTGGGCTTGAGCACTCATCCCCCAGCTTCTGTGAGTTTCCTGTTAACTACACACAGATGATTCCTTCTCTGAAGAATTAATCTCTGCCTATCAGTTATACTTGCCCTGGCAAGGCATCACAGTTACTATCTGGATACACAGCAGTATAAAAGGATGCCAGTTCCCTTGTCTCCAGGAAGGACTATGTTTGCACTAATTGTTCAGACACTGAAATCAAACTGAAGGTAGTCTTCAGATGAAAACATAACCTGGCTTAATATTTTTCTTCTTCCCATTTTGGTTTCTTCACTCTCTCTTCACTTTCCTCTTTTAATAAATTACTTGAATAAGAAGTTCTCATCTCAAGCTTTATCCCAAGATCCATGAAAAGAGTAGGAAAATTTATTAAAAAAACAAATTTATACACTTTCTTTTTTATCTTTTTTTTTTAAGAAAAATAGAGAAGGCAGTGAAATGGAGAAGGATACTTCTATAGAACATTTCCATGATCACCTATTTAAAGTGACATGTTGTCAACATTTTATGCAAGCCCATGGTCTCTTGGAGTCTGTGAAGGATAAAATAAATCTCTCTCATTTCCAACTTCATTCTTGCCTTTATTATTTGGTGATAAAGGAAAATTTAACTACTAGCTTCAGATAAACTATAAGGTCTTGGACGTTTCTGTTAGAATCTTTGAGCTACATATGTAAAGTTGGAATTAAAACAAAAATCCTTAATTTTAGGGGCTAAAGTAAAATTTGTTTAAGATTATGTAGGTGAAACTACATAAGATAGTTGTTGACATGTGACCTGCAAATCAGCATTGGAAGTGTAAGGGTGGAAGTAAGATATGAAAGCAAATTCTTACAACTTTTGTTTTAATGTATTTATTTAAACTGATTCAAGCCCTGAACGGTTTGGCTCAGTGGATAGAGCATCGGCTGCGGACTCAAGGGCCCCAGGTTCGATTCCGGTCAAGGGCATTAACCTTGGTTGTGGGCACATCCCCAGTAGGGGGTGTGCAGGCGGCAGCTGATCCGATGTTTCTAACTCTCTATCCCTCTCCCTTCCTTGCTGTAAAAAATCAACTGATTCCAGGTTGAGTTCCTTCTGAAATAAACTAGAAGACAGTGGTTAGCTTAGCTTGCAATATGTTTTTTAATGAGTATCCTTGGGATCAACACTCATGGAAGGGAAGAAAGCAGGATGGGGCAGAAGGAAAAGTTATATTGATCTGTTGCTCCAATGGCAGCCTTCACCAACCCAAAGGGAACTCTGGAGCTTGAATGACCCTCTCACAGTTTGTCCCTGTTTGGCCAAATTGCATTCCCATATTGATCAGTCACTGACATGACCCACCATGGGAATGGGTATGATGTTGAACTAAACAGCTCTTCGCTGCTGAGGCATACCCTGAAAGTGCTGAATGCCTGCAAACTGGTTACCGACAACATTTCTGGGAACTGGGGTAAAAAGTTGCAGGGGAATCCTGATAGCACATAACACTGGTCCTCATAAATTCTAATATGTTAGAGGAAAAAATGAAGACCTCTATTCTGCCATTCAATCACTCAATAAATATCTATTGCATTCTTACGTGTATGGCAACTGTGCTAGGTACCAGAGATAAAATGAGGAATAAGACTTGGTCTTTGACTTTGAAAGAGTTAATGTAAACAAGCAGAAGACTTCTATGGAACCGAGTAAACACAAACTGGGGAGTGCTTTTTCAGAAGTAAGGAAAAAGAGCTGCTGGAGCACAAAGGACAGAACTAACAACTCAGCATGGGAATTTGGGGAGCACTTCACCTTGGTTTCAGCAGTCATTCATATCTAAATAGCTGAGCTATTTCTGCAGGTAACTACAAAGGAGTTGCTTGCATAATATATCACTTTCAATAGGTGCCCACTGAAACATTTAGGCTGTTGCTTAGAGCAAGACTTTGTCTCCAGACAAATGTGTGCCCTGAACTATCCAAAATTATGAAGATTTAGGTGTATGTGTCAAGGGATATGAATTCTTTGAGTTGGAGACTTTTTAAATGACTGAATATAAGTATCCCTGGGGCAGGGGGGATGATTTATTTAGTGGAGAAAAAGGAACCAGCACTACTTACTATCTGACTGACTCAATCTAGTGCTCAGTACTGAGCAAATAATGATTGTTATGAAGTAATAAAAATTACTGAATCGCTCAATATTCAAATGCATTTTGAGGGCCTTCAATGATCAGGAATTACTGAAATTTATATTTTGTATGCTCATTAAAACATAGCAGACACCAATGATGTGAGTTGTGAGACTCTGATTTGATTACTTTCTGAATAATATATATTTTAATCACTAGTGTCTGTGTATATTTCTGAACTTTTGGAGATGCCCTAAACATAACTTAAAGAACGTGCCCAGCTTAAAGTTCAAAGAAACAGAAAAACTAGAGCCTGATTTGGCATTTGGCCATGGAAAGCATGAGGTTTCATAACATGGGAGCTTTTGAATCATAGGAACCTCTCTGAGTCTTAATTTCTTCATCTCTTAGAAAACAAGGGCAGGGGGAGGGGAGTATTGTTTAAATAAGATAATATGTGTTAAGTGTTTGGCTCAGAGTAAGTACAGTAGTTCCCCCATATCTGGGGGGATTCATTCCAAGACACCTCCTGCCGTGGGTACCTAAAACTGTGGATAGTACCAAAACCTAAATATGATCCAGTTTAATTTATAAATTAAGCACAGTGAGAAATTAACAATTACTATTAATAAAATAGAACAATTATAACAATATCCTGTATAATAAAAGCGTAATATGCAAATCAACCAAATGGCCAAACAGCAGCTCGACCATCCTGATGATTCAGAAAGGTTAAAATCAATACTTACTATAAATAACGATTGTGTTGGTAATGACCCATACTGTCATTTATATGAATGCACGAGAGTGAAAGAGTCATGTGTACACTGAAAACTGAGAGGCTTTGTAAAACATCAGAAAGACAATGGGCATTGTTGTGTGTAGACTTAAATTTTAATTCCAACATTTCTACAAACCAGCTGCATGACTTTGCAGCAGTGATTACTTAACTTTCCGAGGCTCATTCACATAAATTGGGGAGAAAATATTTTAAATCCACAGGGTTTTTGTAAGGATTAAATAGTGTAAATAGATCACCAGCGTATGACCCCTGTGTAAAGTTCAAAGGAAAAGTTCTTGCCCCAAACCAGCTAGAATCCATCATATTTTACTCAAAAGTCCTTCCTGCCCTTGGCAGCAGCAGAATCAGCAGCTGTAGGCAGGACTGTCAGTAAAGGGGCTTGATTAAATATAAATATGTCTATGGAGTCATATTTAAAGTAAACTTTTTAGGTCACTGCAGTTGGGAATAGAAAATGATTTTGGATTTTGAGTATGAGATTAATTTCTAAATAAATGAGGCTGAAAAACAGAGTACATGGCACCTATGGGCACTCTAGATGTAATGACTAAGAATAAAAGTTAAGAATAGTTTTAAAAACTTACCAAGTGAAATATGCTGTAATTTCTTTTGTTTATCTTCTTTCATTAAAAAAAAAAATCCCAGCTAGGAAGATTATCAGTGCAACATGTATAATAACTTCCACTAGTGGCACCACTTAAAATAGAAATTAAATTTCTATTAACTTTTTTTATTCATCTGACTCTCTACCCATAGAGGAAAATTAATAATAGAAATAGAAGACATGTTAAACTCATTGGAACTTAAGCTTGATGTTTTCCAGAAGCATTGGGGCTTTAAAGATAATTTGAGGGCATTTCTCATAGTAGCCAAAAACAAAGTCTCCCATTCCTCCCAGCCCCTTCAACTATAAAACTCTGGAAATACTACAACAAGCAAGTGCCTATTGATGAGCTAATCTTCCATCCCAGCTCACTACAAGCAGGCAGCACTCAGTTTCTCTAGGCAGCCACGGTAGTGGTATGTGGGTCTGAGCCAGAAGTTGGTCTTCTAGCCCCCACCCAGTGGAAATAGACAGTGGGTGAAGTATCCACAAGATCCAGTGGCTAGCTGAGTCTTCAACCTACCCAGCAACAATGAGACTCCATCAAATGGTGAAAATCAGAGAAAATCAGCTCCTCAATTTCCTTCATCTTTGTATTAGTGGGACATGGTGGGAGCTGAATCTCCACCTGGCATCAACAAGAATGACCAAGGCAGTGTGAGGCAGGGCTACTTAGTGCTTCACTCCTGGTCACACGCAACTCCCCACCTCTGTCAGAAGGATACAGTGGGAAACTGAGCTTCTGCCCCTATTTGGCCTCAATGAAGTAAAATGAGGTGGTGCCCAATGATTAAGACTCTTGATATCATACTTTCTATTAACTGCCTTTCCTTCCCTGTTTTAGTCCCTACTCCTTTACAGATGTTGCCTTCAACTTCCAAATACTTGTGCTTAAAACTTTGCCTGAGGGTCAACTTCAAGATAAAGACATCATTCAACCAATATTTACTAAGCATTTTATAAGTTCAGAGTGTTGTAGGAGTTGTTGTATTCCTGAAAAACAGTATAAAGTAAATGGTCTCTACCATCATTTTGGTAGAGGAGACAGATTCATCATGTTAGAAGTAAATTAAAATTGTTTAAGTGTTATGAGAAGATACGCAGTGTCATGGGGACAGTGCGTTGCTAGTGAAATATATCAAGCTCTTTGGATTCATTACAATCTCATCTCATAATCCAGGTTGGAATCCAGCTTTATAATCAGTCCTTCTTCTTCACTCCAACTCTTTCTAGAAGGCTTGCCAAATAGTAGGTTAAAACAAGATGCATTTATTCATTTTTAAATAAAACTTTATTAAGAATCTAATAAGGGTCAGGTACTGTATTACACAGTTGACATTAGACTGTACCATGAAGTTTTGAATAAAATAGGACATAACATCAGACAAAGAATGCAAGTTGACTTAACTAGAAGAGAGATACAGAAGAGAGAAAACTCCTTGGTAGAGGATTAAGAGGTTTAAGAATCACATCCCCTCTTCCTGCCCCTTTTCCCAAATAAGAAGAGAAATATCAGGCTGCAAAGATAGATTATTCTCTCAGTTTTCAATAGTACATTTTAAGAACTGGCAGTTTCATAGAAAAAAAGTGGGAAAGCTATAAAAATGTACTTGGCAAGTACATTTCAATTTATTTCAGTTCATTTTTCTTTATCTATTTCATCTAAATAGTTCCTTTAAGTTAACAGGATAGAATTGTGAACATTCAATGGGGACTGCAGAAGCAGGGACTGTGCCTTTTTCAGTGATGGGATCAAACCTTTATTCCATCATGTCTTTGCATATGCCCTGCTCTAACCTTTAAGCCTCAGCATCCTGGTATTTCTGCAAGTGCCAAGTTAATTTAAGAATCATTGTACTGAACAGCAAGGAGTTAAATCATTCCTTGAAGGTTGAATTAGAATAGATTATGATATCAGTTTTATTGAATCACATAATTCTATTTAAAAGGAGAAAGAAATGTAAGTGTGAGAAATGTCTGAAAGTCAGTGGTATTATTCCAAAAAAGCGTTTCCTTCTTGGTTTTGTCATTTATGAAAGGTCATCCCTGGGTTACTCCAGCATCAAAATAAGGTTTTGTTTTGTTTTGTTTTATCTGAAACTCTGTATTTTTAGTTTCTCCATCAGGTATTTCCAAATACTTCAACATTTTTCTGTGTCTGTTTTTAATACATTGACCTCAATTACAATAAAATCATTAAAATTTAAGAAATTATTATTTAACTAGAGGCCTGGTGCACAAAAATTTGTGCACTTGGGGGGAGGAGGGTCCCTCAGACCGGCCTGTGCCCTCTCACAGTCTGGGACCCCTTGGGGGATGACCATCTGCTGTCTGAGGCCTGTTCCCCAGGGAATTGGGCCTAAGCTGGCAATCAGACATTCCTCGGGGTATGTCCACTTGCCAACGAGGAGCAGACCTAAGCTTTAGTCAGACATCCTTAGCGCTGCTGAGGAGGCAGGAGGGGCTCCCACCACCACCGCTGTACTGGCAGCCATCAGCCTGGCTTGTGGCAGAGCAGAGCTCTCCCATGTGGGAGCACACTGATGACCAGAGGGCAGCTCCTGCATTGAGTGTCTGCCCCCTGGTGGTCGGTGTGTGTCATAGTGACCAGTCATTCCCAGTCTTTCTGCTGTTAGGGTCAGTTTGCATAGTACCCTTTTACTATATAGGATAGAGGCCTGGTGCACAGGTGGGGGCTGGCTGGTTTGCCTTAAAGGGTGTCCCAGATCAGGGTGGGGGTCCTGCTTGGGTGCCTGGCCAGCCTGGATGAGGGGCTGAGCCTTTCTTCAGGCTGCCTGCACTTCTTTCAGTGTGGGGGTCCCCACTGGGGTGCCTGGTCAGCCTAGATATGGGGCTGATGGCTGTTTTTAGGCTGCCAGCACCCCCTTCAAGGTGGGGGTCCCCAATGGGGTGCCTGGTCAGCAAGGATGAGGGGCTGAGGGCTGTTTTCAGACAGGCCAAGCCTGCAACTGACCGCCCCCCATCTCTCCTTTTTTTCTTTTCTTTTTTTATTCTGGGATTTATTTACCATCTGTAATTGAAACTTTGTTGTGGCTCCAGCTCCGAGGCCTGCTCGTTGAAAGCAGGTATCTGGGGTTTGTTTAGCTTCTATAATTGCAACATTGTTGCATCCGGAGCGTAGAGCTGGGCGGCGGCGGGAACCTTGGCTTCCTCCATTGCTGGGGCAACCAAGCCTCATGTTCGCTTCAGCTGTGTGGCTGCCAGACGCCATCTTGGTTGACAGTTAATTTGCATATCACCCTGATTAGCCAATGGGAAGCGTACCGGAGGTATGGTTAATTACCATGTTTCTCTATTATTAGATAGGACTAGAGGCCTGGTGCACGAATTCGTGCACAGGTGGGATACAGCCAGTCCAGCCCCAATTGGCGGATTGGGGCCGGGCCTGTTGGGAGGAGGAGATGATGGGAGGTTGGCCATCCAGCCTGCCCCAGTTGGAGCCTGATCAGGGTGGCATATTGGCCAGCGGCCCCGCCCCCTATTAGGGTGGAGGGGTGATCAGAGATGGGGCTGGCCCCGGGGAGGGACTGCAGGCCAATCAGGGTCGTGAAGGCCAATCAAGGGCAGGGCAAGTGGGGGGGAATGGCTTCAGGGGGGTTGGCCGGCTGGCCCCACCCACTGATCGACTGATTTGCTGGTCGCAGTGGGCGTCATAGTGACTGGTCATTATGGCGTTTGGATCACTGGCTCTTTATACATATAGATAGGATACTAGAAGCCCAGTGCACAAAATCATGCATGGGTAGGGTCCCTAGTGGCTGCTGGCCAGGGGTGCCTCCTTTCCCCTGGCTGCCTGCAGCCACTGCCAGCCATACTGATCAAACTCCCGGTTGAACTCCCAGTGGAGGGGACTATTTGCATATTAGGCTTTTATTATATTGGATTTGCCTTTACTTACTGCTCAGTTTTGTAAGAGCAAGGCCCCTCTTGTCTCGCTCATCACCGAATGTTCAGGTCTCAGAAAAGTGCTCTGCACAAAGTAAATACTTATTGAATAAAAGTGGAATCCTGAGAAAGCTGTCTTTATATCAATGCATTTTAAATTCCAGCATATTTAGAAATTCTGATTTCTCTTCATTCCCCAAGTCAGACATTTTGATTCGTTAAATTGGGATTGGGGTCATAGTTTTATTTCTAACAGTGATGGTCAAACTGCTGGTTTGGGCATTGCATCTTGCATAGCATTAGTCCACATGATGTGGTTACTGTATGGCCCAATGATAAGGTTTCAGGTCTGTGCTTAAGTAGTTGTGGCTTCCACAGCCCATTTGAACTGAGTGTAGTGAAGAGGGATTTCTGGTGTCCCCATATAAAGGTGAGACTATGTATGTAATCGCTATTTGTTACTGTTCTATTTGGGTCCAGAATATACTCGGAAGGAAGGAAGGAAGGAAGAAAGGAAGGGAGAAAGGAAGGAAAATATAAAAGATTCTTTAGCCTGTATTGTATTTGACAAACAGACAATTGAAGGAAAGTAGATTTGGGTTTTTTTCTCCAAGATTGTAGTTTGCGTTTTGGTATTATGCTACATTCTTAGAAATTATAAATTTCTTAGCCCTTTGATGGAACTGAAGAAGTCTACATATTCGAGACTGTCATGAATCACAAGTTCATCTCATTGAGAATTTACCATCACCCAGAGTTCTGACTGTACCTCCTCACTCTTGTTTATACCTCATACTGGAAGTAATTGTCCCTTCTTGTTATCTTCTCTAGTTCATTTTGTTCCAAATTTCCAGATTCCTGGCTATCATAAATCATGTTTGCTCTTTATACAGACTTTAAAACATGGGATTTACCTACATCAATCTTCTCTTCACCTCCTACATTAACCTTCTTCCCTCTTTCTTTTTTGGACATTGATGGATTGTTTCCTGCATGCCCCTCCCCCCATCCCAGTTCCATTAAATAAACATCTCCACCTTCTTCTGCTAACCACAATCAGGATATCATCACCAGCTCCCACCCACAGAATTTAGAACAAGTGACCCTGAATTCCTGGCAGTTTTGTATGAATAAACAGATTAAATTTATATTTCTCCATCTAATTAACTCTCTCTGAGAAAGGTTGTAGAAAGTAGTTATAAAGTGAGCAGTACACCATAATTGGTATCTGTAAAGAGTCTTTGCTAACCAGCATCATCACCAATATGAAGCTTTTAAATTTCTTTTTCTGCATTTCAGTTGAGGTAAATAAGTGTTCTCATTAAGCAATAGGTAGCCTTTGATGCAAATGAATAAAGGGCCTTGTTTTAAAAAGCACTAAAATTCATATAGATGCTCAAAAAATATTTATTGGATTGGTTAGCACAGTGAGTGATATAAAGCCCTTAGAAATGTATGTGGCGATACAGCTCAATGTTTCTCTTCAAAACTTTCTATTTATCTATGTATGTAGCACAGTGGGTAGCCGGAGAGAGTAGGAGGCTCAGATATCTTCACTTGTTCACCATCTGTACAGACCAAGAGCAGAGTGGACTTTTTTTTGACACTTTTGACAATCCAATAAGGAGTCACTACCAGACATGACAGTTATGGCAAGTGCTATGTCAAGACTGAAATAATGAGGTGTAATGTGAATGCCCTTTGGAGGGGCCCAGAATACCCCAAACCACAAGTCTGGACAGTTGGACAAGGACTCCATCTGGACACCATATAGGTGGGACCTCTACCCTTATGGGCTATAAGAACTCAGAGCTCCAACCACCCAACACTTGAACTTGGCTGTACCACGGGTCACCCTTGCACCCTGCCAGACTTCCACTCCCCGGGATGCGTTCTGCCACTGTAGCCACCTGTCTTGAGACCATAGCCCACTGCTCCACCTGCAGGCACCTCTAGTGATTGGAAATTCACCGGACAATTGCTCTGCTGGCTTCTATCACGTAAAGCTCACCCTCTCTGTGTGTAACCTGCCTGTGACCCTATAGATATTTGGGGAGTTCTCCCCTAATAACCCTGACACTGTGGAAAGACACGAACATGTGTGAGCGACTCTCTTCAGGGGCACTGTCTTGCTCAGGACGCCTTCACTCTGTGTAGATAAGGGTTTCTGTCCTCCTTTCTTTAATACAGTTGTATGATAGTTTAGGGAATCATACAAAGAAGATCACCCCTGGAGGCAAGGGAACATATAGTATTGAACTCCATGGCCACAATGCCCAGCAGTGTGTATGGATTGTAGTAGATACATTATAGGTACTCACTGGAAGAGGGGGATACTGCAGGGGAAGTAAAGCATAACCACGGAGGAACTCTCCAAGTCACACCCTCTCCATTCAAATATTCATGAACTGACGAGGTGGAGAAATTGTTCTGCTCCATTACCAAACCTGTCCCTGCTCCCGCTCACACATGTAAGTAGCAAGTACTTACTGTCAGACTCTGACCCTGGGGAAGCCATTCATTTCCACTTGAACCAGCTGTTTGAAATAACACGTTCATGTTGCATTTACAAGGAAAATTATACCTTTTTTTCTCTTGGATTTACGGAGGGATTCTTATTTGGAAAACATTTACTTGTCTCTTTCAGCTGCTGTGATAGGTTTCACAGCGAGCTTCTCGCTGTGCAAGAGGAACCCCTGCAAACTCCTAACCCTCTTCAAGATCTCCTGCGGTGCCAGGCGAAGGGGAACATGAAGGCAGGTGGAAGGGAGCAGTGTTCTGGAAGCAGAACTCAGGAGGGACCACTTCTGAGCACAGCTATTGAGAAGCAGCCTGTAAGAGGGGAAACAGCACAGGCATGCAGTATTCAGGGCAGGGTTCCAAAGTTTAAGTTTTAGGGCCTTCTGCTCCTCCTCCATGAGATTAAATGGCAATAAAACATGTCACTACAGGGTGAATATAATATAGTTTTTAATACATAAGAGGAGCTGAAAAACTGCTGCTACTATTTTAATCACCCAGGAAAAAAAATCCTGCCCTTTTTAATAGGAAACAATAAAATGTACCCATCACTAGGGACCTCATCAGGGAGCACTTTAGATTGCTTTTCCAATAGAGGTGACAGCATTGCACCAACTGATACAGCGAGACTCCACACTTCATGTTCTCTTGCTAGGTCCAACTTGAAAAAATAATTTATATTTCTAGGGGATAACTCCTTTGTCTATGGTACCTAGAAAGAGTCTTAGCATGTGGTAGATGTTTAATAAGCATGTGTCCAATAATGAAGTGCTTAGGTCTAGGCATATAGACTAAAATGATGATAAGCTCTAGGGCAACATTTATTTAGTAAGAACTGACTAGACGCAGAGTTTTAGGTGCTACAGAATATAAAAATGAATGAAGAGACACTGCCTTTGTCCTCCAATATGATTTGGTAGTTAGGGCATATCTGACTTTCTGGGACATGTTCCCAGAAAGAACATGTCCCAGAGAGAGTGAGTCCTCTTGGGACTGGAGAATCGGCCTTGGGGAGATGTGAGGCTTAATGTTAAATATACTGTATGTGGATATGTGGAATATATGATATAAGACATGACTTTGAATTCTCAGAAACCATCAAGAATGTTTGGTACAAAGGAAAGGGTGATCAGATGCGAGCAGTTGGAAGGATATTAAAATAGGCTGGTTTGCTAGTTTTCCAATGATAGCCTACAGGATACAAAGAAGAGAGTGACAGAACTCTGAGATCCATATCCTTACTTTGACCAGAGTCAATCTACTTAAGAATGGGTTAAATATTGAAAAATAAGGTGTATTTCAAAGAGCAGGGAAGATGACAAGCCTCTATACCTATTTCATCTATGCTCACAGTAAATTTGTGTCTTTTTCATAAGCTGTAATGAATTACCCAAGAGGTACATTTATTCCTTCTGTCTCACTCTTATATAGACAAACATCTACATGCACACACATGCACACACGTATATTGATCATAGTCTACAGTTTTGTTTTAGTTAGTATAACATCAAACTTTATCACCTGCCAAAATGTGACTTAGCTGAACAAAGCCATCATCAATAGACTACTTTAAAAATTTGTAACATAGAGAAATAATGAGGAATTCTTCACTTATCATTTTTAGAGAATGTTTTTATGTTTTCAGGTTTTGCTTACTAAAATGATGAGATGAAAATTCCAAGGTCATAGAATTTCACACAAGGCTGTCTATGAAGTTTTGCTAATGACTGTTGAAATTACTACTTAAATAGCTATTAGGACAGTAATTTAGCAATATTATATCCCAAGTCGAATTTAAAGGGGAAAAAGATATAAGGGATTCAAAAAGTGAGAAATGTTTCAAATTTTCCTTCAAACTTTGAAGCTATCAGAAGTTTGATTGAATGATAGTGAATAGTATACTAATATGTACCTTTATAGAGAGATTTCAAATTTGCAAAGCAACCTCATGAGCACTATCTCATTTAATTCTCACAATACAATATGATGGTTCCAACGGATATTGGTTGCTTTCATTTGTAGTTGAGAACATTGAGCCACCAAGGATTAATCAGAGGCATTAGGGCTGAGTTACTTTTCTTGCACTTTGTTAGCTTTTATGTTCCCCTCGGTTACATGTAAAATGGACCTGGAAGGGAAACAGAAGAGATACGTTGCCAGCTTTTTAATGACCAGGGAAGACCACCTATGAGAAGAGGCCATGTGATGGTGTTACATGCAATGCCCTGAGGCCTGCCGTTGACGGTTAATCTGGATAGTCCCTATTTTGCTTTTGAACTACATTTCTATCTTGGCAAAGACAAAGAGCACAGTGTTTATTTTCAGCCCGCTAAGGCAGCTTTCAGATCCGTAATAGCCCAACCTAATTAAAAGCTGTTTACTGCCACCACTGCCATTACACTAGGTTGCTCTGCAAAACTAAAAGGAACTTGAGCAAGGCAAATCTGAAGATGAACAATCCTGCTTACTTACTGACATCGTTATTGTCTTTAGTGGATTGGCTTGGCATTCATTTCCTGGGGCTTTCGGGAGTGATTGTTTGCTAAGTGAATGGAAGAAAAATTGAAAACATCAGTGTTTACTTGACCTAAGACTTTCAGGGCAAAAGCTAAGACCAAAGAGCAGATTAATGGACATATTGGTCACAAACCATAGAGACAAATGTTTGGAATGTCTTAGAAGTTTAACACATTTTTTACTCCATTGGGCACATTTAAAAGCTTTGACCTTAGTCTATAACAATCGGGGATAAAAGGAAAGGAAATGAATTCTGAGCTGCACATCTAACAAAGTGAACTTGTATCTGCTAATGCCAAAAGTTTAGTGAAGCCAGCACAGTAGAGTATGGTAATCCATGGACTAGAGATAGGGGAGGGGAGTTCTGGGTGTTATCAGTGTGCTCATTCTTAATCATTTAAGCTCTATGGGTTTGATACAAAAAACGAAGGCAAAAGGATTGTTCTGCTGTCAGACAAACCTAGGATAAGATTCTAAAATCCACGGGGAACCCCTCACCCTGCTGAATGTAGCTAAATCATCCAAGACCCAAAATATTGATATTATGCCTCTGACCTAAAGCTTTAACCACATACTTTATTATCAGCCCTTTCTCCTGAGACTCCCCAGACCAAGCCAATTCCTAATTGAAAGATAAGCTTAAATCTCGTTTATTATAGAGATTCTGGCAACATGTGAAACCTGGGCTTTCAGGGAGGCCAAGAAAAGTGAAAATTCCAAGAGATGAAACCCCTCATTATGGCAGTTCTAGCCTCAGTACATTACCTTGTTCTTAGTCTTAACCCACCATCTGGAGACAATTGAAGAAGGAGTGGAGAAGAGTATGTATAATGAGAATTATTGAAAGTTTACAAAAATATCTAATAATGGGTCAGGCATATAAAATATTAAATATATTTTAGTAGTTATAACTATTATTATAACTACTGTTATTGCTATTACTAACAGCAGCAACAGCCCCAGCACATCATCTCAAAGGCTGGTGGGTACTTTTATAAAAGAGTCTCTCAGGGAATAACTTTGACTGTGGTCTCTATTCTTAAGGGACCCAAGTCAAAGTGAACTTTGAATCTTTAAGGACATACATGGAAGGCACAATGTCATCAATCGGATCCTCCATTGCATATGAGCCCATCAAATAAGATCCACACTTCCCCCATGCAAATTATCTATCAAAACATCCGGCTGCCTACCCACCCGTTTCTGTAATTGACACCAAGTCTTCCTGTGGAGCCCAGATGCTGCCAGCCAGGCGGTGTGAACAAACAGAACAGGTTAAACTGACTATTCTCAAGCACTCCCCTGGACAAGGAAGATGCGATTCAATTATTCAAACTGAACGAGGTATCTTATGACCACAGTCAGTGGGGAGTCCACATTGAAGGCACCGTAAGCCTGTGCCCTTCACTCGTGTGGGTCACACTTGAAGGGAGAGCAACATGCTTAACAATACTTTCTTTCATGACCATGAGAATGCAATGTTTGTGTGGAAGTCAGACCTTAACTTGTCTTCCTTCTGAAAACATGGTGAGTGCACTTCAGGGGCAGTTACAGAGATCTTCAAGGACTTAAGGGAACAGTCAGGAGGTCAGGTAGTCCTCAGTTGAATGCAGAGATCTCTTTAAAGTAAGTCTACCTTTAGTTACTCACCAAACGTTAGGGGAATTGAAAAGTGTAAGTAGATCTCTTTAAAGTAAGTCTACCTTTAGTTACTGGGGGATTTTATGGCCAGATTTAGTCTATAACCCCACCCAACTTTAGGGGAATTGAAAAGTGTAAGCTTTCATGTGTTAAAGATAGTGCTTTGCAATTTTGGATCATTCATGGTGCCCAATGTTTGCACAGGGAAAATAAACAACCATGTGCCCCCAACACCTTTCCCTCAGCTGGAATGGTCACCTGGTTGTCTCTGAAGGGGATAAGCTGTGGGCACTGTGAACATTGACATTTTTCTGGCAAGAAAACTTACATTCTTCTATGAGATAATCTAATAAGCAATGCCAACTCTCATTCTTCAGACATATTTCAGTGAATATTTCAGAGACACTTTGAGGTATATTTCAAATATAAGTTATCTCATTTAACCTTCACAAAACCCTACAGGTAAATTTCATTATTATTTCCATTTTCAAAATGAGGGGAGATAGTTAAGGAGAGGTCAAATAGCCAATCCATGGATTCAAAGCCAGGGGTTGGAGAAACCTAGCAGTTTAGCTCTTGAATCTGTCTGTTCACTACCTTGACATACTGCCTTCTGGTAGTATTCATATATTAATACGAAATGCATCTGACAAGAATTATCAAATGTTCAATACATCTTAGAATACTCAAGGTCGGTATCGCTGTTAAAAAAATGAACTAAAGTATGGTCTGGTTTCAAGTGTAGGTGGATCAAAGTTTAGCAAAACCTAAAATCTGAGAGTAAATTTGAGAGTGAAGGGAATTGAAGTATTTGTGGTCAATCTGGGCTTTCTTTTTCTCTCCATTGTTCTTCACATTTTTCATCATGAGGATTAATGAGAGATGTTGGGGTCTTGGTTTGCTGACTGATATTTGCCTTATTTCTAAAATACAAAGGAACCCTATCTGTATTTTAAAACCATTATTTCAGAATATAATTGGGCAGGAATAATTATAGTTGGGATAGTAACCATAAATGGCAAATTATGCTGGTAACAATGTTTAAATTTTATTACTACTAAAAATACAGAGTAATGTATTGGCTTTATGTTAAATAGTAATGATTTTTCATAGCACAATATATTTTCAAAGCAATTTTATGTTTATTATCTGACATAAGATTTTGAATATCTGGTTAGGTAAAATATATATTGTTGTCACCATAACATACAGATGAAAAAGTTGTGGCAGAAGTTAAATGGCCTTATTTATTTAATTTATTATTATTTTTTTGTTAATCCTTATCTGAGGATATGTTTTTAATGATTTTTTAGAAAGTTAGGAATGGAGAGAGAGGGAGAGAGAAACATCCATTGATTGCCTCCCATAGGCTCCCTGATCAATGATCACACCCACAACCTAGGTATGTGCCCCACTAGGAATCAAACCCTAAACCTTTTGGTATATGGGCTGGTGCTTCAGCCAACTAAGCCAGGGCTGGCTTTATTTATTTTTATCACAAATAACTATACGCCCTATAAGCCAGTTTGGGTTACAAGGAGCAAAATAAGATATTTCTAAGATATCAAAGAATGTGCAGTATTCACAAGAATTGTGCCATTTTTCATCACTGCACGTATTTACACAATGTGACACTCATAAGTATGAGTTGAATTGAAAGAAAGAAAGAAAGAAAGAGAAAAGAAGGTAGAAAAGAAGGACTGCAAAGAAAGCTAGAAGAGGAAAGAAATTTTGTTATTAAAATTAGTTGAACCCAAATAATGGGAACCCACAGTCTAGGTGCTTCATTACTCCCCTCACAGTCTCCCTAGCTCATAGTGTCATTGCAAAACTTACTAGTAAATGAGAAAGTTCCTAACGTAGCAGCTCAATGGATATGAATTTCTTGCCCTTTCTTTCTCTCAGATCTGTGACTGTTGGATGGACTGGAGATTCATGTACTAGAAAATAGAGATGCATTGCCTTGCCCAACTCTCAAGGGACTTTTATACTAGACAGCTCTTTTAATGATTTACAATGGATGAATATCTCTTTCCTTGGCAGGAAATCTATTTGGAAAAAAAAAATTAAGATCAGTTCCTTGATGTATTTATGGGACCTGATCCAGAAAAACCCATGTAGGAATTACTTTGTCAGAGTCAGTCTCTTTCAACAATCTAAGTGACTTTATCAATGTTTCTGATTAGAGTAGATTCTTTATGTATATTGATGTTATTCTCATTATCAATACTATTAATGAGAATTACATAAGTACCTTCAAATATGCACAAGTGAGTGATGGTGTAAAATTCAGAACATTTTCAAAGTGTGAATTTAAATCCTGCATGACAGAAGACTGGTATTCATGACCTTTAGCTATTAAATATAAGCAACATGAGGTTATGGGGAAATTACCCTGTACATTGTGGTAAGGATGTCAAATGGTGAAGCAGCTGTGAAAACAGTTTGACAGTGCCTTAAAAAGTCAAAAATAGAATTACTGTATGACCCAACAACTCTACTTCTATGTAAATCACATAAATTTTATGTGGTATATATTTTTACTATAATAAAAAAATAGGAAAAAATGATACTGTGCCTTTTTATTCTCTTTTTGTGCCAAATGAAGTAACTCTCATAAGGTAACACAATATTTTTTATAAGAAAGAAAAGGACATTTTCTGAAAAATAAGAAGAATTGGAAGGAGTACTAAACTGTGGCAAAGGATACATATGACTAGCCATAGGAATGTGACAAAGGAGAAAGCTTGGTGAGAAATGTTTTTTTTTTTTATTTGTTTGTTTGTTTGTTTTTTTAAATATATTTTATTGAGTTTTTACAGAGAGGAAGGGAGAGAGATAGAGAGCTAGAAACATCGATGAGAGAGAAAGATCGATCAGCTGCCTCCTGCAAATCTCCTACTGGGGATGTGCCCGCAACTCAGGTACATGCCCTTGACTGGAATCGAACCTGGGACCTTTCAGTCCGCAGGCCGACTCTCTATCCACTGAGCCAAACCAGTTTCGGCGTGAGAAATGTTTTATCACCAAATTTAAAGATATGCAGGTTTCTCAGGAAATATTGCTGGTCAATGTGGTAGGGCTACTATGTTGCAGAAGTTTCTAGTATTGAGCTAAATATCTATAGTGGTATTTCCCAGCATGTTAAAGAGACCTCAAAATCATTAATTTGGAAAACTTGTGTTTGATTATACTGACGTCCTTGTTCCAGTACCACTCCTAGTATTTAATACTCATGTACAAACCAAATTGCCAAAAATAGGTTTACAGATGTGAGTATGCAAACAGAGTTTATTCTTGTATTATATGGTTTTTCATAGGAATGACTATAATCTTATTTTTCCAACCTGGTATTTATTATCAGGAAAGTCAACTGTGGTAGATTGCATTATTACTTAAAAGTATCTTCTTTTTTTCCCCTATAGAAGGAGAACATTTTCCTGTTCTAATACCTGATTTGGCCATGGATCATTTGACCAATGATGTGTGAGCAGAAGTAACAAGTATCCAATCTAGTGAGCCAGTGTATGGTGCTGGGATTAAAGATGATATAGAGTAGTGCCTCCATTAATTCAATGACAGGCTATGTTATGAGTGAGAAATAAGTCATCATTAATTTAAAGCCGCTGAAATTTTGGAGTTGTGTGTTACCTCAGCATAGCTCAACTTAGCCAGGATATGCTTATTAATTAGCCCATCTTACTAGATACTTGTGAATTGTCCAGGAATGGGCCCATAGGTCCAACCAGGCTAATTAACATCCTCTCCCTGCATTTTTCTAATTGGAAGAGAGTTTCTTCCAAGGCAGTAAATATTTAATCCCATTCCTTTGGCATCAGTTGCTCTTAAAGAATTTAGCATAGAGAAGTAGATGGAGAGCAATAGGAAAAGGGAGAGACAGAAATTCAATGTCATTAATGTCATATTATTAATAGATAATAGTTGTTTCTGAAGTAATTGCTCTTTCCAAATTGGATTCCTAAACCAATAAATTATCCACCCTTCCACCCACCATGCTTTTTTTTTTAAATATTTGCATTATTTTTCCATTACTAAAAAGGAAATTGTGTTAGATGTTGTAGGTTAGAAAATGTTAAGTAGTTTCCTTATCTACAGGGCTTGTCAGAGCTCTTTATATGCTAACTAGAGGCCCGAATTAGTGCACTAGTGGGGTCCCTTGGCCTGGGCAGTGAGATCAGGCTGAAACCAGCTCTCCAACATCCCCTGAGGGGTCCCAGATTGCAAGAGGGCACAGGCTAGGCCATGGGACCCCACTATTGCACAATTGGGGCCAGGGAGGGAAGGGGGCAGTTGGCCAGCTGGAGGAGGGATTGTGGGAGGGCTCCAGGGCATGTCTGGCCTGTCTCACTCAGTCCTGATCAGCCGGACCCTAGCAGCAAGCTAACTTACCAGTCAGAGCATCTTCCTCCTGGTGGTCAGTGCATGTCATAGTGACTGGTCGACTGGTCAACTGTCTGCCCTCTGGTAGTCAGTGCACGTCATAGTGAGTGGTTGAGTAGCCTTAGCATATCATTAGCTTTGGTTGAACGGCCGACTGAACTACCAGACACTTAGCATATTAGGCTTTTATTATATAGGACTAGAGGCCTGGTGCACAAAAATTTGTGCACTCCGGAGGGAGGAGGGGGGTTTCCCTCAGCCCAGCCTGTGCCCTCTCGCAGTCTTGGACCCCTCAGGAGATAATGACCTGCTGGCTTAGGCCTGCTCCTGGGTGGCAGAAGGCAGGCCCAATCCCTAGGTGCAGCCCCTGGTCGGGCTCAGAGCAGGGCCGATTGGGGAGTTGGGGTGCTGACCCCTGTCATGCACAGAGCAGGGCGGATCAGGAGGTTGCAATGCCACCCTCAGTCACACTTAGGGTAGAGCTGATTGGGGGATTGGGCACTGCCCCGTCACACTCAAGGCAGGGTCGTTGGGGAGGTTGCGGCGCCCCCCCCTGTCACGCACATAGCAGGGCCTATCGGGGTTGGGGCGATGCCCCCTGTCACGCACAGAGCAGGGCCCATCAGGGGGTTGGGGAGCTCCCCCATATCAGGCACAGAGCAGGGCCGATCAGGGGGTTGGGGTGCCTTCCCCTGTCACGAACAGAGCAGGGCGGATAGGGAGGTCGTGGCCCCACCCCCTGTCACACACAGAGCCTCAGGGCAATCAGGGGGTTTGGGCGCTGCCCCCTGTCATGCTGATCCCGGTGCCTGGAGGCCTCTCAGCTTTGCTGATCCCGGTGCTGGGAGGCATATTACCCTTTTACTATATAGAATAGAGGCCTGGTGCATGGGTGGGGGCTGGCTGGTTTGCCCTGAAGGGTGTCCTGGATCAGGGTGGGGGTCCCCACTGGGGTGCCTGGCCAGTCTGGGTGAGGGGCTGAGGGCTGTTTTCAGGCTGGGACTGAAGCTCCCAACTGCTCCTTTTTTAAATTCTGGGCCAGCTTTAGCCTGGCTCCAGCTCTGAGGCCTCAGCTGCTGAAAGCAGGTATCTGGTTTGTTTAGGTTCTATAATCGAAACTCTGTATCAACTCCAGCTCTGAGATCCCAGCTCGCTGAAAGCTGGTTTCTGGGGTTTTGTTTAGCTTCTATATTTGTTACAATGTTTCAGACTGCGGGCTCAGAGGCCAGCAAGGCAGGTGAGGAACGTTGCAGTCCTCTGTCACTGAAGCAAGCAAGCCTCATGTTCAGTTTAAGCTGCTTGGCTGCCGGCCACCATCTTGGCTGGCAGTTAATTTGCATATCTTGCTGATTAGTCAATGGGAAGGGTAGCGGTTGTACACCAATTACCATGTTTCTCTTTTATTAGATAGGATAAGCTCTCAGTTTCTCCAGGAGGGGGATATATCACTCATAGTTACTATTTCCTGGATTATTTTATTACAGAATTCATCTCCAGAGATTGATGGTTTATAAAGATATGTATTTGGAAATGCTGCTCTAAGTTGTTTGTAGCTCCTGATTGTCTTTTTTCATGGTGGGTGGGACTTGAGTTCCATGTAACCCAAATAAATATTTGACAAGAATTCCTTCTTGAATTTCCCTCTGGTTCTCTATCCTTTAAATTCATAGTTCTCTTTAAATTATTGGACATATTTTTAGAGCTGTTTTGATATTCTGTTCTAGCAATTTCATCATCTCTATCATTCCTGGATCTGTTCGTATTCACTAATTTTTCTTCTGAATTGGGTCACATTTTCTGATTTTCAGAATGCTTAGTAATTTTTTTATTGGATGCTGGAATCATCATATATTATATTGCTGAGTATTCAGTTTTATACTATTGTGCTAGAGAATGTTGAGCTTTGTTTTATCAGGTAGTTAAGTCAGTTGCCTCTTGGCTCAATCCTTTCCAGGCTTGTTTTAAGTTTTTAAAGGCATTCTTTTGAAGTCTTCACTTTAGAGCTACCTTAGCCATAGCATTAAGGCATGATACTTCTGGGCTTTCTCCTGAATGCTCCTGGTAGTCAGTAAGGACTAACCATTTTGACAGGTTGGAAGTCAGATATTTTCAAGCTCTACGCGAGCTCCCGAAATTGTTGGGTTTATTGTTCATTGAGTGTCCTTTTTGCACCTCCTGGGGCCTCCTAGTCAAAGCTCAGGGAGACTCCTCTAAGGGCTGTTTTCTGCATAGCTCCACCTTTTCTGGAAACTCTATCAATCCCAGTTACCTCATTTTCTTTCAACTCTTATATCTGTCTCCTCAACTCAGTGAGACCATTACCTCCCTCATTATAACCCTGTCCAAAAATTGCTCCAGGCAAAACTTTGTGGCAAATTTAAGGATCATCTTGTTTTCTTCCTACTCCTAGGTATCACAATCTTATGCTGTTATCCACTGTCGGAAAACAGTGTGTGTGTGCGTGTGTATGTGTGTGTGTGTGTGTGTGTGTGTTTTAATATACAGTATTTTCTTTTTCTGTAGAAGAGGAATAAGTCTCTCATTACTGGGAATGGAATTCTCATTATTATTGCTTCTCTTATGAGTTACAAGAGTGAGATGCATTTTGTTCTGGTCAGTGTGACAGTTAGCCCCACCCAAATCACTTCCGGTATGGTCCCACTACTGCTACTGCTCTTGGAAGATGAAGTACTTTAGCAACTTCATTATCTTTCCTGGGGGAAAAAATTGTGTTTATTAGTAAATTATCTTTGTCATAAATTAAATCAGAGATATATATGTCCTTTAGATAAACTTTCCTCCATAGGATGCAAATATTATTAGTCACTTTATTGCGTACCTACTATGTGTCACATTGTATATAAATGATCCCTAATTTACCTGATAGAACATATGTAAAGCATGTGTTATTTATTCACTGTAGAGGTGGACATTTTATATTTAAAGCATGTAATTAATTTACATAGACTACATAGCCACTAAGGTAAGGGCGATAATTTGAACTCAAGGAACTCAAGACTTTCTGCCTCTTTATTGAGTGCAGGAAAAAGAGAAGGAGCTAAATTGGGGACTAAAGATTCCAGTCATTTGTCTTCTAGTGATACTCAAAGTTGGCTTTGTAAAGAGCTTCCTGCTTGAGATTGTTAATTCTTCACAAAGAGATAAGAATCTTATTTTGAATGTAAGTAAGCC
>NW_006296627.1:878966-880315 GCF_000327345.1 Myotis davidii | reverse complement strand
GAAAATCACATAACCCTTTTACTTTACCTATCTTATATTGCTTTTATAGCCTCCACTTATATATTACTTATTGGGTTAGTTATCCCATAGAATTGCACTATTAACTCCTTCAGAGCAGATAACGGCTTAGAAGAGAAATATATAAATACCTATGTACAATAATGATGATTGAATAAACAGATTAATCAATTAATACCCTAAATTTATAACAGAGCCCTGTGCTTACCCCTCTCTCCTTTTCAGTGCTAGCACACACACTCCACACTCCACACAAGTTATTTTTAAAATAGCTTGTAATTCATTAGAGCAGTGACTCTCAACCTGTGGGTCACGACCCCTTTGGCGGTCAAAAGACCCTTTCACAGGGGTGGCCTAACGCCATTCTGCATATCAAATATTTACATTGCGATTCATAACAGTAGCAACATTACAGTTATAAAGTAGCAATGAAAATAATTTTATGGTTGGGTCACAGCATGAGAAACTGTATTTAAAGGGCCAGAAGTTTGAGAACCACTGCCTAAGAAAATTATTTGAATGCTTGAAACAAAAACTATGTTTTCTTTCTTCCTTCCTTTCTATCTTTTGTTTTTATTCTAGAGGCCCGGTGCATGACATTTGTGCACTGGGGGTGGGATGGGGGAAGTCCCTCAGCCCAGCCTGCACCCTGTCACAGTCCAGGACCCCTCAGGGAGTGGGCCTAAGTTGGCAGGTGGATATCCCTTGAGGTTTCCTTAGCGCTGCCACAGAGATGGAAGCGGCTCCTGCCACTGCAGTTGTACTTCCCAGCTGTGAGCCTGACTTCTGGCTGAGCAGCAGCGCTACCCTTGTGGAGTGCACTGACCACCAGGGGGCAGCTCCTGCATTGAGCTTCTGCCCCGTGGTGGTCAGTTCACCTCAGGGATTGGTTGTTCTGTTGTTCAGTCAATTTGCATACTAGGGTTTTATTATATAGGATTTGTTGCCTGTATCAGTTTGCCAGGGCTGCCATAACAAATACTATAGTCTGGGTAGCTTAAACAGCAGAAACTTATTTCTAACAGTCTGGATGTTAAAGTATTTTTTTGCTGTTACCCATTTTTTAATGCCATCTAGATCCCACTAGGTATATGAAAAGTAGTTGCTTTTAGGGAGCACTTATAATATTTTATTGATAGGTGTTGATGAAATATGAGAGTGATTTTTAACCTTATCACTTTGTGGGAGGTGTCCTGACATTGTCAACTTTGAGCACAGCTTGAACTACAAACTCTTAGCCCTTTGCTCCAGTTAAATGTTCTTACACATTTATGTTTCAAGATTGTGTCTTCCATTAACTTCTTAAATTGTGGTAAAATGCAACTCTGGAA
>NW_006296627.1:863669-877837 GCF_000327345.1 Myotis davidii | reverse complement strand
CATAACACTGTTTTTTCAAGGCGGTAAAAAGTAATGCCTGAGAATATTCCTGAATTGAAGAAATGTAAAACTTCATATTTGAACAGTTTCAAAAACTATCATATATTTAAAATACACCATCAAATGAGGACACAACTAGCTAAATTACAATGAAAATTAAAAACATTAAAAATAAGGGAAGATTTTTTAAACCTCAAGGAAAAAGGAGATTACATACCCAGAAACAAGAATTAGATTAACATCAGCATTTATCATTAACTACACAGTTGCAAGAAGATAATGAAGTAAAAATTTCACACTATTAAAGGAAATGAACTAAGAAATTTGAACATAGAGTTATATTGTCACCTAAATTATCATTTAAGTAAAATAATTATCATGAAAGTAAAATAAAGATATTATAAAAGATGCAAGACCTAGTGCATGTTGGTGTTTTTTTATTGATAGTAGAACCTATGTTTCCTTTAAAAAGGAAATACATAAGTACAATGGGATGAAAGCATTCTAGCAGGCACTATATAATAGCCATGAGCAATAAATTAGATGTGCCTTAACCAATATGGATATATTTTTAATACATGGTATATATGACAGACATTTTATGTAAATCAAAATCTGCATATATATATCTACACTAATAAAAGAGAAAGATGCAAATTGGCCATGCCTTTGCAACACCCACCAGCCAATCAGGAGTGAGTATGCAAATTAACACAATGAAGATGGTGGGTTAATTTGCATACGCAGGTGACCAGTGGCTGGGGGCAGGATGCTTGCGTCGTCACCATAGCAACAACGCAAGCATTCCATACCACCCCAGCTGCTCTGGGCTTCTGGGCAGTGTGGAAAGGCAGAAAGATGGCTCCGGGCCTGTTAACTAACCAATTTGCTTAATTCAGCTCTCTGAACCTTGGGTCTAACAATTAAATAAAATAAAAAGCTGAATTTTAATTTTGTTAAAGTTTTCTGAAGTAAATAAAAAAATGAAGATAAGCTAAAAGAACAATGAGCTGAACTATGGAGGTAAAAAAACACCTATCTGGGAAAAGTGCACATTAAATACTTAGTCATTTTGCCTTACAGCCACTTCTGAGGATAAATTTTGGTAAACAGGGAAAAACTGGGTTTTTTTTTAGAATAGAAAGATAATAAGCCAATGAAAAATCCATCCAACACTATAGTTTATTTGAACACAAAGAATATGGAATTAGGTAGATATATACAATTTTATGTCTTTCTCCTGCAGTCCTATGACAGGGTCATAAAAAGCATATAGGTGAGATAATTCAGAGATGCAAGGTTTATAAAATACTGAGAGAGTAAACATTTCTTGGTTCTATTGATAGGAAGCATGGGTGAGGAAAAAAATCCAGTACTGCAATGAATAGATTAAAAGTTGTAGAGTAATAGGAGGGAAAGAAGTGATTTACCAGTAAAGATTTGGTAATAATTGCAATGAAATTTTAAAATATATTTCTGAAAAGTTATTTAAAAACTATTAAATACTCTAAGTGTGATTTGTGATTATAGTAGTTTCGCTAAATGACGCAGCCCTCACAAACAATTCCAAAATCTCATTGGCTTCCAAAAGCCATAGCCTATTTATCATTGTATTACATGTTGGTGGCTACAGGCCAACTGCCGCTTTTTCTACTCTAATAATTGTCTTTATTTCTAAGATTTAGACCTAAGACGCAGCCCCTATATGGGAATTTTTTGTGGCAGAGAGAAAGGACAAGATATCTGGCTCTTAGATGTTCAGTGGCTCTTAAAGCTTGTGTCCAGCCCTGCCTGTGTTACATCCAATCGCAGCCCAAAGGCAAAGTCTGTCATGCAGGTCAAGTCAGACTTCAGCAGTTGGGGAATGTGTGTGTTCCTCCCAGTGAAGGCCTGATAATTGGCGCAACAGGGGGCAGAGCGGGGAGGGAACTTGTACAAGCCCAGCATCATCCCTTACAAAGAAAGGATGGGAAGAAAAAGCAACTTTGATTCAACTTTTATTACAAAGTAGGCTCTCTGCTTAGTGTCTGTGATGATGTGCACCTGTCTGTGACAAGCCATGGCTTCTTCACTCTCCCGGAACCTATTAGAAACGAGACATGACAGCACATTGGTAAATTCACAAATTATTGATGAATAAGTAAAGACAAACAGAGGAAGCAGAGAGATGGGAAGTAACGAAGATCGAACGGTTATTGCAAAAGTGCAGAAGCAAAAGGAAGTGACATGCTCTTCCCTGACGGCTGAATCAGCCCCGTCAAGCAGGGCATTGACCGCACAGTATCATGAGACTCTGACTGGCTCTGGCTGTTGATATGACCTGACATTTTTTTCTGGTTTATACTTGACAGAGATCATTATGTGTCACTAAGACTTTTTACTTTAACTGATTGCTTTGTTAATAATAATACCATTAATAGCAAGAAAGTAACTAGCACTGGGATAGCATCTTGGTATGCATAAACAGGGTCCTCTAGTCCAATTTTGTTTTCAAACCAGTTCTCCTACCCATTTATTCTACCCCTTTCTATGCTCTGTTTTGTGCCCTGAGTAGGGCAGGAGAGAGCCTGATCCACAAATACTGTTTTAGCTGGATCCATGGTCTCTGTCTTACAGTTGGGTATGGCCAAGGATGGCAGCTGGAGAGGGAGCTCTCACAGTCGTGAAAAGAAATTTGAACTTTATCAAAAGTTTTTCTTCTGTTTGCTCGCTTTTTTGAAAAATTCTAAGGGCATCACAAGATGTGAGCAGAGCACTTTTCTGTACATTAAAGGGGATCCATATAAAAGAGGAGTTATAATCCAACTCGCTCCTTCAGCGAAACAGGGAAAACATATCAGGATAAATAGAAAAGACTTTTTCTATCTCTGCCCTTCAGGGATTATATGCATTGTCCACTGGGAAAGACAAACACCTAAGCGGATATTTTATAAGGGCTCCAGATAAAATCGCTAGTCCCCCTGTCTTTGGGAAAGATTTTTTCTCCTACATCCTGGCTATGCTGCCCCCATCACTATCATCATTAATGCCACTGATAAATGTGCCATAAAGGGATGTTGTGAATTGTTCTAGTTTATTGCAACATGAAAATGTGGGTATCTGAAGCCTTAGCATATAGGTGATACTTACAGTGGTTATCTATGACCCTTTGGATAAATAAGACATCTTAGATGCTTATGTCATGGTTCCAAGACATGGTTAGGTCAGCCAGAGTCTACCCAGATCATTACTTGACTTGGTCTTAAGCTAATATTCTAATGGAATATTCTAATGGAATATTAGCTTAAGACCTTGCTGGGAAATTTGCAACAACTTATTTGAAAAGGGGGGAGAAATGTTACTTCTGACACCCTTCACTGTTTTGCCAACCAAAGCATTGCTATATAACTTAGTCCCTGCAAACTGCTTACTCCTCATAATTAACTCTGCTGTAGTAAGAGCTGTTTTATAACTGCTGCAAATCAATGTACTATGTCACTGAAGTATTCACATGCCAGGAGACTGTGACATTTCATCCAGGAATGATGTTTTAAAACATCCTCTTCTCCTTTTCTTTTTGAAAGCTTGTTTCACTGAATGGACATTGCCTTGAGTTGCATCAAGGGAAATGGGAGTTGAATCAGCAGCAGTTATGCGATGTATAACTCCTATTACTGTGCTCCCAGGATCACCAGAATTTGCATGGTTTAGCAAACTGGAAGCTTTAATGATAAAACTGAATGGGTTGACAGCACAGAAATGTCTAAGGATATACTAGGCTCATAGTCTCCATTTTTCAGAATTTACCACTTAAGAGGCACACAGTGCTTTTGAGGACAAGACTAATAGTCCGTAATTCCTTGGGTGTTCATTGTGAAATGCTATTATCCAGGCTAAGGGAATTTGCTATTAATATAGATGTAATACACAATGCTATGACCATTTCCACTGCAATGCAGCCTTCATAAATGTCTATTACCTTTTCAACAGCTCCTGATCCCATAGTTTGAATTAGCCTCTTTGAACATGAGTGAACATTATTCTGCACAGCACAGCACAGCACAGCAGTGTATAGCTGTAAATGGAGTGGGAGCTGAGAAACCACTAGTTACATAGACCATGCCTTCTTCACACGGATGCATGGTACGTGCCCAGACAGCGTGAGTCACACAGTATGTCTCCTATTATCAGAAACTCAATAGCAGAGTAAAACGCGTGGCCCTAAAACTGCTCATTATTTACCATTATTGATTTACTGTGTTGAGTGTATCTGGTTAGCTATTCCTGGTTGGTATGCCTCAGATGAAAGTAGCATTATTTTGCCCCATTAATTGCTATGATCAGGAGCTAGGAAAATTTCTGTGCTTGAGATACAAGATCAAGTTAATGACAAATTGATGTTAACAACTATGAGGGATTATAACATAGGGATTTGGAAGAGGAGAATTAGTCTTTGAATAAAAACAGTTCAAAATGCAGATCATTAAAATGTTACTTTTAATTTTGCAAATGATTTGAAGAAGCAGAAGGCCCATGAAAAGCAAAAAACACAGTAAATCTGGACAAATGGCTCTTTAAAAACTTTTACTATTTAAATCACTTTCTTCACATTTGTTTATACAGTTGGCTGTTGTTCTTATACAATGGTCCATGTATCATCTCCCACACTGGACTATAAGCCCAAGGTAAGGAAGTAAGCTTCATTTACCTCTATCCCCCTGTCAGTACCTAGCATGTTATTTTGCACAGAGTGTTTAAAATCTGTTTGTTGAATGAAAGTATGCTTTAGGTAGTGATGATTTGTATTGGCTCAATGTCATCCATAGTCTTAAAACAAATAAGTGGACATATGCTGAATTTCTTAAACAGATCCCCTGTTCTATTTATATTAGCTTTCTCCTAACTTCTTTAAGGTATATTTTAACCAATATTAGGATTACTTCTCATATTAGGTGGTCCTGGATATTATTGACCTGGTACTTATCATTCAAAAAAGTTTGCATAAAAGTTCTTATGCCAAGCCTGCAATAATTGATTAAAAAAGTAAGTTGATGGTTTGCACACATAAGTCCAATGCAGCAACATTTTCTAATTTTCAATATGCAAAATATATTCACATTTCATATTTTCTTTTGAAAAAAAAAATTCTTGGCCTGAAAAGCAGTGGAAATAAATGTCCTAAATTTGCAAAGATTTTCTTGGCACTGATGCTACATTTATTTAATGCCGTGACTTACACGTATTTTAATAGATTCCCAACATAAAAAAAAAGACAGTGAAAGAATTTGGCCTGTTCAAATAAAATGATGAATAAATAAATATAGCCACTAATAATAGAAAGAAATATGACATAAATAATGCTAAGCTGGAAAGTAATTGCAGAAGTTTATGGTTATTGGGCTGAATCTAATATGATATTAAATTTCTAGTGGCATTTGAAGACCTGTCCTAATTAATCAATTGGTAATTGCAGCTAGAATTACTGGCTGTGATGATGATTAATTGCCAATTGTGATGGATCCTTCAATAATTCTGCCATGTTCTTCAATATAGAATCTCTGCTGCATTAAGTGGGACTTGGCAGGCAGAGTGATTAAAAGCAAATAATCAAACCTTTCACTCTCATTATGGATCTTTCCCCAGGGGACAAGATTTGTGATGGTAGAACCATGGCTAGATTCATGGTAGGGGAAAGCCAAGAGAGGACAACATTATGCCAGAGATTCTTTTAGTAAGATAGACTCACTGTGGAAATGGAGGGAACATTTAATAATGATTCATTTACTCATTACACTCTTTACCAGTTGTGCCTACTTTCATTGTAACAGTATGATCTTTTCAGCCCAATCACTGCCTTTCTCAGTCTGATGGGAAGTGAAACTAAATACCTCTGGACTTCTCTGTCATATAAAAAGCTAGAGGCCTGGTGCACAAATTTGTGTACCACTGGGGTCCCTCGGCCTGGCCTGTGGGATTGGGCCGAAACCTCCTCTCCAACATCTCCTGAGGGGGCCCGGATTGTGAGAGGGTGAAGACCAGGCTGAGGGACCCCTCTGGTGCACAATTGGGGCCTGGGAGGGATGCGGGAGGTTGGCCAGCCCAGGAGGGACCGTGGGAAGGCACTAGCGTGTATCTGGCCCGTCTCTCTCAGTCCTGTTCAGCTGGACCTCAGCAGCAAGCTAACCTAGCCCGGTCAAAGCGTCTTCCCCCTGGTGGTCAGTACACGTCATAGCGAGTGGTTGAGAGGCCTTAGCATATCATTAGCATATTACGCTTCGATTGGTTGAATGGCCAACCAGTTGACCAGACAATTAACATATTAGGCTTTTATTATATAGGATGGCTCATTACCTAGTTCTTTAGGCAAGTGCCATGAACCTCAGGTCACAAGCAGAGATTTTTCTGGGATTGCATCAGCAATGAGAAAGCCTTAAAAGTCTATTTCTCTAATATGTTATTAACCTGGTGCCAGGTGGAGGTGCACAGCCACATTAACAAGGAGTGGTGGCTCTTCTACAGCCAGAAAAGGTGGTTTGTTACCATGAGATCTCCCCCAAATGACAATTGGAATTTTTCTTAGAAGAACTTTGCTCTTCAGGATGTAACTGAGGCAGTAACGTCATTGGCAAGTGAGCTTATTGAGAAAGACTGAAAATCCAATTCATTTTTTTTTCTGATTCATTTTTAATGAAGGAAATGAGACCAAGTTTACTTCTATGGAAGGGAGAGCTATGCTACTCAGCATTCTGGGAGAGAAGATGTTTTATGTAATCTGTGCCTGATTGAAGTCCTTATTTAAGAGTGATTGTGGCTGGAGAGAAAACTTGAGTCTGCTGTCCTCTTGAGGTAAGAGGAGTCACAGTGAGAGAAGGACCCTCCATTCACTGAGCAGCCTCTTCATCTGGAAGCTTCCCAGATATGCTGACAGTCTTCTCATTGAGTGAAAGGGCTGGACTCTTTGACCGCCACTCTACAAGAGAGGTTATCCATGTTCTCAGGGCACTTAGTGATTAAAAGGAATGAGTGCTTCAAATAAGAAATAGAAGGACTCTAACATTTAGAAGGGCTCATGCTGGGCACTTTATATACTAAATCTCAGTCAAGACACGCAACACCCTAAGGGGTAGATGTTTGTATTAGGACTTTCTGTTCCAGTGACAGAGTCATAATGTCAACCATATTAAATGTGCGTGAGAATTGAGGGTCTCTTGGAGCTGAGAATGCCAGGATCATTGCAGGCCTTAAAGAATGAGTTTTAGACACTTTTATTTGTGTCTCCCTCTACCTGTCCCCTCTCTTTCTCTTCATGTTGTAGCATTATTCCATGCCCTGTAGGATGGGATAGGCGACATGGCTTTCCAGTTACTTAAATCATTTGAGTAACTCAGAGGATGCTGAGTAGCCTGGTCATGTAATCATCCTTGAATCAATCTTTGTGGTTAAGAACTTGGATACTAAGATTGATCAAATCTATGTCACAATTCTGTAACAAGGGGTTAGAAGAGGATTGAGTTGGACTGACCAATGGAGATCATGTTAAAGTAGGGGAGGTGCAGTTTGCCAAAGAAACAGGCTTTCTGCTAATAGAAGAGAGAGGAGGGCTACTAAACTATCCAATGTGAAAACATGTTCCTTAGAGTGTAATCTTCCCCAGGTAGAACTGAGTAAATGAAGCAGTAGCATAATGGTTTTATTGTACTTTTAAAGCATGAACACCTGATATATACATGATAGATGAGAATCGAACCCCACTTTATCTGATTATAAAATTTGTGTTCTATCTGCTGTAGGCCTTGTGCCCTTACAATAGTCACAGACCCTTAATAGAGATAGCATTTCTTAAATATTAGAATTAATACATTCAATTTAATAGCCCAATCAAGTCATATAAATGATTATTTGGAGGAAAATATAAAATGTCTGTTTCCCTGGAAATTGTTTAGTTTGAAGCATGACTTTTATTGTTTTCAAATGTTTGAAAGGTATATCACAAATCTTTTGGTGGCTTAAAAGAGTTTTTTTGCATGGTCTGAAGATTTTTCTCACCTACACAGCTGAAGATAAAATTATCTTAACTATTCAAATCAGGTAAAACAATGCTTTTATTTTTATACAATGTTAATAAGAAATAAAATTGGTCCACCTTTTTGGTATGGAATAATTTGACCAGAGAAATCAAAATTATAAAAGACAAACAACCTCTGTACCTTTGAAATGTAAGGAATTTATCCTTCAGAAATAATCAGGCAAGTATATAAGTTTGGTTTAACAGGATTCTTCAAAGACTTAGAGATGTTAGAGGATATAGAGAATAATCCAAACATGAATTAATAGATGATTGGCTAAATTAATTATAACATTGATAATACCTGACATTTGTTGAACCCAAAGAGTGTGCTAAATTGTGCATATGATTCAAGGCACTCATTTATGTCATTTCATTCTTACAATCAACAAGCTACAAATTTGATGTTATTATTATCTCCACTAACTTCCTCTTCAGTTAAAAAAAAATTAGAACAAACAAATTATGATTTGGAGAGAGTACGGTAAATGTCATGAATACTTAAATTCTAGTTAGCAAAGTCCGAACTCAAATCCAGGTTTATCTGACTCCAAAATTCATGCTCTTAATCACAGTGCAATGTTCTTATTTATCTATTCAATGAAACATATCCCCCAATTTAAAAACAAAACATTATTTAGATCTATATAAATACAAAAAGATATTTACAAATATAATTTGGTTAAAAAAAGCAGGTGACAATTGAGAATGCATATTGGGACCCTCATTTTGTTTTGAATCAATATTTATTTGTGTATATTTATATATACTAACTTGTTAAGCATGACCCTTTTTGTGTAACAAATACAGCCCATTTTTTATATTCCTGACTTGCTTATTTTGTAGTAAGTTAATTATTTACAATAAGTGAAAAAAAACAAAACAAAACACACTTTCTTAATTATAAGAGTAGATTACTGACTTCTCTTTTGGGAAAGAAATCAGCATCTTGCCCATCATTTTTTCATCTCATTCTATCTACCTTGATAATTCACCTGGTCACATACTCTATTCATTGGGAATTAAATCATTTGCTCTTTGCAACCAAACCTTTCAACAGCAAAGATTTGATAGGTAGAAGAGTAGGTATCTGGTTAACAGGATAAACGGAATAGAATTCCAAAGGTGGAAGGCTCCAGCTTACAACTGAATCTTGATGCTTCTACTTAAAAACTATCAGCAAAGACTAAAACTAGTTTTTAGAAATGAACTAATGAAATAGTTTTTAACCTCCAGGAAGAATCAGGATTTATTCCACTCTGGCAAATGATTGCTTTCTGCTTAATCCCCTGCTGAATTCATATCTCACTAATCCTGTGCTTTTCCCTGAATGATTACAAAGCTTTGACTCACTAATGCTCCAATATAAGAAATAAGTTTTATTATTCCCTGATCAAGAGTACTTTTGAAAAACTGCAAAATATTCCTCTGCATTTTAAAAATGGAGAAAAAACTATAAAACTAAAATTATGAAAAGAGAAAAAATGGCTTTAATGAAATCATTAACTAAATTATCAGAGAATAGTGAAAGATTTTTTTCTTTTGTGACCATGAAATTATAAAGACAAGATCTGAGTTTTTCTGGCCTCTCCCCGCCCTCCTCCCCTCCCCCCCAGTAGCAGGAGGACAAGGAAGATCAAACAAGGGTCAAAATCACATCCAAATTCAATACTTTCCATTGACAGACAACTAATGGACAGGAAGCACATTTTTTTTCATGATGTAGGAAAGCTTTCAAGGAGAATGTCGAAATGAAGTATGGGTGGCAGATTTCACAGCGACATTCCACAACACCCTGACCTTGTGACTTCAGTTCACTTTTCTCCTTCCTAATATTGCAAGTCCATAGGGATTCTTGCCCCAAATTCTTGAGTAACAAAGTAGCTTTTAAAATGCTCTTTACATTTTTGGCCTAGTTGTTAAACCTACTGCCAGCCTTTGGTGACAAGTGAGGAAAGAGAACAAGGGCATTTGTTGCTCTCAAGGCTCAGATCATAATTCTATTTTTAAAGGGCCAGGAAAATCCTCTGTGCTCTCTCTCTGGCACTGGTGCAATTCCCCAGTGCCAACATATATAAGACATTTCTTTTACAAAAAAATGTAATTGCTCCCACCAGAAAACCAAGGAATGAATCCTATTCTGCTTTGGGATTCATGGTGAAATTGGTGGTATGTTGATGAATGAAAAGGAATGCACAAGGGACTGAGTTGGCAACAACTGATAAAATGGAGGTAAGACTAGGGGTAAGAATAGGGTCCGTAGATTACAGCTCTCAAAACTGGAGGGTTTGCAGGCATGCTCTTTCCTTTATGATGATGTTCTTTCCAGCAGTTTTCCTCATCTCTTGACTTTCCTGACCTCACAGTTGCAGCGCTGTGAAAATAGTTTCTTTGCCTTAGGGTATTTGTTATAGGGCTGGAGTCTAAGTGAATCACTAAACATCAAATCGGAAAGGAACTTGGTGGTCACGCCCATTTTAACAATGCCAAAACCTATCAATACAACTACTTTCTCCAAATCACTGATGAATTCAGGGCTAAAACCAAGATTTCTTCATCTTCCCACAAGGAAGATCCTCCTTACTAAGCTATTGCTAACAGTCAATGTAACGATGCTTGTTATATACCACTGGAACCCAATAAAGTCCTGTCTTCATGTAGAACAGCGGTTCTCAACCTTCTGGCCCTTTAAATACAGTTCCTCATGTTGTGACCCAACCATAAAATTATTTTCGTTGCTACTTCATAACTGTAATGTTGCTACTGTTATGAATCGCAATGTAAATATCTGATATGCAGAATGGTCTTAGGCGACCCCTGTGAAAGGGTCCTTTGATTGCTAATGGGGTTGCGACCCACAGATTGAGAACCGCTGGTGTAGAGTCAATGTGAAGAAAGAACAATCCACAGAAAATTCTAGATGAAACAATTCTAACCTTTACTTGGTCTCTGGGAAAAATGGTGAAAGGTTGATGGCTGGGTGGGGTTGTGATAAAGAAGAAGGGGAGAAGATGTTTTTAAGCATTGGTCCTGAACCAGAAAAAAAACTGGCCATTCAGAGAATGCTTGGCAATGACTGTAGACAGTTTTGTTTGTTACAGTTGAAAGACTGCTCCTGACTTCTAGTAGGAAGAACATCAGTGCAACAAAGAATTTTCTAGTCCAAAATGTCAATAATGCTGAATTTGAGAAACCCTGTTTTTTAAGAATATTTTTAAATTTTTTCTCTCTTCATTTTTATCTATTTCAACTGTTGGGCTCCCATAGATTTTATCCCCTTCCCTTTTAAATGCCATCACTAATTCTCTCAATGCTAAAAAGGGCCCTATTCTTTTTATATCTCTTTCCTTCAGCTGTCTATGTATTTTGATTTGGTTCTTTATCTTCATATTTTGTTCCTGTTATTTTCTTCCGTTTACCTTATAAAACCCCTAAACCATGGTACAAAAAGCAGAAATCCTCTTAGAAAGACAAAGAAAGAATTATCTTCAGTTGGCAAAAGGAAAGGAAGAAAAAGTTGTAGACATTTACATAACCATTATGTTTATCACTTTATTATATCTATAAGTTTGCACATATCGCACACATTCAATGACCACAGTAAAATGAATAATCTCTGTACTGTTATTGCCTAACTTCTGAGCAAAGCATTGAAATTGCACACTGATTCCAGAATGGAAGAAAGGAGTTTTCCTTGTGTGTTGGTCAGAATGTGAAAAGAGAGGAAGTGATAGGAGGTAGGGATTTGCATGGAGATTTTAGCTGAGGTGTCACGGTGAGACATTCAAGACAATGAACTGTGGGACATTTTATTGGTTCATATGGTGACCCTTCACTGAGCTGGTGCCACTCCCAGCCCCACTAGGATTAGGATTGAAAGTGATCTTTAGAAATAATAATCTCGATCCTATATTCTCACATAATATAAAAATAAAGAAGGGACTTTTATGAATTGATGCAAGTGGACAATTGTGGGGAGAAGGAAAACTTTGTTTCTACACAGTAAATATGTGTTCTTTGCTGTCACCAGTAGCAATACAAAAACTGATGAAACAAATAACTTAAAATGTTTTTGAGCCATATATGGGCCTACCAATAGGTAAATATTTCACCTGGCCATTTTAATATTTTATGAAAAATATGCTATAGACAGTGTGGTTTATCCAGCAAAATGATAGTCCAGGGAGAATGATATGAATGAGTCTGCTATCTCTAACCCTGCTAACTTTGTTGATATATAAACTGTACCAATGTGTACATTTATATTATACTGATATAATTCTAGAAGTCAGAGCTTCTGCTTTTGCTCTTATTGTTCTTAATGGAAATTTTGGAACAAAGAGTTGTAGAATACATTATGGATTATTGGAATGTGAGTATATAAGTATGTAAACATTTTTTAAAAGCCCTTCCTAAACAAAATAAATATCAGAGTTTCATAGAATGATTAATAAGTGATTGTGCACATAGTTAACTGATTATTTTGCAAACATTAAAAAATAATACCTTAAGGAACTTGAAAAAAAAGCAGCATACAAAAAAATGGGTTCTAATTTTATTAAAAATACAAGCCAAACCAATGGACACGGACAACAGGGGGATGAGAGTATGAGTGGGGGGGGGAGGTTGGGGGTTAATGGGGGGATGAGGAGACATTTGTAATACCTTAACCAATAAAGAAATTAAAAAAAAAACCCAGACCCAATGTACTGCTTACATTTGTAAGCTATATAATAAAAAAAGTAAAGAAAATAAAAAAAATATATATATATGTATAAAGCCAGTGTCTGTGACGACCAGGACGACCAAACGACTGGTCACCATGAGGTGCATGGAGCACCTCTTGGCCCCTCCCCCGTGGCCCACAGCCTCTGACTGCAGCAAGGCTGGGCAGCGAGTGGGTGGGCGGGGTGGCGAACGGGGCAAGCAGTGGCGGGTGGGTTAGGTGGCAAATGCAACAGGGTGGCAAACGTGGTGAGAAGGCAGCAGCGGTTTTGGACAGAGTTTGGAATATATATATTACACAGAACCTTATAAACATTCTAAAATGATCATGTTTATAATATTGTGTGATCATAATTTTGGTTGTGGTTGTTAATCTTCATCCAGGAATATCTTTTCCATGGATTATTTTAGAGACAGTAAAGGGAAGGGAGGGGGAGAGAGAGGGAGACGTTAATGTGAGAGAGAACACCCGTTAATTGCCTCCCACTGGAGCCCAAATTGGGCTACCTGCAATCCAGGTAGGTGCCCTTGACTGGGAATTGAACCCGAGAGCCTTTGGTGCACAGGCCAATGCTCTACCCATTGAGTAACACTGGCCAGGGCATATGAATAATTTTTATTTTCTCTTTATTTCCATATTACTAAATTATTTTCTGTAAAAAAGAGCTTACTGTTAAATAAGGCCAAAATGACTGCTGCTTTAAAAGAGACCCTATAGAGAAGTTTGTTTAATGCATTACTAAAACCACTTCCACATCCGTTCCATCCACTCTACCTTTGAAAACAGGGAGGAACATGCATCTGTAGTAAATGAAGGCAGCAAACAACAAAATATGACCAAATACATAAATCCCTTTGCTGAGCAAAGCTTTTTTTTTTTTTGCTCTTGCAACAGTTGGAATCAGCTACTGTAGACTTGCACATTGTAATGTCAGTAAAGCCTTAACCAGAGCTTAAGCTTGGGGAGACCTGGACAGTACTAAGCCAGCCAGAAAAAGACAAGTATCACATGATCTCACTCATATGTGGAATCTAAAGAGCAAACTAAACTGATGGACAAAATAGATCCAGAGACACAGAACCATGGAACAGACTCTGGAATCTCAGAGGGAAGGCAGGGGTGGGAGTGGGGGAGAACAGATTAACTAAAGAATTTATGTGCATATATGCATAACCCAGGCACACACAATAGTGGGGTGAAGTCCTAGGGGTGGGGGGAGTGGATGCTGATAGAAGGGGCCATGAGGGCATGAGGACACATTTGTAATACCTTAACCAATAAAGAAATTAAAAAAAAAACCCAGACCCAATGTACTGCTTACATTTGTAAGCTATATAATAAAAAAAGTAAAGAAAATAAAAAAAATATATATATATGTATAAAGCCAGTGTCTGTGAC
>NW_006296627.1:843517-862873 GCF_000327345.1 Myotis davidii | reverse complement strand
TGGACAGTACTAAGCCAGCCAGAAAAAGACAAGTATCACATGATCTCACTCATATGTGGAATCTAAAGAGCAAACTAAACTGATGGACAAAATAGATCCAGAGACACAGAACCATGGAACAGACTCTGGAATCTCAGAGGGAAGGCAGGGGTGGGAGTGGGGGAGAACAGATTAACTAAAGAATTTATGTGCATATATGCATAACCCAGGCACACACAATAGTGGGGTGAAGTCCTAGGGGTGGGGGGAGTGGATGCTGATAGAAGGGGCCATGAGGGCAAAAAAGGAGACACCTGTAATACTTTCAACAATAAAGATAAATTTTTAAAAGAAGAAGTTACTTGGCACTGGGCAGTGGGGCTAAGAAAGTAAAGACCAATTTGATCAGAAATGGCTTCATTTCACGAATCATTATGCTATTACCCTGTGTTTGAAGATAAGCAGTTTAGCCAGGGTCATGATTTAGCCAGTCTCTGGAGACCCTGCTGTCTAATTAGCATGGCTCTCAAAAAACTGAGCTCAGCTCCTTCTTCATCGGGCCTACAGGAAAGGAAGGCTTGTTGTTCTCATACTGTCAGCATTATGCTGCTTTTATTAGTCCTCTTGTATCCCAGCTACAAATAGGAATTTGTTTTTGGCTCAGAAAACTAAGTGGGTCGAAATTTGGCCAAGACAATAACATCTTCAAAAGTGTCAAGAACAGCACAACCTTCTAATGCTTAGAATCCACAGACAGAACATCTCCGTGTTTTACGTTTCCAAAGCTGTATTTGTGCTGCTTTTGCAAAGCAACATACACAGCTTGTCAGAGAGGTCTTATCAAAATCCTTTCATTTCAGAAGTCACCTGGTCATTTGAACCTTGAGCAATGTTGCTTCTAACAGTAATTGTCTTATACCTAATGGCCAACTAGAAATCTCCACTTGAATGTCTCATATATAACTCAAATTGTCATACTATGTCTTGATTTTTTTTCTGTATTTATTTCTTATTTTTAAATGTTATTGTGGCAGGAACACTTGATGTGCGATTTTACCTCTTAACAAAATTTTAAGCACCCGATATAATATTGTTCAGTACGGGAAGAATGTGGTAGAACAGCTCTCTAGACTTATTCATCTTGCATAATTGAAACTTCATGCCTGTTGGTTAGCAGCTCCCCACTGAACCACTAATCTCCTCTTCTGATATTTTATCCATTCCAGTGACAGTTCTCTATTATCGCTCAGGCAAAAGATTTTGAAATTCTTGACAACTTCCCTTTTATAAGCACCAATGTCTCATTCATCAGCAAGAATTTTTTATTCTGCCTTCAAAAAAGTACTATGTCTGTCCATTTTTTTCCATCTCCACTTCCATCCCCTTGGTTCATGCCACCATCATAGCCTGTCTAGCTATATAGCTGGCCATGCATTCTTGCCCCATTTTGATGATTCCCCACACAGAAGTCAAAGTGCTTCCTATAAATCATGATACCGATTCAACCACTCTTACGGCCACCACAACCTATCAATGTTTTTTCATTGCATGTGGACTAAAAACCCAGACTCTTTAACATATGGCTTATCATGGCTTTATCTCTACCTCCTTTTAAAATGTCCCTCTTACCACTCTCCCCTTTACATGCCACACTCCAGTCACCCTCAAACACAGCACTGTTTCCCTAGCATTCATGCTCTTCTCCATGTAAGTTTATGCACTTGATTTCCTGCGGCTCACCATCTGCCAGTTCTATAAATCACAGCCAAAACGTGACTCTCTAGACACAGCTCTAAGTGACTAAGTGACTACAACTTCAAGCTTCAGAGTGGAAGACTAGCTTTGCATGGAGCTGTCAGGGAGGTCCTCATAGATCTTCACAAACAAAATCAGGAGCTGAAACTTAGACCTGAAGCCTTTGTTGAGTTCCTGCCTTAGCTAACCCAGTTTCCGTCACTATAACACCAGAGGTTTGGCTCTGATGAGTTTTTGGACTCATTACCCAACCAGGATAGCTTAACTGTAACTCCTCTTGATGTTGGCAACAATACAAAAGTCTTACTACACCATACTTCAAATCTGCTGGCTCGAGGAAAGTTTAAACTCTTAGTACAAAGTCTGAGTTACTTTTATAGAGTCTTTATTTTTTTCAAAGTGGGCCAGAGTGTTGTTTTAATGGCTCAGCTACTACATTTCAGCATGGGAATAAATATAAATTGTGTAAATTGTGCTTTAGTACCCACAGAAAACCAGGCCTTGATGTTATCTAATATTTGATTTACCATCATAAGTCGCCCTCATCGAAGAAACTACTTTGAGTTATACAATCTGCAGAGACTTACACTGGCAGTGTCTATAGACACAAGCATATTTTTATAGTGTTTTCTTTCTGTATTATTTCAACTCCTACACAACTTACATATTTATAGAAGCCTCTGGTGGTTCTTAATGATGTTGTTCAGTTTAGTTTCTTAATAATTTTCTTGATTTCCTGCTGTTGATTGTTCTCTTATTTTAATTATGTCGCATCCCAAGTAGTACTTCTGGGAGTGGATTAAGGTTTTTCGCTGCAGTCCATTACAGGTGAGGATAATTTTTAAAATCCCATTAGAACGCAAGTTGTATGCTTGGCACTTTGGCAGGGTAAGTAGGTGGGACCCATCAATATTAGAAACCTTACATTACTTGACTGTAATAGCTGATGACCAGCTGTAGTGAGTCAGCAAATAATAATTAGGGTAGCTGACACATATTGAATGCATATTAGTGGGCTAGGCGCTTTATGTCCACTCTTTCACGTCTCACCACAACACTACGAGGCATACGTTACTCATGTACTCATTTCACATACATGAGAACAGAAGCCTAGAGAATGTCAGTATTATGTCCAAAGACACTCACAGCCAAGCAATGGTAAGAAAAGAGGCCTCACCCTAACCGGTTTGGCTCAGTGGATCAAGCGTCAGCCTGTGAACTGAAGGGTCCCAGGTTCGATTCCGGTCAAGGACGTGTAACTTGGTTGCGGGCACATCCCCAGTAGAGGGTGTGCAGGAGGCAGCTGATCGATGTTTCTCTCTCATTGATGTTTCTAACTCTCTATCCCTCTCCCTTCCTCTCTGTAAAAAAAAAAAAAAAAATCAATAAAATACATTAAAAAAAAGAAAAGAGACCCCATCTGACTACACAGCCTATGCTTTTAATCCCTATGTTGTGCTTTTTTTTCTTCAATAAATCACAATCAATCATAAAAGGAGAAAGAGAAAAACATACCTATTACTCCAAACTTTTCCTTGCTCATAAGCATCAAGGGTTTCAAAAAATTATTTTGTTATTTAGGAATTAATCATTTAAGGAGAGATAGTGGTAATATTCAAGGCTGAAGAGTCGTTTCTACTCAAACTTAGATAAAATATATCATGTTCAAAATAATATAACCTTTAAATCACAAAGTACTGATTTTGAATGTTTTATTAGCATGTAATCTTGATGACTCTGGGCAATTACTTAAACTCTCTGAATCTCATCCCTGAATCTCTTAATGAATGGAATAACGTGGAAGTGACAGTATATGACTACTAAGATTGGTCCCAAAAGGCTTTAGGGCAAAAAAATCGCTCTTAATTGAATCTTTTAAAAACTTATTCCACTTTTCATGTATTTATGCTTTTTTTTTTCTTCCTAGCTATAAAGGAATAGGTTTTGCCCATTTTTTCTGTCTATGCCTTAGCATCTAGCACATGACCTGGCAGATAGTAAGTACTCAACCATAGTATATTTAATTGGTCATTATTTCCATGTTTTTATAAAGCTCTTCTTGATTAGAAAAATAACTTCATATTTTTTTAAATATATATTTTATTGTTTTTTTACAGAGAGGAAGGGAGAGGGATAGAGAGTTAAAAACATCAATGAGAGAGAAACATCGATCAGCTGCCTCCTGCACAGTCCCTACTGGGTATGTACCTGTAACTAAGGTACATGCCCTTGACCGGAATCAAACCTGGGACCCTTGAGTCCGCAGGCCAACGCTCTATCCATTGAGCCAAATCAGTTAGAGCAATAACTTTATATTTTAAAGTGATGACTTTTTTGGTCACTATGCTGAATTTCATTGGGTTAAAAATAGACTTTGGGAAAAATTTTTCGTCTCTAGACATGGCCATGTTTCTCCCAATGCCTCCTCCCCCAACCCCACCAGTTTAATGGAGATAGAATTGACATATATCATTGTATGAGGTTCAAATGTACAGCATAAACATTTGATTTACATATATTCTGAAATAATTGCTATAATAAGTTTAGTTAACATCCATAATCTCATTTAGATATAATAAAAGAAATGGAAAAGAAAAAAATTGTTTCTTCTTGTCATGAAAACTCATGGGCTTTACTCTCATAACAACTTTCATATATACTATACAGCAGTGGTAACTATAGTCATCATATTTCACATTACATACCCATGTTTTACATTATTTACCTAGTACTTATTTCTTACAACTGGAAGTTTTACTTTCTACTACCTTCCTACAACCATTCCTCCCTCCCCCCCCACCAATGGTCACCATAAATCTGAACTCTTTTTCTATGGTTTTTTATCTTTTTATTTTTTGATTCCACATATTAATGAAATTATACAGCATTTTTCATGTCTGACTTATTTCACTTAGCATAAAAGCTCTCAAGTTCACCCATTTGTCCCAAATGGCAGGGTTTCCTCAATTTTTATGGCTGAATATATGCCATTGTATATATTTCTTCCTTATTCATTCATCTGTTGATGAACACTTAAGTCATTTCCATGTCCTGGCTATTGTAAATAGTGCTGCAGTGAATAATGGGGATGCAGTTACCTTTTTGAATTAGTGTTTTCATTTCCTTTGTATATATTCCCAGAAGTGGAAATACTAAATCATATAGTTATTTTGCATTTAATTTTTTCAGCTTCCTCTATACTGGTTTTCACAGTGGCGGCAACAATTTGCAATTTCAACAACAGTGCACAAGGGTTCCTTTCTTTCCACATCCTCATTAGCATTTTTGATGATGGACATTCTAATAGGCATGAGATGATATCTCTGGGGTTTTGATTTGCATTTCTCTAATGACTGGTGATGTTGAGCACCTTTTCCTGTGCCTTTGATATCCATATATCTTCTTTGGAAAAATATGTATTCAGTAGACCTAGCCATTGTGATTGATTCCACAATGGAGTAATGATCCAGCCGATCAGCCCAGCATGATGGTCTGGAGCACAAGATCTGATCTCAGTTTCTTCTCCTATTATGTATGGATGATAAAAATAGGGTTATCTTGAGGAAAAAGTAAGATAATCTCTTTGGATATAGTTATTCCATTCATTAATGGAGTGTTTAATAGGTAGCAACAACTATGAGTTTTATTTTTACTTTCCTCTTTCAGCTTCTATTTTCTCCATTGATCTAGATGTTGCTCTAGACATCTCTTACACTAGTATTTTCTAACTGCTAAAGACCTTTTGAGCACATGGAGAGGCCCGTATATATGTGCCATGTAAGAAAGTAAAATTTGAGATCAAGATCTTCATGTCAGCTTAACCCCTTCCCCGGAAGAAACGTGTATACGCGTTTTCACAAAATGTTCTTTTTCAGTTGTTGACGAGTATACTAAGAAAATATGGTAAAAAAATATGGTTTATAGGAAGACGAGTTACAAACTGTTTTCATAACCAGCATCAAAAATACTATATAGAACCAAAATAAAAAAATTAGTCTGAAAAAGAAACGTTTTTAACAAAAAAATTGTTGGGGAAGGGGTTTTAATGTCAAGTATGAACAGTAGAAGCAAGCAAGTGACATTAATAGGTTTCCAAAGCTGAAACCGGTGTACGGAACATGCCAAGACGAAGCAGAGATGATTAGACATGGAGAGAAATTTGAGAAAAAAAGACAATTCTTGCCCAGAGGTTCATATTCATGCGGAGTTTTAATCCTCTGGTCATCAATATCACAGAGGGATCCAAGTAAACATGCACTGTACTTTAGGGATACTTGCATTTTTACATGAACAGTTTTTTAATGATGTCACAGAGAAACATTAACTAATTTCATTTTTAATTAGTTTCATGGTGTAGAAGAATTAAAAGTGGTTATATTTAGAACATATTTAATTAAAATGGATAAACTATATTTCAAGTGCATGATATAGATAATCTCACTAAGTCCTACTCCTGGCTATACCACTGACTTAATTAATAGGAAGAGTTGCAGCATATTAATGAGAAGAACAGAGATGCTCTTGCCTTCTGCCCTTCTTGTGACTGTAAGCCATTCCAGGTTCTTGGTAAGTGGATAGCTGCTATTGAAGGCAGGAAATGTTTATTATTCAATGCAGTAGGCTGCGGTGACATTTCTTATCATTTCAGCATAACTGTGCCAGAGGGTCTGTAAATAGTATTTGCCAAAGGCAATTTTACACATTCATGATAGTCTTTGATGTCTGGGCTGGGCCCAACTGACAGAGCCCCGGAGGCTATCTTTCGGCTTTCCCTGCAGGCTGATAAAACAGTGTGAAGTTTGCAGAGAAACAAAACAAACTCAAGGAATTTCATTTAGTACTTTCTGAATTATCGTGACCTTAAGGAAGCTAATGCCTAGCAGATACTGGCCATTTAATAAGTAGGCATTGAGTGAGGGAGAGGCCAACTTGCAACTCAGTTATGGAAACTAATCTCAAGAGGGAAATGTGCCAAACCGGTTTGGCTCAGTGGATAGAGCATCAACCTGGGGACTGAAGGGTCCCGGGTTCGATTCCAGTCAAGGGCATGTACCTTGGTTGCGGGCACATCCCCAGTAGGGGCTGTGCAGGAGGCAGCTGATCGATCTCTCTCATCGATATTTCTAACTCTCTATTCCTCTCCCTTCTTCTCTGTAAAATATCAATAAAATATATTTAAAAAAAAGAGGGAAATGTTACCTTTAGGGACTGTTCTGGGCAGGTGTGACTTTATGCTGCTCCTGCATAGGAAAGAGGAGATGGGAAAATTAGACCCTCATTCTCAGGAATGTGAACGGTATTTAATAATGAATTAACATTTATTGAGCTCTTCCTCTGTATACTGGTTAAAGGAATTTTTATGCATTTACTCATTTAAAGATAGCAACAGACCTATAAATTAGATGAGTAAACTGAGTCATGGATAGATTAAGATTACACAGATAGTAAGTGGTAGAGCATTAAAAAAATAAAACACTTAACATACTTTTTTATAATATACTATATGTTCAGGACCCAAATCACCTTATCTGCTTCTTCTGACCCAGTAACTACTAATAAAATTACTCTGCATTTTTTCCCTAGACTACATAATATCTGAAATGATTATATTTATATGTGTATGGTTTTTAAATTTATGTTTATTATTTGTCTTTGTCAAGGAGAATATAAGTGTCATGACAATAGAGCCGTCTTACTTTCTGCTTTCTCTACAACACTAAGAATAGTTCCTGGCAGAGGAGAGGCAGTCATTAAATATTTATTGACTCCATTAATTAATGGCATAAAAATGTTTCAGAAAGTGTTCTTAGAGGAAAGATGAGGGCTCTATCTTTTTTTAATGATAAAAAAGTGACACAGATACAAAATTTAATTCCCCAAATAGTATTAAAACCTGAGAAGGATTCTGTGCTCCAGAAAAGTGCCAATTTTTGTTTCCTTGCTTTCTGCACGCTCTTGGGGAAGAAACCGCCTTGCAGCAGATTTGCTAACATCCAGACAGTGTCGCCGGTGGTGAGAGAGGCAGTTTGGAGACAGATGCGGGTCTCATCCCCAGCTCCGTTTCTCCCCTGTCCCATGACTTTGGAAAACTTACATCTCCTCACTTCTTTGAATCCTAGTTTCTTTCTATGTGGCATGCAATTTCAGATACTCCACCTCCCATCCTGGTAACTTAGTCAAGAAGATGGTGATTGACAGTCACATGTTGTACAACTTATTCCCTAGCCCTCCACCAGGTGAATCTTCAAAGCCCCACCTTCGTTGTATGACATTCATACTGTTAACCGGAGAGGAGAGGGGCTCCCCTGCCCCTGGTTGCTGCTGGGGTTGGAGTTCTTGTGATATCCCGAGAAAAGAAATTTTCTGAGAATTGCACCGGAGGATGCCATGTAGTAGAAAGCTTTCTGCTCATGGAATTACACTCCTGGGTTTCCAAAGTCCCACCTCCCTTAGTCCAGTCATAGAAGAAGTGTAGCTGCTATTTCAGTAGAGCTAAACTCAGAGCCTATGTCCAGAGTTTCCTTTCCATGGTGGAGCTGGGTCCAGTCCAGCATCACCTAGCTTAGCTTGTGTTTCCCACTGCAGTCCACCAGTCCATTACATGTGGTGTCTGCGGAGCCACATGCCTATGGAGGAAACACAGGAAGCAGCAAAATAAGAGTTTCCCACTGGCCAAGAGCTAGGGCAACAAGAGTCTCAAGGGAGTTGCAGCAAGTTCCTTTACATAGAGGAGTATGTATTCCCAAATGTTCATGAGCTTGCAGTGGCCATGACCATTCTAGCCAACCATCTCTGTCCCCACGTGTGATTGACAGGCAGGTGTCTGCCCTATGTCACCCCAACTTTATTTTGAATGATGTCCAGCCTCTTCAACCGGGCATTCAACTCATGCTATCATCTTTATCTACTCCAATTTACCTCCCTCTGCTGCAAGGCAGACACCCTTACTATCTCCCACTACAAATTACTCTATCATCTGCTTGCTTTGTCCATGATGTACACAACTGTCTCTCTTCTATACCAATAATCCTATGCTCCCCTGCTGTTTAATCCTAACTTTTTTTTCAAAGATGCAACCCACCTCCTGGCCCTCATTCCTGTCAATTTCATTAATATTCATCACCCTCTTCATATGTCTGCAGTACCAAGCTTCTTTCCCTCTGCTATCACTTTGTAGCATCCTGCTTTGTGCTTTGATCATGCCCCCTGAGTACATTATGTCTTGTGCTGTGCTGGTTGGACTATCTTTCCACTGTATCTCTTATAGTGTTTGACATAGAGTATGTATGAGCAAATAGTAGGCTAATAGCTACCTATACTGCTTCATTGCCTTTTCATGGAAAGTGAGTATTCCTGGTAATATGAAGAGTGCTGCGCTGTGTTGTGCTGCCCAGACCTCCCTCCAGGAATTATGAACTTATTCTTGCAAAGGCTGAGAATCCTGTGGACAGGGGACAGTGGCTCTTGGCCCAACTCAGAGATGGCCTCCACTAGGGAGAGCTATTTTGCCCAAGACTACCCCTGGGCTACCAGTATCCATCACTGGTTTACTTAGGATTATAAAAGCCTGATACCATTGTCCCACTGAGAACAACTCTTAAAGGTTTTCCCTGCCCTGACCAGTTTGGCTCAGTGGATAGAGCATCGGCCTGCGGACTCATGGGTCCCAGGTTTGATTCCGGTCAAGGGCATGTACCTTTGTTGTGGGCATATCCCCAGTAGGGAGTGTGCAGGAGGCAGCTCATCGATGTTTCTCTCTCATTGATGTTCCTAACTCTATCCCTCTCTTTTCCTCTCTGTAAAAAATCAATAAAATATATTTTTTAAAAAAGGGTTTCCATGCTTCAGAGCTCCAAGTAGAGTTACCTGCAGCCTTTATTGAGATGGCTTCACAGCCCTATTTTTCCCTCTGTCCACTCCTGTTTCTACTCTTCTATTCCACAGATAATGACAACGTTTCTCCCTGAGAACCCCCTAACTCCAACTCCTCAGTCTGGTTCCACAGAGCCCAACCTGTGACACTCACTAATCTGATATTTCATAATCACACTCTTTTTCTGATTCTAAGGGAAATGGGATGTGGATAAAATGTAGTAAGAAGAGAGTCAATCAAAAGCAATCTGGAGAATCAATGAACCATTTTTTTGCATATTGTGGAAAGGTTTTATTTGCTGTGTTTGGTTTATTAGTTAGATCTTCTGGGTAGACAGTTTTACTCTGCTTTCTAAATTATTGTCCCTATAAAGGTAGATGATGATCATTGTTATTGTTAAAATGATAGATGAGAATATATGAGAGAAGACCATTAAAATGAGAATTGTGGTTGAATTGCACAGTTACATGAATAAAAGGGGGACACATCAGCAAAGCTTTTCATATATATATGAAAGGAAGGGAGAGGGAGAGAGAGAAAGAGAAGCATCAATGATGAGAGAGAATCATTGATTGGCTGCCTCCTGCATACCCCGCAGTGAAGGTGGCAAACACACAACTGGGAATCAAACAGTGACCTCCTGGTTCATAGGTCAATGCTTAAGGCTGGCCAGACAAGCCTTTTCTTATTATAGAAACCAACCTCCAACGTTACAGAGAGCAGATCCTATCATTTATTGTATCCAAAAAAAAAAAAAATAGAATATGCATCAAAGTTGCCTAAAGAGGCTCTCTTATATGCTTTTGTAACCCCCAACTTGAACACTCTAGATGTCCTGAAGTAGGAAAATGTCCCTCATCATCTTCATTTGAGACTTAGCTGTCTGTAGTTTCAAGAACTCCAGCAACATGCATCATTATACATTTGCCCCTCCGTGAAATCGACTGCGTGCAGTCACCCTAGCAGTGCGACTAATTGGCTCGGTTCCGCAATACTACCTTGCCAATGATGCCGCTCTTTAGTTTTATGAACATTCAAAAATATTCGCTCAAGTTGGCCAGCTTCCCAGCTACCATCTTAGTAAAGATAAGCTCCTTCCGTGGTGAGAGCAAGCATTTCAACCCCTTGAAAATAACAGCAGAGGTGTTTTTCTTTTACTATCCCTCCCCAGTGAATATTAAGCCTCTTTTTCTTGAAAAGAAAGAGCAAACCAAGCCCAGAATTTTCATTTCTCAACTTCACGTGAGTGGCAGTGGCAGGTCGGGAAGTGTCTTTGAGAGCAGCCTCGATGCTTGTTTTTCTTTCAGAGAAAAACTGCATTAGACCTAAAGCAAAAATGCCCCTGAGATTTAATTATCTTCCTGTTTTATTTTTCACTACAAAGACACTTACTCTTTTATTGTGTTGCTCTGTTGCAAAATAAAAAAAAATCTTTAGGAGATGATTTCTTTTTTTTTGGAATGGTAAAGGCAGTATAACTTCAAAGGTGGTAGTGCTCTGCCTTTCTTGTCTCTGACAAAGTCGCTGAGTGCTTTGAAAAATTTCAAGGTGACAGGAGGGTTTGTGGTCCAGATGGGTATAGAAAAGGTCTGGAATAAGAAATGTGGGGTATTTCTCCTTCATACTTTGCCTCTGTCTTTAAGTTTGTTGTGATTGCTGGCAATACAAACTGTATGCTTTTGGATTATTCTAAAGAGATATTTTCCATAAAAGTTTAAGTTTCTTTTACCTAAAGGGATAAAAATGCACATGAAGCCAAGGATTAAGATGACAGAGAACTGAAGAAGTCATCTTCTTGATTTCTCATCTGTTTCTCTTTGCACATCTGTTGTCACTTTTAATTTTTCTCTCTCTGACTAGAATTCCCAGTACACTGGTGGTACATGAAGTCATCAAACTTGGCTGAGTTTATGGCCCCTCAGCCAGACTGCGATTTTCATATTTTCTCAATTTTATATTTTCAGGGAAGACTTTTGATTGATCCAGTCTGGAATGTCTATTGTCTATTTTGTTGTCTATAAATTGTGTCCGACAGTCAGAGTCAAGCTACACAATGTTGGTTGCTCCCTTTTTAATTATGTGGATGGGAAGAAGGGGAAAGTGGAGGAAAATAATCAGGTCAGTCACCTGAAAAAAAGAGATTGGGCAAGAATGGAGATAGAGAGAAAGCAATAAGTGTCCATATTATTCTGTGTCATGAATGTCAACTATTAACTGGGAAAACATGAGAAGAAATATTTTAGGCATAAGTCTAACTAGTTCAATTTTTAAATTTTGAGTAATTAATGTATGGCTCTATCAATAGCCTATCAGGGGAAGCATCTAGATACTTAATGTATTGTTAACCAATTTATTCCACATTCCCTCATTCATTCATTTACTCATTACTTTCTTTCCTACTTTCTTTCCTTCCTTCCTTCCTTCCTTCCTTCCTTCCTTCTTTCCTTCCTTCCTTCCTTCCTTCTTTCCCTCCTTCCCTCCCTCCCTCAGTTATGCTGACAGTCCTTTCATTTATCTATTGAAGGGATACAGAATTAGAAGCAGATGGGAGCATTTAAGCAAGAAATTCATCCAGAACAAATTTCAAGAACAGTGCGTGTGTCGGGCAGGGTACATGAATTGCTAACACATGCGCACTCACAATGGTTCAACATAAGAACTCTTCATTTGTGGGAAGAGTTCTGCTTCATGTCTATATTCAGGAGCCCAGGCTCTTTCTAGCTAATGACTCTCCCATCCCCAAGACCCCAGCATGGTCTCCTGAATCCTCTGTATCTGGACAGCTCATGAATGATTAGGGAGAATGGGAAAATTTCATGAAAAGTTTTAAAGACCAGGCCTGGGAATGGCATACTTAATATCCTCCCACGTTCCTCACATAGCTGCACCGGAAGCTGACACTCAGGAAGATAAAAGACTAGTACTGCTCTTAGACCCTGGGCAAGAGAGGCCCCTGTTCTGATCCTGGTCTTTTAGCCTTTGAGACAGGTACTCTCAGGATTTCTTCCAGCTTCACCTCTCGCTACAGAGCCAAGGTCCAAGGGTGTCTGGGATGCTGGAAATCTCTAAAAAAAAAAAAAAGTCCTGACAATGATCCTCAGTGGTACCTTGTTGCTCTTCCTAGGTTTATCTTCCCAAACATTGATGGTGCCTCGTACCTACGTATCCTTAGGTCTCAGGGGTAGCCAAGTGGCGAATTTGGACAAAACTTGCATGGACAGAGTAGGTTTGCATGGTGCCCCTCATGGTGCAGGGTGGAGTTCAGGTGGGCCAAAAAGGCGGAGGCCATGGTAAAGGGAAGGGGGACTGGGCCCAGGGGTTCCCGTGCAGACACTGTATAGGGCAGAACTCTGAGGAGTCCAAGAATTTCAAATTCAAACCTGGCTTTCCATTTTGTCACGGATGTATTTGATAATGTAGGAAACTAGAATATATTTTACTCAGCAGGTTTATAATATTGAGATGTATTGTATGTTGGCCTCCAGCTGTACGTTTGCTCTGGGCCCCAAAGTGATCAGGGGTGCTCCTTGTGGTGAGCTCTGGCAGGCGCTGACACAATGCACGGCCAGTGTGGTTTTATATTCTACCTTTCATGCTTCTGAAAGGAAGGGGGAACTTAAAATAGCTAGCTGCTATTGGGGAAAAATCAAAATTTGATTGCTGTGTTTCACCAAACTTTATTCAATAGACCATTTCTGCTTCTATTACACTAAGCATGAATAAACTCTAAAAAGCAACTAATAAACAGTCTTGTTTTATTTAATAGCAGCTACCTTTTCTTTTTAACTCTTCGTATGTGCCAGATACGATGCTAACTAATTACATTCATTATCCCATCTAATTCTAATAACTATATTAAGTAAGTAGTATCCTTATTTGACAGATCAAGGAACATAAGCAGAGGAAGGAAGTAATAGATTTAGAATCCGAGTGCAGATTTAAGTGAAAAGTTTGCAGTCTTTCTAGCAATGGTACAACACTCTCTTATTTTAGAATGGGTCTTAGATATCAGAAAGTCCATTGCCCTTCCTGCCCATTTTGATTCCCAAATGATCTGTTTCACAGTCCAGCTAAGTAGTTGATCTCTCTCTATACAGATACTTCTATTCATAAGTCCCTTTATGTATTAAAACACTAGGGACTTTAGTGTATAAAAGCAGCAGTTTTTAACTTAGGAATCATGGAGCATTTGAGTTATTGACAGTATGAAAAAAAAAAGGTGACAGAGCAGCCAAGGGACTAGGTCTTGTACACAAATCACAGCCCACCTTATTTATATTATATGCCAAGAATTTGAAATTGCAATGCACATGAATATCAACTTGAAAAAAAATATTCAAAATGCAAAGATCCAAACTAGTTGAGTTGTCTTTGCGTGCTTGTTTCATTTTTCTTTTTATGATGTAGACAGATGGGTTAGGGAGACTCTTGCACAATGATCGAATTTTTTTCCTCATAGGTGGCCTCAGAGGTGTGTGTGTGTGTGTGTGTGTGTGTGTATTACAAGGAGCATAATTCTCTAGTTTATCACCGAGTCGGAGCCACTCTCAGGAATGAAAGGGGTGCTGTTGATAATGATGCATAAAGTGAAACAGTCCCAGGGGAATGGCGTCCGTGTCTATCCTGGTCATAAATCAAAGCAAACAGGCCAGGACACATCTTTATCTGACACACTCACCAAGGGAACACGTAGGGACAGACACAGATTAGTAGTTGCCAGATGCTGAAGGTGGGGTGAAGGGTTGACAGCAAAGGGCAGAAGGGAATTTTCAGAGATGATGGATGGTTCTATGCCTTGATTATAGTGGTGACCGCATAACTGTATGCTCCTGTCAGAACTCATAAGACTGTGCACCAAAAAGTGGATTTGCTCTATGTAAATCATACCTCATTTTTTTTAAAAAATAACAGGGTTAAGATATCCTAGAGCAAGAATGCCATAAACCTGAATTTAACTTTTGATTATAAAGGAAAAAATAAAAGGAACATACACCCACTCAGAAAGAAACAAAGAAAAACAATTAGGTCTACTTCATGATAAAGTTCACGAATCAGCACCACTCTAGAATCATTCTAAAGGAGTAACATTTTAAGAATTCTCCCCTATTGCCACCAGCCACATGGCAGCAAAGGGTCATTATGGACTATAGAACCACGATTGCACTGTTGTCCTGTTTGGTGAAAGTCAGTGGGGAAATATTCAACTATGACTGCGGTGTCTGACCCAGCTGGTGGACCCTGCAAGTGGCTATGGTAAGCCTCAGGAATGAACAGTGGGGAGGGGAGCTCAATGAAGTACACTGACTACGCACATTTGTTCATGAGAACATTGGAGATACCCCCTGAGTAATAGCGTGAGAGTTGTTGTTACAGATGACAGAGAAAGTAGGAACAAGAGGTAGTTAAATATGGGCTCTTCATATTCATGTGACTGCATGCATTCAGCTCAGAAAAGTCTGAGTTATCTAAGACTTAAAGTGTATTAGGTAGGAGCATCTGCATTGCAGGACATCTTCATAATTTCATATTAGCGATATCACCACTATTCAGTTTAAATAACAATAAATTCCCCAGATCCTTAGAAAAATGCTCATCTATAATTAACATTAGATTATTACAGTTCAATTTTGGTCCACAATTACTTTATCTTATATCTTGTCCTAATTTTCCATGTCCAAAGAACAATTCATTAATTTTCCCAGGGTACACTGAGATCTTAGACCCATTAAAGCTTCCAAATTCACGTATTCTACAATTAAATTCGCAGTCTAAAGCCTATACCAACTTGATGCCATTATTACCATTAATTGAAGGCAATGCACATAGTATTAAGAGTTTCAAATTTCAGCCCTATCCCTGGCTGTGAAAAGTTAAGTGGCAGTTCCAGGCGTGTGAAAAAAAGGAATTCATTGTACTTTCTTGCAGGTATAGGGTTATTGTAGCGATAAAATGAGAAATCCATCTTAAGCACTTGCACCAGTATTTAGCACATGGAAAGCATTCAATTAGTGTTGATGGTGTAGTGTAAGACCTGCAATAAAGATTCAATATTGGAGCTGCCTTAGCATCTGAAACCAGCAGGGCTTCCAGTGGCCGTACCTCAACTCCCTTCCCTTTCTACTCCCACAGAAGGGCCCCCTCACCAAACAAGCCTCCTTATCACGGGGGACCAGGCATAATGCTAATCGCTTCTGGGCAGCAGGAGTCCATTTCTTGCCACTCTGCAGAATTATTCAAACAAATCCATTACATCTTCTTTCAGGGACCAGGGGTCACCACACCCCACTTGCTCACTCCCTTCCCAAGTGCAGCTCTCTGTGGGGGGCCCTGCATAGTGTGCAGTGTCCTCCTGCCCTGGGCCGTGAGTTTATATAACTCAGACACTGCTGCCGACCTCATCTTTCCAGCTGCTTAAAGAGGGGCCTCAGGCCAGGGGAAGGGATAGGAGCCTTCACTGCCCTGAGAATTATTACTCACGGATGCCACCGATGCTTCTCCCTTGAGCGGCATGCAGCTGTGGCAGCCTCTCAGGCAAGACTCCTGACTGATTTTTCTATCAGTCTTTAATAGTTAATCCCCATCTTGTTAGTTAAAATATTTCAGTGACTCCCTTAGGCCAGATAAATCCAAGTAAGTTTAAATTAGGTGCCTCAGCAGCCTCAGTCATTGAAGAAGCTTCTAGATAGAGCAAACCACATCATCCCCCTCATTAGGGACAGAGAGTCTTGAATGAAACCCCTTAATGGGCCTTCTGCATGACTTTGGGGCAGAATGGGATACATTAGTATTACACCTCAGCCACATTTTTTTTTTACAGCCCTTCTGAAGTATTCATTTTACATTAACAGGAAGCCTTGGCATTTTTTAACACAGCTGGAAAATCCTGCTTTCAGCAGAATGATGTGAACAATGCAGAAATCTGGTCATGTCACTCTACTAAAACACGTTCAAGGGCTCCCTCCACCTACTGAATTGTGCCCTTCCTCCCCCTGCGAGTCTGCTATAACTAGGCCATCCTGGTAGGTCTCACCTGTGCCCCACACCAGAGCACTCTTACACCTCCAACCTCCAGCCCAGCAGCTGCCTGCTCTACATCTCTGTCTATCTCATGTCCTTTCTGAAAAGAATGCCTCATGTACTTCTAATTCTGTTTACCCACTTTTCAGAACCTTTCTCATATACCACCTTCTCCATTCTGACTTTCCATTCTGTGGGTTAAAATAAAAGGGGGGGTGCGTTCAATGGAAGGTAACCTCACAGGGTGATCTGATCACAAGTTCCTACTTTCTCATATACCACCTTCTCCATTCTGACTTTTCATTCTGTGGGTTAAAATAAAAGGGCGGGGGTGGTGCGTTCAATGGAAGGTAACCTCACAGGATGATCTGATCACAAGTTCCTAACTGGGCAGGTCATGGTGTCTAGTCATGCTCCGTGCATATAACTTCTTAAGCAAGTTCTGTCCCTTGTTTCTGTGCATCTAGGTTAACACACCTTTGCAATGCCCTCTGTCAGACCCCTCCTAAGACTTAACCACCCTCAAGAGAACACATAATCTGGCTATCCTGTAATCTGATCCATGGCTTGCTTTCTCCCACCTTCATGTCATCTTCCTTACATTCCCTCTTTAATCTCAAATGCATGAAAGAAACCAAAACCAAAAGCAAAGTTATCCACCAAAGCATTTTTCTCAAGCTGTTGAGAGCTTGCTTCCAGGTGTATCCTGTCTTTGACTTAGATACATTTTTATAAAAATTCTCCATTAGTTCTTACATCAACAAAACCTGCATATGGATAGAATACACATTTTGATAATACCCTTTACTCCATTCCCTACCCACAGATGTACATGCAATGCAATAAAGCCTCCTGTCTTGGTCCTGGTCACATTCACCTTCGCTCTCATCAGCTGTCTGGACCAGTGCCTTACACATAGCAGCTTCTCAATAATGCACATCCCATTCCACTGGACATGGTTTACTTCTCTCTTTTTGTGCCTCTAAACCCCTTTTTGTCATTGGTGTTTCCTTCCTATGCTGACCATCAACCCCACTTATCCACTCTCGGTCCAAAGAGAAAGGTGATCTTCAACCAAATGCCAGGCTCTCCTATAAACTGCAGGGGAACAAAGCTTGCTTTTAGCATTTAGAGAATGCTTGAGAAGCAGTCTAGAAGGGAACTCTCCCTGCATGCGTTAATGGCTGTTATTATTGGTGATATCCATTCATGCAGCCAGTCTTAGGGCAACAGCTGACACCTAGTCTCATGGCACACTCAGCACCTTAGCTAGTGGGAACTGGCAATGGAACTCCAAATGGCAACATCTCCTTGGCTCAGAATGGAACACTCGTGATTTTTCACTGTAGAAATCTGGTCAAAATGGCAGTAGCCTGTTTTGAACAATAGAACAAACTCATATCTGGGCTCAGTTTTTGCTTACTTTCTATTAATTTTCATGTTAGTGGATTTTTCTTCTGAGTTTACCATCTTTTGATGTTTTGTGAACACTTTTTCCTTTCTAAGCCAATTTAAAACACACACACACACACACACACACACGGGTCAAATATGGTGATAAATGCATGATGCTAAGATCCTTCCTTTATCTTGAGATCTATTTTAAATTTGCCTTGGGAGGACATTTTCTGAAATTGTGCAGTGAGTGTCAATTTACAAACTGCGGAGCCCCCTGTGTGTTTTCAAAGGGGTCGGTGCTGAGATGGGATTGAAGGCTCTATTTATCTTCCACAGAGACAGCTAAACAGTAGGCATCAGAATGAAGGAAATGTGACCGAAGTAAACCATGAAAATGTGCTTTCATTCCTTCAATCTCCCCAACTCAAGAGATTTAGACAGTAGAAAGTATAGCAACAATCTTTCTCAAAATATGAAAATTCCTGTCGGCATCTGTTTTGCAGAAACTGAAGAGCATATGCAATGAAAATACAATACTTTGGGGAACCACCAGAATCCAGACCATCAAAAAATTATAAATAAATTTACTTTTATTATTTTTCTAAGTACACACAGTTGAGTGAATTGCCTGAATACCAAGCATTTCCAATTCAGATTAAACAGGGACTGCCAGCTAAATAGACAGGTTTCACTAAGAATTAGGACTTTTACTTTAACAGTGTCTCTAAAACACTAGGCAATTGTTTATAATTTTAAGCAGATTTCCCCTCCGTAATTTTCAAATAATATAATTATTATGGCATACATTGTACATGGAGTAAAAGAATTTTAGACCAGTGATAATTCAGTCAAATAGATTTTACATGGAAATTGTTCAATCTAAATTATATATCAACATGTTTAATTACATCACTTCATTAATTTATTAAGCAAATATACTGTAAGAAATGTACTAATTGCTCAGATTGCCAAAAGGAAAAAAAAAGTACTATATTCTACCCTCAAGGGGCTCAGTCTACTTTACCATAAACTTAATCTTCACCCTGCACATTATCCTATCACACATCCTATCTAATAATAGACAAACATGGTAATTAACTGTAACTCTGCTATGCTTCCCATTGGCTAATCAGGGCGATATGCAAATTAACTGCCAACAAAAATGGCGGCTGGCAGCCAGGCAGCTGAAGCAAACATGAGGCTTGGTTGCCCCGGTGATGGAGGAAGCCAAGGTTCCCTGCCTCTGCAGCCAGGCTGTGAGCTCCAGTCTAAGCAACAATGTTGCAATTATAGAAGCTAAACAAACCTCAGATACTTGCTTTCAGCCAGCTGGC
>NW_006296627.1:826030-843324 GCF_000327345.1 Myotis davidii | reverse complement strand
AACAGCAGAAAGACTGGGAATGACTGGTCACTATGACACACACTGACCACCAGGGGGCAGACACTCAATGCAGAAGCTGCCCTCTGGTGGTCAGGGTGCTCCCACATTGGGGACCCCTGCTCAGCCACAAGCCAGGCTGATGGCGGCCAGTACAGCGGTGGTGGTGGGAGCCTCTCCTGCCTCCTCAGTAGCACTAAGGATGTCCGACTGCAGCTTATGTCTGCTCCCTGCTGGCAAGTGGACATCCCCCAAGGGCTGCCAGGCTGCCAGAGGGATGTCTGATTGTCGTCTTAGGTCAAATCCCCGGGGAGCAGGCCTCAGCCAGCAGGTGGTCATCTCTGAGGGGTCCCAGACTATGAGAGGGCACAGGCCGGGCTGAGGGACCCCTCCCCCACAAGTGCACAAACTTTTGTGCACTGGGCCTCTAGTAGGATAATAAAAGCCTAATATGCAAATTGTCCCCTCTTTTGGTCTTTCCACCGAGAGTTCAACCACTTGCTATGATGTGCCCTCATCACCAGGGGGCGGCTTGGAACATGGTGGACATCAGTGAAGCAATGCTGGCAGAGAGCGGCAGTGGAGGCACTGTTGGCCCTGATGGTCCCTGATGGGCCCTGATGATGGCGGGATAGTGGAGCAGGTGAGCGGGCGGTGATAGGCCAAGGCGGGTGCGAACAGGGGCCCAATCTTCCCTCTGATCATCCTGCAGATGGCCACTAGCAGCAGCAGCAAGGGCAGAGCTCCCACCCAGCTCCCAGGTGCTGAGGGAGAAAAGGTAAATAGCAATATTAAAATATTTCTTCTAATTACTTCCCTTTTAATGTGCACAAATCCATGCACTGGGACACTAGTACATTATCCTATCACACATAATCTATGAACTGCAAGTTGCCGTATTAAGGTACAGGATAGAATAAAGAACAGAACACAAATTGACACAAAAGAATGAATGATTCCTGGAAAAGAGTTCGTATTTTATCCACAAGAACAATGGACTCCAAAGTGCAGTAAGCTATCTTCATAAATGCTCAAAATAATCCATTGGAATATTGGAAGAAAATAGAGAATATCTATTTACATTTATTTTTATCTTATTTATTTTTCTTTTTGTATATGTTTTCTAATGTGCACCATATATGTAATTCAGAGACGCACACTTTGTAAATGAATAATAGACATATTCTGAAAATGCTTGCTTTATTTTTTTTACTTATGGTATACACAATATAGAACTTGCAGACTACTTATCTTGCAGTTGTGAAGACACTGGATTATTTTAATACAGCAAAGCTAGAGACTGTTTTATATTTGAGGAAGATTACTTGGTGGCAATTGGAGGAGCATGAAAACTGACAAAGATGTATGTCGAAGATGATGCATTTTCTTAAATTAAATTTATTGGGGTGATATTGGTCAAAATGAACATATATATTTCAGGTGTGGGTTTCTAGGTTATAAGAGCTTTATATTGCACTCTGTGCCCATCACCCAAAGTCATCATATATTAGTACCCTTTTCTAGATGATGAGTTTCTGAACTAAGAAAGCGAAGTGGAATGGAAGGTAGAAGACTGATTTGAAATGTATTAGTGGGGATGAGTAAATAAGATTTACCCTAATGTGAGTTGTCAGTGAAAAGAGTGTTTAGGGAGACTCTACCTCCCAAATTGTAGGTTTGGTGATAGAATAAATGGTACATCTTAATTGAGATACTTAATATAAGAAAAGCTTGGGGCTGATTTGGGTTAAGAGGAAGCCTGCATTCAGGTTAGCATTTGAGTTGGAGATGTGTGTGAGACATCTTTAGAATTAGAGATGTTCAGGTAATAGTTGAATAATTAGATCTTTTACTGAAGAGGGACCAGATGGTGACCAGATTTATGAGTGCTTTTAAACATAGTTGGTAGTAGAGTTGTTTCTCTCTTGACTGTCAAAGCCAATTTTAGATTCCTGGGAAGTACTTAAAATAATGTGCATGGCTGAAATAAATAGATAGTTCCATAGTATGATCTCTTAGTATTAGGAAATTCTTCCTGAAACAGACTATTCGTTGCACAGACCTACAGCTGTGGTCCCAAAGGTAGCAATCTTAGAGCACACACACTGCATAAAATGAAAATGCTGACCTAACCATTAGACCAGCTGCAGAGATCAAAACAGGGCTGACTTTCATTGTAGCAAAGGGCCTACAAAGACCACAGTGAAGGGCCAGGATAGGTCAGTATTGTGAAGGCCCTGAATTGAATGGGAACCACAATAAAGACTTAGGGCCAAGAGAAATATAGGAGGTATATCTAAACAATGAAAGAAAAGGGATGAGCCTTGAACTTATTCAAGTGTTTCTGTTTCTCTTTGTACTGTCAACATTTTGAAGACAGTATGGCATGAATTTTGATTACTTCTGATGTAATGAAAGCTGAAAGAATTTTCCATGGGAGAAAATGATAACAATACAAAATGAGACGCCAATTTGTTCTGATCATTATTAATTGATGGTTACTGGATTTTGAATTATGGGATCAGGTCTCTTGGATCTTCTTCTTGTAAATAAAGGCTATATTAAAAATACTGTAGCAGATTCCAATAGCTTTTTTTTTTTCAAACAATTGGGCTCCCAGGGATAATTACATTTAACATATTTGTGTAGTTCTTTGTGGAACTTTATGTGTGCATGTGTGTGTGTGTAGTGGTAAACTTATATATAAATACTATGAGTAGGGATGTACAGATATCCTATATTTATAAATGGCAATTTATAAACTCGTACTAACATCTAAACTTCATTTCCCAATTTATTTCTATATATATCTTATTTCTAAAGGTAATGTAATATTTCTGACTGCAGGGGTATTATAATTTACAAAAACAGTGGCCATTTATATGTCTCCAATTCTTTTCACTATGATAGACAATAGTTCAATGACTCAAGGAGTAATTTTAAAATTATAATTCTCCCAAAGGAAGTATATTGTATGAAAAATACTTATTTAAATTAATAATCATCATCTTAAACACACATATGAAAGGACTACACTTATTAAAACCATTTGAAGAAAGAGGAGATTGACACCTGCCTTCTCACACTCATTCAGGAGCAGGATGACTTATCTGAGCAATTTAAATTTTACATACACATGCATTATATGGATGTATGCATATATACATATGATAAAATATATATTTGTGCTTAAGAGTGTGTCTGTGGTGTGTGTGTGTGTGTGTGTGTGTGTGTAGGTGGCAATAATTGGATTTTTGTAAGTCAAGTGCCTGGATGCTTGTGTAATATGCTTCCTGAACCTTATCTCCCCAGAATTCTGAGTTTAGTGTAAGATACAATAAAGTTGTCTGAATAATACCTAAACTCAAGAAACTTAAATTTGAAAAACATTTTATATTTTTCAGATACTTTCTTTGTTGCCATTGACAACTCAACACAATTTCTGAAACTATAAACTGTAGTGGCCTTCAGTGATAGCAGGATTCTGATACTCAAATAATATTATCAGGCTCTGAATTTCTCGATTTTCTTTTCAGAGAGACTTTCCCTTTGTGCTAGACAGAGCCCGGCACAGAATAAGTGCTTTACAATCATTCTTTAAAAGAGTGAATGATGGTGAAGAAGGTTGCTTTTGCCAACAATCTTGCAAAAATCCCATAATTAAGCCCCATTGGTCCAGTGTGGGCCACTTCATTGTTGTACCAACTTTTGACCAGGGATATGAAATGCACAGATGGGCCAGGTATCAGTCCCTGAGATATAATACAGAGGATGCAATTTGATAGAACCGGTCTGTACTATCAAGCATAAGTTTTGTGCCTGATAGTCTGCTAGGTATTTTGAAAGATCTAAAGGTGTATATGATCTTTTCCATTTTTAAAGAATTCATCACCTGGTAAGGAAATGAAGCACTCAGATATGCACTGGTAAATTTGATAATATATGCCCCTTTATATCTGGGATTTCAAGAACCTGTTAGTACACATCATATCATCTGCAAATGAAACTCCTGTGTCAAATTATTATTTAAAATAAAGAAAATGTTTGGTACTTCATAGTATAAAGAGTTCTTTTTATGTATTTTGTTTATGTATTTTGCTTTCTAGATTAATCATTCTCACATTTCTGTAAACAAATTTCTCCAAAGGGAAGTTCTTTCAAAATTCTAATATTGTCTATTGTGTCCAGAAAAAATACAAATTTTAAAAAGCCTGCTCTTTGGAGGATGAAAAAATAACACTGCAATGCGATATTTGAGTCAGATCTGTGATCAAGCACAGAGCCATGTTCTAGTTTACTCTTCCTGGTATAGCCATATGTTCTGACTTTACCAAATGCATCCAGTTATTTGGAAAGCCAAATGGAACTTCTTGCTTATCCTGTCAACTTTTCCATCACCTCAGGTCTTGGCTTAGGATGTCTTAGTGATAATGCAAGGAAAGTATATCAAGAATGTAACATGGTTTGTCACCAGCTGGAAAGAATTGATAGAAATGATGTTGTAGCTAACATCAGAGCTTTTATCTAGTATACTAAAAGAATTAACACTTATACATGGACCTATAAGAAAGTGCCAGTGTTAAGGTCAAAACCATCAACTATCAACATATGATTCCACCTACTATATAGGCAAATAATAGTTATCAAAGTACATAAACAGGGAGGACACAATAAAAATAGGTTTAACTTTTATCCCTGTGTTGTTTGTGCTTACCTTTGTCCACCCCTTCTTCATTGACAGTGCTGGGTAAACTTTAGCTCAATCACAGCTGAAGTATCACAAATATTTAATTAGCATGGCCCAAATTAATGAGGTTGAGGGTCTGCCTGCCTTGTTGAATTCACACACAGTGACTTCTTATGGGAGGGAAGCCGCACATAAGGAGTCCTCCACCTCCATCCAGTTACTTCAAATTCAGATAACACTGACTTTAGCATCTCATCAGGGGAAATTGACATAATTAAGCACTCTTCAAAGAAAAATAAACTCTGATGTTTCTAATACTATTAAATATTTACTGTGCATATCATTACAGCAAATTCCCTGGCAGAAAGTGATTCTTCCAACGCAGATCAAATGAGAACATCTCATTGCCTTGTAGCAAGTGTATCCAGCTCTGTGAATTATTAAACAACATATATCTTTATGCATAAAATATAAATGTTGTAGCTGCACAGCGTGAAGACTGAAGACTCTATGGAAGTATGACTGGAATATGTTCCCCAGTACTCCCAATTGTCAGCTCAGACTTGAAGCTTGCTATGCTTATCTCTGCAGACAGGGGCTCCCTCATCCTGAATGCCACACCCCAAGGTGCAGTTTGAATGCATCAGAAGCCCTGGCTGGTGTGGCTCAGTTGGTTGAGTGTCGTACCATGCACTGGTGTGATTATGGATCAGGGCACATATCTGATTGCAGGCTCCATCCCCAATAGGGGCCATGCAGGAGGCAGCTGATCAATGTTTCTTTCTCTTTCCTTCTCTCTCTCAAAATAAATACATACATAACAACATATCTTTTAAAAAAGAATTCAGATGAAAAAATAATTAAATTATCAAATTGAGTGCAATTCCTGGTGCAAACATACACACTAAATCAAGTGCGGATACTGAATTAGGGAAGCTAATCCAAAGGATGTCAGGGCCCAAATCGGCTTTTTCTGACATGACGCTCTACTTAAATGGGCAAAGGAGAGAAAAATAACTGGCCAACATCTGTTTATGTATTATGTTCTCACTGTCCAGAAAGACGGGGGTTGTCAGGAAGGCTGAGCTAACCAGAATTGCTAAGCTGTTTTTTTGTTGGAATAACATTAAATTTTAACTTTTGAGTGTCTCTGGGTTCCAGATGGCAGAGCAGAGGTGCTAGCCATTTTTTTCAAAAGACTTGATTTTAAAAAATAATAATAGTTTGAAACACCTAAAACATTGGCAAAGACTAAGAGAATTTGAACTCCTCCAAACTCAATATTCCAATTGTTCAGAGGGACAAATATTCCCCTAACCATTATAAAAGAGAACCTGTCTGGTTATGAGGTGAACCAGTCATTGGCATGGTAATTCCAAAAGAATTTCTTCAGAGCACCAGCAAATACAAAATGAATGAAGTCATTTTTCAGAATTATTTGTCCACAATTCCAATGATTGCCATAGCATTGCTTACCAGAAGGGAACTAGTTAAACTAAATAAGAGCTTAAATAAAAGTTCAGCGTTTTATTCTGAAAAATTTTAAGCATGTATATGAGTAACAAGATTAGCATAATAAACTCTCAACTAGCCCTAACCCATACGCTACAGTTATCACTATTTCCTCCCCTTACTTTGATCTATTCTTTTTCTCGCTCTGTTTTGTTATTTCTAAAATCAGTTTTACAGAAGCATTTTAGAGACAATCCAAATATTTTTCACCACTTAATTTTCCAGTATGCATTTACTAAAAAAAAAAAACAAGAATAAGAACATTTTATATATTGACTACATCATTATTGAATCTAAAATTTAACACTTAAGTTCTAAAAACACGATTGCCTTGTGTCCAAAAAAAGGAATCCAGTTTTCCAGTTGATTGGTCATTTGAAATCAGGATCCACCAACTTTCACCCACTGCATTTGGCTGCCCCCTATTGTGCTACTTAAATCTCTTAATTTATGAGTTTCCACTTTTCCATCTTACTTTCCTGTGCCATTAACTGGTTTAAGGAGCATGTCAGTTTCTCAGAATTTCCAACATTGTAGATTCATTTTACTGTTTATTCAAGGTGTCAATCAACTTGTCCTTATACACGTTGTTCATAGCTGGAAGTTGATTCTACAATCTTGGCAAGATTACTTTCTGTGTTTTGTCCTTCACATCACAGCACATCAGGGCTCACATTGTGTCCTGCTTTGGAGAGGACTGATTTCCTAGGGTCAGCCCAACTTTTTTATGGTAAAGTTGCATGTCATTCCTGAAGTAACAGTTGGTTTCGTGTAATAAATTTCCTGTTTAATTTTCCTCTAGAGGTGTTAGCAACCATTGATTAACATTGCTTAAATCAATTACTGCATTAGGGAATGTAAAATGAGAATACAAGCCTTTTTATCTATGTTATTTAATCACTTTCTTCAAAGATTTTCATAAAATTAAACACTCATAATAATACATATCTTTATTAATATGCCTCTGCCTTGCTGAAGTATTATATTAGAAAAACTGTTTATCTGACAGATTGATTGATAGATCTCTCTCTCTCTCTCTCTCTCCATTTGTTGTATGGATTTTTAAAATTGGCTTCAGTATTTCTTTTCCTTCCCTGTCTTGTATTATCACATCATGTCACAAATTACTTAATTTAACCAAACTTTTGAGGTAATTTTATTTTTATATTATATATCAAATGTCTTTCTTGATTTGTGATTGTTTTTGCTTTTATTCTAACCATAGTTACCTAGATTGTTTATAAGAAACTGTGTATTCAGTACTGTTTCATTGTTGTCATAAGATTTTTGTGTTATGATATATAATCTTAAAATGTTGCTATTTTGCTATTTCTTGCTCTCTTAATAATAGCCAATAGATTAATAATGTATTTGTACACACACTGTTCTAAGGATCATATATGAATGATCTAATTGAATAGTCATTCATCTTTATTATCAACCCCTTTGGGATATGAGTACATCAAGGTAATACTGAGCTGATGGTAATCTACACATCAGAGCCAGTCTGTCCGTCTCTATGCCCTTCATATATAACAGAGATATGGAACTGTTTCTTAGCTATAAAATATCTTCAAGTTGTTTTTCTCAGGGTTTATTTAAATTATCACTGACATAAAATATCAAATGATGACTTTTTGTTACCTTCACAAATAAATGAAATTTTATCTAGGTATCAGCTTCTTAAATAGCAACTTTTCTTCCTTCAAGACTCAGTCAAAAAGTATTTTTAAATAATGTGCTTCTTGGTAAAACAAATGTTAACATAAAATAATGTGTTTTATGCTCAAATACAGTAAGAAATTATACAGATTGCTATTGTTTATTTGTTTTATTCAGAGATCAGCAAACTTTTTCTATAAAGGGCCAATATTAAATATTTGCCACTCTACATGCTATGCAGTTTCTATGTGAAAAAGCATTCACAGATAATACACGAAGGAATGAGTCTGGCTGTGTTTCAACAAAAGCTTTATAAAAACAGGCAGTGGCCATATTTGGATTATGGGTCCATGTGTTCAGATCTCTAGCCTTTCTTATTCTCTGGAGGCTGAGCTGGGGAAGAGCTGCTTCAAAGCCCCTCAGATTGGTGGTGGAGTCCTTTTCCTATGTCCTTAGTACTGAGAGTCCCAGGTTCCCGCGGACATTGGCTGGAAGCTTCCGTTTGACAATTAGAGGCCACCTAGTTCCTAGAGGCAGATATATTTGATTTCAGAGAGGAAGGGAAAGGGAGAGAGAGATATAAACTTTAATGATAAGGAAGAATAATTGATTGGCTCCCTCCTGCACACCCCACACTGGGGATCAAGCCCACCACCCAGACATGTGATGTGATTGGAAATCTAACATGACCCCCTGGTTCATCGATTGATGCTCAACCACTGAGCCACGCCAGCTGGGCCAAGGGTTTTTTAAATTGAATCTTTCATTCATTGGTTGCACCCTTCCACCCAAGTGCAAGAATTACCGTATTACCTCTTTTATCCATAATACTTGATTGCAAACTTGCTGGTTCTTTTCTGAGTTCATCTTTTTCTTAGCACCCTGTCATGTGCACCTAATAACAATGAATGGAAACTGGTGAAACTCAGTTTTGCTATTCTTTGCCTAAAACCATAAGATTTTTTTTTTGACTTCCAAATTATGTCAGACAATAGTGTCATGAACTACTTTCCCCCTGCGTAACACTTAGTTGGAAATATGGAATGGAAGCCAAAAGAAATCACTTTCATAATCTACATTAACAGTTTCCTCACTGCTCAACACCTAACCTCAAAGCCAATGGCACATACTTCGGTTATCTTTTTTTCTTTTCTTACAGTTTCCCATATCTAGGTATAAACTTCTATTTAGTCACTCTTGCTTTATTGACAAATGACCTAAAAATCTCAGACTCTCAAAAGAAAAAAAAAGAGTATAATTTTTTTAAATAAATATATTTTGATTTTTTACAGAGAGGAAGAGGGATAGAGAGTTAGAAACATCAATGAGAGAGAAACATCAATGAGAGAGAAACATCGATCAGCTGCCTCCTGCACACCCCCTACTGGGGATTTGCCCACAACCAAGGTACATGCCCTTGACCAGAATTGAAACTGGGACCCTTCAGTCCATAGACCGATGCTCTAGCCACTGAGCCAAACCAGTTAGGGCAAGAGTATAATTTTTATAATATGTCAACCGAGGGTCAATGGTGAATCTACTCCTATTCAACTCTTGATCTTTTCCTGTGCCAAAGACTGTCATCTCCATATTGCTGCTGTTTCTGCAGGTCTTAATATAAAGACATATGTTGGAACACAACTGAATTGAAAAGACCTGTAGCCGAGCCATCATCAACTTGCAGTTGACATGTAACTGATGTGAGAAATAAATCTCTGTTATAAGCCACTGGGATTTTGTGGCCATTTGTTCCTATAGTAGAGCTTCCAAATACAGTTTCTTAATAGATGTTCAAAGTAAGAAAGGAGCCTATGGGAAATGGGAAAGGAAGTCTCGGGTGAGTGGCAGGAAGGGCTACATATGACTGTTCAGAAGACTGCTCAATATATATATGGGTTTGTTTAAATACATGCAGGTGTGTGTATGTGTAATAAAAAGATAGATGGTAGATGATAGATAGATAGATAGATAGATAGATAGATAGATAGATAGATTTGTTTCAGGAAAGCCCCTCTGCCCCAGATGTAGGAGCAGAATTGGGGGAATTCAGTGAATCAAACTCTTTGTATCACCTCTTATGGCCACGTAGGCTATTCTGGCTTAGACAAAAGTACTAGTATTTTATGTGTAGTTTAAAAACACTCTTCTCAATCCATCTTCATTGATTGTGTTATTAGAGATTTCCCTCACACCTTGCTTTATAGTCTTATTTTTCCATTTATAGTCTGGCTGTTAGCTTTTGCCCTTTTTAATATCTCTGTGGGTATTTTTAAGGACATTTATTGGAAGGCATATTGAAAATTAATAGTGCTCTTCTGCGCTAAGCTAGATTTATTTTACCAACATTTGGGGGCTGCTGTTTTGTCTTTGTTAAAACAAATGTAGTATAAACAAGGCATCGCATATTTTTCCTAATGTGTTTTGCTTACTTAGAACTAAAATTAAACAAGGAGATATGAATTAGTTCAGTGAAATTGTTGGTGGCCCTAATCGTCTCTCTCAATTGTTGGAGTGCTTTGGAGTTATACAGGGAAAGACTCATTTGGGGAAGACAGATCAGAGAGTCTGGTCCTGTAACATTCCCTTTCTCTACCACACTTGTTCCATTCATCGTAGGAAGGTGCCTTGTTCCCTTAGTCTTCCCTCACCAGGCGACAGTGTCATACTGGATGTCAGAGAAGATTAATAGCCTGTTGGTTGAATTCACCTGTGTTTTTTTTCTCTCCAAGAGCTAATGTGAGCAATAAAGAACACAAGCTCATGAAAAGACATAACTCTTTTTGTCAGCTGTGTCACTATGATTCAATACATTCACACACAAGAAGACAGTAGTGTCTGCTACAGTGGGGCGGCTTTACAAACGCTCATCCCTCCCCTGCCCAGAGAAATAACAGGAAAAACAGTCACTTGGGCCTATTAAAATCTCACTTCAACAGAGGACACATTATCTGAGAAGCTACATCTCCCGAAAAAAATCTAACACTATCATTAGTTCATTTTTACTCTTAATTCAGTATAAAGATTTTTTTTTCTGCAGGTTGGGGATAAAAGTAGAACTAGCCTTTTTCTAATTCACTCTTTCTTTTTAACTTATTTATATTTATCACTCAGAAAAAATGGTGATGTCAATAGATGAAGATCAAAAACACAGAATATTATCTTTTTCACCAGCAGGTACCTGGAAAAATTACTTATTCTGTGGGAAGAGGTGTATTTATTGCCTCCTCCTCCTCCTCCTCCTCCTTCTCCCCTCCTCCTGAGAGGGAGGCCGCCTGCCCCACCCGCAGGACCCCAGGCCAGGGTTCCCGGACTGGACTTCTCTCCTTGTGCTGGCACCTCAGTCTGACGGATAGTGCAAAAAACTTGTCAGTAAGAATCTGGCATATATAGAAAAAAAGCTCTAATGTTACCTCAAAGTTGAAGGAATTTTTTCTTTACATAAATCATTAGGTTTCTGTGGAGAAAATGATATAGTAATATGTTTTAAATGAGAATTTTAAAAAATGTATGACAAAAATAAATATATTTTGGAAAACATTTTCTTACTGTTTTCTAGTGTAAGGGTGGGGAATCTATTATACATAGCAAATTAGAAAATTGATAGAAATATTACATACCGATGATAAGAGAAAGAAGACAGAGAAGGTGAAGAAATTGTACAGAGAAGAAGATGACCAAGGATTTCTGATATTTAAGTAAGTGAAATATATATATAAAGTTTAAATGCTGAGCAGGACACATAGTAATTGATCTGTAAGTTTGTGCTAAGTAAATATATTAAAACTCTTTTCCTCTGTACCTCTGAGCTGAGCAGTTAATAACATTATATCCAATAGCAAAATCTACTTGAGATTAGGAGTGTTCTCCACCCCCTGAGTCTCGGACAGCACGTTAGCACATTGGAGGGGGTATCTGATATATTTTTTCTTCTCTTCATCTTGTCAGAGTCGGTTGATGATGATGAATCATTTGTGCACCTGTATTCCTTTTGGACCTTCATTGCACGCTGACACGCGCACATTTTTTTGCTGCCTCTTTTTATTTGGTGGCAGTGAGTGATGCCCTTGGTGTCAGCACAATTGCTTCAGTTTTGAAATACCGAATAAGATAATGAGACCCCAAGAGTCACTGACGGGGAGGAGAAGAGATGGAATGGGGTGTCTCCAAAGGTTCTCAGGAGGTAAAAGGTGCTTGAACGATCATTTGATGATGAATCTGATTTTCCTGGGTTTAAACTGTGAACCAAGAATAAGTTTGTTACTTTTATGAGGTTGATTAAAAGGCAGGGTATAAGTTTCCAGTGGGAGAAACTAACTTGATTGTTACAAGTGGAAATAAGTCAACAGTGGGTATTGGGAGGTGACAAATACCACAGAGAAGTATACGCAGTTTTGCCAGAGCAAAATGAACACTCAAGATATTGGCATGTAATGAAGTCTCTTATTTGCCACTAAATTCTGAGACCTTTTAAAAACTCCAGACCATTGCATGAATGGGTTAATTCTGTAGGTAGTTGCCAATCTGTCAAATTAGTCTTCACGTAATTCCTTCCATGCTGAGAACAATCCTTATTCCAACACATTAGAGATGAAAAATATGCATTGCTAATGTCTGAAGATTCACCCAGGCCCTTATTCCACATGCTTGTTTTGGGATACTTAGATGATGTTTCCAGCATGCATTCACCTTCAGCCAGTGGACAGTTTCTAACTGGGATTAGTCCTGGATATAGATTTACAAAACTAAGGAGGTCCGAATGTGGCAAAGGATCTTAGCGAGAGATAATGAGGCCTTGGACTGTTGCTCAACCTCTCTCACCCTCAGTGATCTCACCTGTAAAGTGGGTCAAATAAAATATCATAGCCTCCCTCAGAGGATTATCTTCAGGATCAAATAAGATAATGATAAATGTGAAAGCAATTGAAATGCCAACTGTGAAGTAGTTTATATACAAATATTAGTCATTATGATGCATTAATTTAATCATCATTTATTGACCTTGCATAAAGTGTCAGGTTTTTGTAATCAAAACTGGAAATATAAAACTGAGACTCAGTGTCTTCCATCAAGGATAAACATGTAGTTATTAGTAAAATACTCCAAAATTCAAAGCTAGTCCTAGAAATTTCATTTCAAGGTGTCATAAGCAGGGAGAAGGATGACAGTCTCTTAAGTCATTCCTCTAAGATATTCATAGTTTTAATAGAATAAGTGCGTAAAAAGAGTAACTACTTCTTCCCAAGGTATCAATCCCCCCACCACCATTTTCATGTTTGTGAGCAGACCTTGCCAATATAGACATCATTCCCATCATTATTGCAAAGTGGAGAGACCAAAAAGACATTGGTCCCTGTCTTCTCCTAAAATATCAAACACGCTGACTTCCCGAGCTGCGAGATCACATCTCTCCACTGCTCAAAACTTCCATCGCTGCCCGTTGGACTTAGAACAAAAGCCCCTGTATTTACCGTGACCACATCTCAGGTTTCATCTCCAACCTCCCTCCCCTGTCCACCTTGAGCCAGTCAGGCTGTCCCTCCCTGTGGCACCAGCCTGCTCCTTCTGTCAGGAATCCAATCCCCTAGGCATTCCCAAGGCTCTCTCCACTCTCCCTCCGTGTCTTCTGAAGGCCCAGGCCCAGACAGGTATCCCCTGTCCTAATACTTTCTCCCCTTTTGTACTTAGATTCACTTTCCAATTTCTGATATTTTATTATGGTATTATTTTTGAAATATTTCTCCTCCGTGCAGTGCCCTCTACCTGTAACCTACCATTGCTACTTTTGCTGCCTTTGGGGTCTGATGCTCATTGACATCAATTACTTCCCTCCTCTGAATAAGTATAGCTGGAAAGTCTAATCTCATTATATTGGCTATGATTTTTAAATTGATTTAAAAAAGGAAAGTGGGGTTGAAAGGGCTTAATAGTTTTCTAGATTGTTAAAGCAGTAAGTATAAGCTTTTGAGGTCATGGAGCTTAAACAGACTTTATTTCAATGTTATCTTCCCCCTTGTTGTCCATAGAAAGTATTTCCTCCCATTGTCAATAGCACTCTAACAACCAAATGCTTAATTTACATATCCATTTAAACTTTGCAGCAGTCCAAGGCTTTTGCTAAGATTATATCTGTTTTACGGATGAGGAAAGTGAGATGCAGGAATGTCCAGTAACTTTTTCAAGGCAAATGCTGGGTCAAAGTTTGGAATCCACCCGTGTATATCTCAAAAAACGTTAGTCTTTAAATTATGCCATAACTTTTCTCCCTTTCTCATACTTCAGAATTATCACAGAGTCATGGCAAATGTCAAATAAATTATGCATATTACTGGGCCAGATGCTGGCATCGTAGTATCCCCTATGTGAACAATAGAACTGAGCAATTTCGGGCACTAATGGGAGCAAAGCCATCACGCTTCAAATAACCCTGCTTGAAAGAAAACCAGTGAGAAGCGGGAGATCATGCTTTATTTTCCACGATAGGATTATCTTTAGATTTAATGTTGATGCATCAGTAAAGTGCTCAGTTTGAAAATCAATACAACACTGTGTGTGCTTGGCTGGCTCAATAGCCCTCAGTCAACGTTAATAGAAAACACCAACAAGGTAATTTTGTGTCTTTTTATTGCTTGTTGTCCCTAGATTTCCAGGACTTTTATAAAAAAATAATCATTCTTACTCCTTGTTCACAGTAGCCAGTATTTAGTTGATGTAATAAGTTGGTAAACTGAGGCAACGTGGCAAATGACAAGATTCATCTACGTACCTTCGTCCCCCCACTCTCCTGAGGAAAATCAGTACCTCTCAGGGAGTGCCCGCTTTGCTCAGGTGGCAGGAACAGAAGTCAGTTCTAGCAGGAGGACTCTTTTATCTTCTCCCCTCTAAGATCATGCTGTAGAGGCTATAAACATGAAGAAAGACCATAGGTCAGTAAACGTGTACTTTAATGAACAGCTCTCTGCTATCCCAACAGAAAACAAACTTCAACAGTTCAATAACAGAAGGCTGAACACAGAGCTCCCTGATGAACACAAACCAGAATTATGTTTCTATTTAAGACAAGTGGAGGTCAGTACAGGTGATTAGTACGATTACTAGAACTGCTGTCTTCAGTAAATCTGGGTTAGAGCATAAAGGCTGAGAGGATGTGCAATGGTAGGGTCCCTCACACTCCATGTTCTGAGTGAGTGATTGACAACCCACTCCTGTTAGTTACCCCGCTTTCTAGTTTAGGAACCCACTGACCGTAAGCTGCATCACCAATTCAACAGGAACTTGGAGGAGAGAAAATAAAAAGGGGCAGAAGAACACTAACTCATTAAGATAGAAGATTAACCATCCAGTGATTCTGAGTTTAGGAACTGCTTGTAAAAAAGATCTGGGTATGTTAAAATCAAGGAACTGTTGTATCAATACCTGATTAACACTTCTTGCAAAGGTCTTAGTAGAAACTTAGAGAATTGGCAGTTTTATCTTTAATTATTCCTGAGTTGCAAGACCTCTATGAAAAGTCATTGTACTTTTGATATACATATTAACCTGCAACCATTTATTGAGTATTTACTAAATGCCTGATACTGCACCAACGCCATTTAATTTAGACCCTATACCAACTCTACTTGTTAAGTTCTTTTATATCTATTTTGTTGATGGGGAAATTGGGGTCTTGGTAGAGCAAAGAATGTGTTGACTATCATGTAGTTAGTCAGTGACAGAACACATTGTAAATCCAGATATGGGGATTCTAAAGTCCTCACCTGAGCTTTAAGTTTTTTGATTGCAGGAATGGCTATCTTAATAAAATATCTGAGTTGTCCTTTAGTTTCTCCTTTAATTCACTTTTCTATCCACTAATTATTAATGATCTAGTAGTTGCTAAGCAATGACCTTGGTTGTGAATACATTTGATCCCCACCTTTATAGCATTTGTATTCTAAAGATATTAGATAAGAAAACTCCAAATAAATATATAATTTTGCATTTAATTATTGGACTAAATATACTAGGTGACAGTTAAATTAATATCAGCAGAACATATCCTTTTATCTTTATGTCCTTTGAAAATTGGAAATTATTTTTTCTCCTTGAACCATAAATTTCCACTTCTTTAATAGACTATTGACCTTAATTTTAACCTCTGGAGCAGATTATTACACATGCTTAATACATACATACATATACATATACATATACATATACATATACATATACATATATATACATGTATTCAGATAAAGAACTATAGATAGTAAAGGCAATTAGCAAGGTATATATATATCTGCAGAGTCATATTTTATAAACGCACATAATTTTAAAGTGAGCAAAATCTAACATCAAACTATTTCCCAAACTAAGACGTTGACATTTAATTCAGGTTCAGAGCATAAAATGTATTATCATCTTTCTTGAAGTGCTTTGTCAAATTTTGACTGGATGACCTGTTGAGGGCTCCTGAAATGCTAAAAATCATTCTAAAAATTGGAAAACCAGAATATTGAATCAGTTGACCTTTAAGATCCCCACAAGTTTCAGAATTTCATGTTTCTTTATCCTTATTTATGTAGTGGAGTGGCTTAGCAAACTAAATTCCCATGAGACAGCCCATACCAGAAAATTCCCTAATTTTATAGGCCAAGACAATAGAATGGAAGAGCACTGTAAGTAAATTAATTAATCCATTCTATTCATTTAACCAGTATTTACTGAGTCCTGACTACTCTCATAGCTTCTCAGAACAGAGCATGAATGAACTCACAATTCCAGGAGAGGATAATTCTGAAAGAGTAAAAGCTATCCATTAGCTAATGTCTAAATGGAGATATCAATGGAGATTTGTATTTCACTTAGATGTGAATACCCAGTTGGGAGGTGCTTTCTCTCTATTTGTCCAAGTGAATTTGATGAATGTTGATAATTGTTTTATGGTTCTTATCTGGTAGAGGTTGACCAATAAATCTTCATAAATGCCTTAGGGATGACATTCTCCTTCTTTTCGTAAAAAGGACATTATAAAATGGAAAAAAAAATATGTTTTTGACTTCAACTGATAACTACTGAGGTAAGAACATAAACAAAGTACTGTAATTTATTATATTAAAAATAATTTGAATTGCTATTAAAGATAGAATTAGGTTTTCAGAAAAATAAATAATAAGAGAGTGGAGAAACTTTTCTTCTATATGAATGTGACCTTCAGTCATAGTATCCAATATTTTTGCAGTTTCTTTAATGCAAAGTAAGACAGGTTTTCTTTCCTAGAGTTTAGAGTGAAAACTTGTCCCCATGCGCATTACTAGTTTCTCTTTGAAAAAAATTATTTCATATCCCATCGCTAACTTCTTAGTCTTAATAATCACATATTGTCTAGGGTAAGAGTAAACAAGCTGCCCATAAAGTAAGAAGCTGTATTTATCCTTGGTGACTGACTGATGCCATAGTG
>NW_006296627.1:825004-825597 GCF_000327345.1 Myotis davidii | reverse complement strand
TTACCTACTGCATCTTCTGAAAATAAGATGCAGTTCACATATGTAAGTGTTTACATATCTACATACTGCATTTAATTAAAAATTATATATTGCATATTTACAGCACTACAAGGGTAAATACCAAATCACTGAGACCATTATTGCTGGCCTCTAAGAAAATGCTTATAATGAGTACGTATTAAGTAATTATCTTGAGCCAAACACTACTTTCAATAATGAAGCTATTGACACCCTATTGACACTGCTTACCAGCTCTTCTCCATCATGTATTATCTTTTAGCCCCCTCACGCCACGAGGTAGCTAGTATTATCATTCCCACTCCACCGATGAGGAAAGGGGGGGCGTGGAGTGGCTAAGAAAGCTCTCTCTAAGATAATAGGACATCGGTGGCCAAGCAGGAATTGGAACTTGGGTTTCCTGGCTCTTAGCTTCTGGCTCTTAAGTTTTCTGTTGCTACTATAACAAAACAATTTAGTGGATTAAACAATACAAATATTTTATTTTATATTTCTGGAAGTGAAAGATCTGAAATGGGTTTCAGTGGGCCGATTAAGGTGTTGTCAGGACTGTGTTCTTTCTCAAGACTATGAAA
>NW_006296627.1:819391-824859 GCF_000327345.1 Myotis davidii | reverse complement strand
TGTTCCCGTTTTGTTTTTTTACTTCAAAATAAGATATGTGCAGTGTGCATAGGAATTTGTTCATAGTTTTTTTTTTTTTAAACTATAGTCCGGCCCTCCAACGGTCTGAGGGACAGTGAACTGGCCCCCTGTTTAAAAAGTTTGAGGACCCCTGGATTAGGATGTGGACACCTTTGGAGGTGTTATTATTTTGCCTACCGCAGTGCTTTGGAATAAAGATTTGTGTCCCCTCACAATTCATACATTGCAACCTTATCCCCAATGTGAGGGTATTGGGAGGTGGGACTTTGGAGTGGTGATAAGGTCAGAGAGACTCTGGATTGGAGCCCATATAAAAGAGACCCCTGAGTGCTCCCTTGCTCCTTCTGCCATAGGAGGACTGATGTACAGATGATTGTCTATGAAGCAGGAAGGAAGTCCTTGCCAGACACAGAAACTGCTGGCACCTTGACCTAGGACTCCCCAGCCCCCAGAATTGTAATAAATAAATGTTTATTGTTTGTAATTACCTAGTCTATAGTATTCTGTTGTTGCATCCAGAATGAACAAAGACATAAAGCAGCAATCATTATGTCACACTGCCTCACTAGAAATTGCCTTAATAATATTAGCTACCTTTTATGGGCCAAGTTAGGTTTTATGACATACATTTACTCTTGGTCCTAACTGAAAGCAAAAAGACTTCTCTCCTATTAACAGATGAAAAAAATAGACGCACAGAGTTGAATCGCTTATGTATAGTAAATGTAAGAAGTGATGTGGAGTTTGAGTCTAGATGTATCCACTCCAAAGCTTTGTTTTCTGCTGTACTGTGAAATTTCAACTAACTTGTTTGTTCTTATAGTAGGATTTTTAGATGATAAAGTTGTGGATCAACCCAACTCCTCTCTTAAAAAAAAATAAATTGTTTCTAGTCTTTCTATAATACAAGCGCCTATTCTTTGCTTTAGTAGGTACAGTTGGCTGAAATTGCTATGAAATATTCTAGTTTAATGCCTAACATATTCAAATGCCTTAGATAAGATTGGCTTTTTCCCTTGATAATGCAGGAAACTGCACCATTTCAGGACCACTGATAATGATTATGATGCAATAATATGGAAACAGCTCTGAAGGCTTGAATGCATTATGCCATACTCGTTCTGTGTCTCTTGTACATGTTTTGTATTTCCTCACCTGTAAAATGGGCATGATAACATCAACCTTGAAGGGTAGTGAGAATTATATATGATATATTTAAAGTAAACTGTCTAATAAACAGCCGACTCTTAATTAATGCTAGTGTAGTGTGATTTCAAAAAGCATATATCTGGTGTCTTGGTTTCTTGTGATTAGATAGTCTCCTAATAGTGTAATAATAAAAATCTGTCCCTGGCTAGTGGCTCATTGGTTAGGCATCTTCCTGTGCACTGAAAGGTTGGTGGCTCCATTCCTGGTCAGGGCACCTGCTCAGGTTGTAGGCTTGTTCCCCAGTGGGGGATGTGTGGGTGGCAGCAGATTGATGTTTTGCTCTCACATTGATCTTTCTCTCTCTCCCTCTCCATTCCTCTCTCTCTAAAAATCAATACAATCAATACAAATATTTTTAAAAATCCAAATGTTTGGAAAGACTGAATTAATAATGTTTTGGTTAAGTTCTTTACAAATAATTATCACTCAGGCAAACCATGGCAGATACCCCTTTGGTGGTCGAACTAACCTTTCACAGGGGTCGCTTAAGACCATCCTGCATTTCAGATATTTACATTACAATTCATAACAGTAGCAACATTACAGTTATGAAGTGGCAACGAAAATAATTTTATGGTTGGGTCACAACATGAAGAACTTTATTTAAAGGGCCAGAAGGTTGAGAACTACTGCTCTAGTGCTTTGAGAGCATTGACCAGTGCGTTTGCACTCAAGATTACCCTTGTGGATGTAATTTTCTATTTCCTATGCTATATTATAAACATTTTCACTGGGAAGAAATCTTCTTCATTCACTTCAGGGTTTCTAATGCATATCATGATGCCTATAGAAATACCAACACTTCTTCTATGTACAATGGCTGAATGAATGAACATGTACACTTCCTGCTTTTTCCCCTCTTACTCTTTGATTAATGTTGTCTCTAATATTTTAATAGATGTATGTGGTGCGTCAGTTTGAAGAGCAGAATGCTGGTTTGAAGAATGGTAATTAAATTTAGACAAGTTTAACCAATAAGCACTGGCTGCATCATGAAAGAAGAGAGAGGTGGTTATTTTTGCAAGAATGGCTTGTTTGCCGCAGCTTATTGATGGAGAGAGGTAACCTAGGATTTATTCTGTTTGCTACCTTTATGTGAAACCAAGCAGCTCATATCCACAGTATCTTTCTTTCATTAAAGAGTTGTCTTAAGGAAACAACTTGGCAGCTGTCAGGAGAGTGCCTAAATGAGTCATTGATTTGCAATCAGAATGGCCAATGCTAATGGATTCACTGATTTTTCCGGGCTTCTAAAATAAATCTCACCTTCTTGTCACATAACATAGACCTTTGGTTGCCAGCTTTGAAGTGAGGAATCTCCCTTCACTGAGACCCAAGCTGTCTGACCTTCTGTCACCAGGTTTTAGCTTTTAGAATAAGTCTGTGTCCTTCATTCAAATGAGTTCCACTAGAGCTGAGGGTTGAAAAGATTCACACTGATGTTTTCTCTTGTGATGATTAAGACATTGTCATGTAAGCAGCGGAAGTTCCATGTATGTGGAAAAATACAAACCCATTCTACCAAATTTAAGATAGCTCAACACAACCCATGGTGATAACTATTTCTTGATTATGAAATAGTCAAAGAACCTGAAAATGCATATAATCCTACTTCAGTAGAAACTAAAGCCCAAAGGGCTATGAGTTGCTGTGGTGTCAGCCAGGATCAAATTGAAGCAAGGTTCAAATCCCAGACTGGTGCCCTTCCCACCAATGAGAAACACATCCTCTTTTCTTCTTCTCCATTATAAGCTGGTACTGAAGATTTATATGATTAGTTGGTAGACATAATGATAAATGGTTAGGAGAGTTCTTAAAAAACCAATCCTGGGTCTCCCCCCACCCACACACACACCTTTCTTGTTTTTAGAAGCAATATAGTACAGGATTTAAGTGCAGAGGCTCTGAAGGCGGATAACACAGGCTAGAATTCAGGATTCATCCCTTACTAGCTAGAGGAATTGAGCAAGTGGCTTAAACTCTATGGGCCTCAGTGTCCTCAATAATGAAATGATGTAGTCATAGCACCTATTTCATGTGGTTATTGAGAAGTTTAAAAGAATTAATCAAAGCCAAGTACTTAGAATAGTGACAGGCACATAAAAAGCTTTCATTAAATAGCCCTGTGCTTATTCATAGGAATTTGTGAGAATGGAATGGGAACTGCTTATGTCTCCCTTCATATTTACAGTTGGAGTGAGCTCCTTATTTTCCTGTGTATTTCTCAGGGATTCAACTCAGTCTTCTTTGTTTCAGTATAATCATAGGCCTCTGGTAATATATGGCTTGTGCAGGAAGAAAGATAGAATGGCAGAGAGGCTAAGAGCATGAGTTTGGGTGTCAATCATTCTGTATTTTGGAATGACTGTCATCAACCTATTTGTTTGCCAGAACTACTATCCGAGGCCTTGCAGAATATTTCATGTAGCAATATTCAACATAATATCACAGAAGGCCAAGGGACCCACTTTATAGCAAAGATAGAGTGAAAGTAGATATTTATATGGAATCTGCATGTCCTTTCTTATATCACACCACCCAGAAACTGCTGGATAAATAGAGCAATTGACTGAGCTGTAGAAGGCACCACTTGGAGATAATGCCCTGTGAGGAAGGGGCACCGTCCTCCAAGACATCACATACACCAACTATCAGCATCCATTATGTGTTGCTGTGTCTTCAGTGGGTAGCATATATGAAACAACAGGTGGGAGCTAGAAGAACTGCACTGTCCATTATTTCAGCGATTCACCTGAGGAATTTGTGATCCACAGCCCCTTGACTCTGCTATTTCTGGATTGGAAGTCACATTCCCCAAAAAGGGAAATGCTTTCACTGGGTAACTAGCAAAAGACCCCCTGAACTCTGCCCTTACACTGAGACTCAAGTAGTATGGGCTCCTCTGGCCAAGGGAACAGTGGGAAGAATAAAGTTCACAGTCCTGGGAGGGCAAGTGACCTGGATCATCAAGAGGATGTAGAACTGCAGTTACACGAGAGTATTCAAGTTTTCCTAAATATCTCTGATTTCTTCCTGGACCAATTTACTAATAAATTGTTAACTTTAATGTCCAGAGCTAAGAAAAGGGGGGTGGGGGGAGATATGTAATACTTTCAACAATAAAGAATTATTTAAAGAAAATAAAATGACATGGGGAGCATGGACAGACTCCTCAGGAGTGAGGGTCTTGTTCACCCTACAGAGAGAGCCACCGTGCCCAGCAAGCTGAGAGTGAGGAGAATCTAGAATTGGTGGGAATGGATGAAGATGATGATAATCAGTTGTAGCTTCAAGATCAAGTACAGTGGTGGGTGTGGCAGTTCATCTTGTTTCTGGCAGCCAGAAGAGGCCCACCAGAGTCTTTAATTAATATGATGTAAGTTGATTCAAATGACATCAGGTTGTAAACTGTGATAGATTCTCTCACATTGGTCTTTCTTTTAGGATTGATATAGTCACCCAACTGACTGAAAATGTTCAGTTATCAGGTGAAGAAGGTTTATTAACCCCAAATCACGCCGTCCCCATATCCAGTTACTGGTTGTCACAGTGATATGAAGCTTGGGCCACTCACCCTAACTTGTGACAACTCTGAAGGACTATCCTAGCTCCAGAGCCTTCTGGAAAGAGTTGGCTGAGGTCTTGTCAATATTGCAATGCAGTCTGACTTCTCCCTCTGTGCAATCCTGTTTGCTGGTGTTTTTCCCCCCTCCAGGTATTGATACTAAGAGCAGTCCCTAATAAACTTTCTGCATGCTTATCTTTATCCCAGAAAATGTTGCCTGGTTATAAGCCTACATAAGTAGAAAACAAGATAGATACACTTACTTCATTTTAGCAGAATTTGCAGTAACTATTTCCAAGACCCCTATTATCCCTAATAGCATATACTCTAAGGGGGAAAATTAGCTTTCACTTAGTGAGATTATTGTTAGTAATAATTTTGATATTGAAATTTTGAGACTGTTCTGTGTATGTTGCAGAATAGAGCAAATAATTAAATGTTTCAATATCATTAAGAACAATTGGAAATAATTTACAAAGGTAAACTAATAAAATATATTTTCAAAAGCCCTATAGTGTTAATTTAGAATTGGCGATACCTAAAAGTTTCAGAATTCAAATATGTCTATACAAATATATATATTGTTCACCCTACATAGAGAGCCACTGAGCCCAGCAAGCTGAGAGTGAGGAGAATCTAGAATTGGTCGTAATGGATATGTAATATGCACTTT
>NW_006296627.1:816143-819366 GCF_000327345.1 Myotis davidii | reverse complement strand
TATATTTATATAATATATACTATATAATCTCTCTCTCTCTCTCTCTCTCTCTCTCTCTCTCTTTCTCTCTCCCTCTCTCCCTCTCTCCCTCTCTCCTTTCTCCTTCTCTCTTAAAACCAGCCTCAAATTTATATTTTTACCTTAATCTTTAACACCTTTTCCAGGGTAAAGAAAAGAAAATTAGATATTTTTTGTTCTGTTTTGTTTGTGGAAAGAAACCTGATCTTCCGTATTTCTTAGTTTTACTTTGCAGATTGAGAACTGATCATTTTAAAAAGACATTATTTACAATTGGGCCATATAAGTTTTATAAATGGAAATAATGTTTGTTAATGATAATAAATAAAAATCAGATTTTTAAATGTAATTTTTTTTCCCCAAATCTGACCTTTAAAAATGGATTTTCAAAATTTTAGTGGCCCAGAAAGAAGATAGATATAAATACACAATTCTGGCTTTTTCATGTTGGAATAGAAATTGTTAAGATAGGGTTATGTGATAAACTTGGAATGGTGGTAAGTCTATTTGGGAAATGGGGAATAGAAATGGAAACAAATTTCCTTAATCACTCTAAATGAGAATTAATGCAGTATAAACTTGGCGGGATTCTAGCTCCAGAGTAGGAACTGTTCTGTTCTATCTAGGCTTATTCTCTGTGCCCACGCTGTGACACCCTCTGACTCCAACAAATGTAGGTGTCTGTGCTTTAAAGAGGCGTGTGTCTGTGCAGGCAGGCAGACCTGAGACACATTGATTAAAGTGCCTGGCATCTATTAATAGAATTGCAGATGGGGACAGAAGTGTTTTAACTCAATTATGCCTCAAGACCTAAGTAAGTGGTGTGTATTGATTCTCCCAACTGGCATTTTAGGCTTTAGTAAATGGGGAGGGGGTGTGCACCTGTTTTCTTCCACTGCTGGATTCTTTCATGACTACTGTTGGTGGAATAAATGCCTACTGTGTGTCAGGTTCTGCACATTTATTTTAATAATGGTAGGCAATATTTTAGTAAAAACTTAGGCAATATATTACTAGTAAGATAGATAATATTTTTCCCATTTTACAAATAATAGGGGAAATGGAAGATGTAAGCAATGAATGAACGTACTGCGTACTTAAGGGCAGCAAATTGTGGGGTATTTATAAAAGTAAGCCCCTACCCAGGCTCCCTGACTATGTGAAGAAAATGCCTTGAGACAATGGGGACTTTCAATTTTAATTCAACTGTGGCTGTTCTCTGTGGCATAGGCTGGTAGCTGAAGCTTCACAGGTGACAGATGATGGCATTATTGCTCTGAAACATAATAGTCATGCCTAGAAAAAAGCAAAAAATATGGCAAATGATACTTGCATCAGAGTAGATAAATTACAGAATGACAGTAATCTTTTTGGAATTTGGCATCCTGCCTTGCAGGGCTGTCACAGAATTCAAGTAAAATGAATTCGATTTATGAAATCACTAGAGGCCCGGTGCATGAAAATCCATGCACTGGAGGGGGGCGTCTCTCAGCCTGACCTGCCCCGTATCATAGTCCAGGAGCCTTCAGGTGTGGGAGGGGACCTGGAAATCAGAGGAAGGTGATGCCCCCATCGCACCTCTGCTGCTGCCACTGCTGGCATCGCAAACCTCGGCCAGCCCTGGTTACCTGAGCCTCAGGCGGCCCTGGGTGGCTGGGAGTCTGAGGGGACTGGGGACTCCAGAGGCAGGTGCGCAGCTGAGGGGACTGGGTGCTGCCATCTTGTGGCTGTGGACACCTCCATCTTTGAGGGAGTGGCAGTCAATTAGCATATTCCTCCCTTATTGGCTGTGGGCGCTACCATCTTTGCGATAGTGTGAGGTTCAATTAGCATATTCCCTCTTTGTTAGATAGGATGGAATTTCAGAACTAAAAGAACTTGGGAGAGACTCTAGTTCAGTGCCTCAGAACATAGTAGAGTATTATTCTTTTTTTTACGTCAATCCCCAACGTAATAGGATTTGTACTTTTATTGCACGTGTAATAAAATTTTATTAAAAGTGGAAGACAAAGGGAATTGACCTAATCTAAAGGGTCATGGAAGACTTCTGGAGGAAGTGTGATTGAGCTGACATTCATAAGTATAGTAAGCGGCAACCGACCAAAGGAAGGATAAGATGAGGAAGGGAATTCCAGGCAGATGAACAGAAGTGCCCCATTATGAGTCAGTGGGGCACATCCAGGAGACAGAATGTACCAAATGGCTAATGTCAAGAGCTGTCAATGTGAAGCTAAGGTTGTCAGCAGGGACTTGGACACACAGAGCCTATGGACCAGGTAAAGGTTTTAATGCTTAATCCTAAATGCAAGGAGAAGCCTTTGAAATGTTCTAAGTTTGGATGGGAAAAAGGTCTAATTTGCATTATAAAATTATCACTATAGTTAAGATGCTGAAAATGGATTGAAGGAGGTCAATATGATTATGAGATATTTAGAGAGGAGAGTAATAAGTTGTTCTGTTTTACAGTCTAGTTTGTGCATGAGATTAGGTTGTACAATTATTTTCATTTTCATAGGAGGGAACTGAATCTTTCAGAGATGAATGGTAAGCTACTTGTAAGGGATGAATTCAAGCCTTGTAAACAGATCTATTACTCTCCAAATTCAGCTTTAAATTATTCATCTCTATTGCTTTGGGAATATGCTAAAAATTATGATCAGAGATTTGAAATAATTTTTACTTTTCTAGTATAAAGCACTCACAGGTTTTCCTTTGGGGATTTCAACATAAATAATTCTTGCTCACAATTTCTTCTAAATCACAAAGGGAAAAGATATGTAAAAAAAAAAATCTAAATGCCCCCAATTTGTAATATTTCTTGTCCTACATCAGCTTTTCATATACTGCCTGTAACTTTGACAGTTATCACTCTACTGTGGATATGTTAGTATTACATTTATCGAAATCTTTTATTTCTGGTGTTTCTCGGTGCTGTAGAATTCCCTATCATGCCTCAAGATGTAAATTCAGATTTAGCAGTTACTAAGAATTCACTCTGTGCTTCAGCTACAATAATGTTAACATGTACTAGGTGTACTGGTTAATAATGCAGATTTTGTGATCAAAGAAAACACGATAATTTCAAGAGAAACATCAAAAGTGCTTTATTCAAAGTAATGTCCTTACTTCGCTAGCTACACATTTCTCCCATTTTTCAGGTAATTTGTGGATACCGTCCTAATAGAACTTTTCTTGTTTTGATTAG
>NW_006296627.1:801918-815893 GCF_000327345.1 Myotis davidii | reverse complement strand
TTGATAGATTCAATTTTGTTTCCCTGCCTCAACACAAAATTTACTGGGCTTACATGCTTTCTCATTTGCTTATTTAGCAAAAGTGTGCTGTTGCTCTGTTTTGTGGGCACAGGGTACACGAGGTACAATGATATATGTTAAAAGGGAATCTATACTAAAACCGAGTCTGCAAATATTGGTCCCGTGTGGATTTGGACTATCTGAAGAAAGCAGTTTACAGAAGAATTCTCAGCTTTGCTTCCTCCTATAACTAAAAAAGTGTTCCAAGATTCGTATTATAGAATCATGACAGAGAAGAACAGCTAAAGTAGTAAAAACAAGCAACCTTAATTGAATTTCTGCTACAGATGTTTTCTTTTCATCTGGGATAGCTCAGCACCTCTACAACCTCAATTTCTTCATCTTTGATAATGGATGGAAATCTAGATATGTTAACTAATAATAAAAAAATAAAATAAAATAAAGTAAGATATATATAAAAAAAAAATTGACCTGGATGTTCTTTTTCTTTCACATAAAAATCATCACTTTTAAAGCATTTAAACCAGCGTTCCACAAGTATCTTGAGATGGAGCATGTTCACCATAAGCTTCCCAAAGTATATGATAACTTTCAGCAGCACTTTTCTTCAAAATAATGACTTAAGACTTCTTGCAAGTGCTCTTTTTTTTGGCATGAAATGCGACATTTTTAAGCATAAAAATATCTATGCTGCTAACACTTTCAGAAAATATGACATATGAAGTCTTCAAGCTTGTCAATACAACAAAATAGCATACATATCAAATCATATATATATATATATCAACATATGTGTAACTCTATTGTTTTATTTATTTATTTATTTATTTATTGCTTAAAGTATTGCAAAGGGTATTACATATGTGTCCATTTCCTGCCCCCCCCCACCCTTGACAGTCCCCTAGCGTCCCCTATTCCCTAGTGTCTTATGTCCATTGGAACATATGTGTAACTCTAGCTATTGAAAAAAATCCGCATTATTAACCAGTACACCTAGTATAACTAGACTTTATGGGGTTCTGTCTTCTGTTCCACCGATTTTGTTGTATTACTCTGCTTCTTTGGCTCTTTTTCTCATGGAATAAATTCATGGCATTTTAACAACTTGTCCATCTTAATTCTTTGTCATTAAAAGCACTTTATTTCCCAAGTGATGTTTTTCTTCCTGGAACTCTGACCTTTGAGACTCATTATTTTTGCCAGGAGCAGACACCAATCCTCATCAGAATGCTCTGACAGACACTTGCTTCTTGCTTGACATCACACTTTCACTTTCTGACATCTACACCTTTGTGAGAATGTCAGTGGCTGCCTCCAGCCTGCATTCCATCCCATGGATAGCATCTAGATGAAGCATGCAAGAATGTTTCGCTCTGTGTCACTACGGCATTAATCTGTCTCTGAGACCCATTTTTGTTGGTGATAGTTGTTGATTAATATTAGTTAATTTCACATTATTACATAAGGTACAAAACCTGTAATACTAGATTATTTTTCCAATATGTTTGTTTTTGTACAATCTTTACGTTTCCGGGGACCTTCTATTCTCTCTTTCTTTCTTTCTTTCTTTCTTTCTTTCTTTCTTTCTTTCTTTCTTTCTTTCTTTCTTCCTTCCTTCCTTCCTTCCACAGAATAAAAAGAGTGCTTGACACGGTGCTCTAAAACATTTGTTGAATGAATAAGTAAATGAGTGAATAAACACAATTGTGGCATAGATATTGAATAATTGAAAACCTTATCATCAGTTTCTGTGACCTTCTCGTGGGAAAAATCCAGAAATCCAATAGTTCAAGGACATTGGTTCCTGGAGCTCCTAAGGGACTGTGCAAGTCTTACCTCTGGTTCTAGACTAAGAAGCACAGGGAATTATATCTGAACCTCTATTGAGAATGAACTGTAACATCTACGATTCAAAATATGGAAAGAGAATAAGACAATAATCTACTTGAAGAATTAACAAAATAGAACAAAAAACTATCCCAAAACTACCTTGAAACTATCCCATGATGCTACGGTGTGCATAGAGGGTGTTAGTGGCTGAGCTGGTGGAAGACTGGTAACTGAGTGTGAAACTAGTTTAGAGGAGAGCAGAAAGTTCCACAGCCCTGCAGTTTCCCTTATATGTATGTATAAACCTCTTTCTTTGTTTTGCATTATTACAGAGAAAATGAGTTATTATCAAGATGGTGGAAGCTGTAAAGTTTAAAATGTAACTGGAAACACATAAAGGCGTAACTCTTATTGAAAACACTTGAGGTCCATTCCCATCCATGATCCTTCCCACATGAGAACCTGAGCATAGCAGTCACACCTGGGCAGTAGGGACAATTGCCTGTGAATTGATGAGAAGAAAAAAAAAAGGATTCTTTCCATTCTAGAATTTAATCAGTATGTATTGATTACTTATGATAATACCTCTGGTTTTACTTCTGAACCTATGACAGCTAGCTCCTGATTCTAACTCTCTGCTGAAACTGCTTATAAAGGGTTTCAATGACTTTTTATTACAAAATTCAAAAGCATCATCTCATTTCTTACTTCCTTTGGCCTCTTTGCTGCGCTGGGCACTACTGATCATTTCCTTTCCCTTAAAACATTTGCTTTCTTCGGCTTCCATGGCAGCAATGATATTCACCTTTTGTTGTTTTGTTTGTTTGGTTTTGTGTGTGTGTGTGTGTGTGTGTGTGTGTTGTTGCTGCTTAGTATCTGAATCTCTTTCTCTTTTTGGAGAAAACTCTTTATTTTATTTTATTTTTTTTAGTTTTTTGGGTAGTGCCCTTCCTCCATTTAGAAACTGAAAATGCCAAACACTCCTTTTTATCAGCCCCTTTGGCAGCTAGGAAATGAGAGTGTGTCCAATCCCTGCACTCATACAGAGCAGCCCTGCACTTTGAATCAGAATCAATGATGCAAACCAGCAAAGAATACGCAGAATTGGTTCTGGAACAAGGGGCAGCAGAGGTGTCCTGTCTATGAAAATTTCAGGTACCACAATTGCAGAATTTCTAGTGGAGGCACCCAATGTCCTGTGCTGAGATCTTGGGGTGGTCAGAATGATTTTCATCATGATATTACTAGAAATGTTGTAAAAATGTAATAGTTTTTTATGGTTGTACTTATCAAGTTGCATGCCATGCGTTGTGCAAGTAAGTCCCTTAATCAACTCTAGGCCACGAATGCCAAAATATCATAACACTTTAAAAATTGTATACAAAGAGAAAAAAATTATCTTTCTTACTTTTCCTTTCTGTTTTTCCCCCTCTTAACATTTCAACTACGTTTTTTGTTAATATTTTGATGATAAATATAAAATGGTCAATTGTGCCTGAGTTAATATCTCATCAAAGGAGAGGTTAAGAATTTACTTCGGATTAAATCAATTGAACCCTAGAGTGAGAAACAAATATTAAAGTAGATTTAATTCCATGTCATATTTTATGGTTAAGTTCCTAAAATACCTTCAACAAATAGTGGTCTACCCTCTATGCAAGCACCTCAATTTTTATTATAAATCAGATTAAAATTTTAAATCTGGGAGTAATCCTCAAAAGCTATCCAAACACCACATTTCTACAGAAGAAGAAAACAAAGGCCAAGAGAGCATAAATGACCAGCCCATGGCTGCATATTTATTAATAGTTGATCTCTGTCTTTGGGTTCATTGGTTTCTTCTCAGTGGCTCTGTGCTCATTCTTGAAGCACCTATAGCTGACCCTGGCTATTAGAACATTTTTTTCTTATAACAAGCCCAAATTTATCTCTCTGGAAACTTCTTGCTCCATTGATCCCTAAAAATGTAGAGACCTAAAGAATGAGGTTAATCTCTCTCTGAGAAGACCAATACTATGTAATTTGCTCAGAGTTTCTGATAACTCTTCTGCGGTATGAGGACTCCCCTAATTCCTAAAACATGGTCCTCAGATATTGTCACCCGGTAAGGGACCTAAATATCATAACGCTTTAAAATAATTTTATCTAAAAAGTTGTGTACAGCGATAAAAATAGTAATTATTAATAGTAGTCTTCTGGACACACATCAGTCTATTTCACTGAGCAGTAGCTGGAATTGTACAAGATCTTTCTGTTGTATGCTCACCAGCTTAAATTTTGTCTCAGTAGCTTTCATGAATAGTGAAACATGTGAGTCTGAAGTGACTCATGAAGCCTTGGCAGGAATTTTGATACGTTGGTGTTAGTTTGGTAAACATGGTGTTTGGAGAACTATCTCTGAAAGAAGGAAGTAAAGGCAATCCTGTAAAATACCAGCTGTCTGAGACACACCAGAAATCCTTTTTTCACAACTTTCAAACTTTAGGGAAGCCATTGAAATCCTTTGTGTCTGTGTTGGAACATGTGTAAAATATGCCATATGACTTATGTAATCACTAAGGAGTTATCAAACTTGCTCTAGAGGAAAAATCAAGATGGCTTTGATTCTGAGGCTCTGATCCATTCATATATTGGCTCTATTATTCACTTGGATAAATTTGGGCTGATATCTTATGGATCTGGCCTATATAAAGCATATGGATAAGGGAGCTGAAGAGAATAATGTTACTAGAATTTTATGGTGCGTAAGGTTGCATTTTAACCAGCAAACAAACAGTTATTCCACAGTCCGCAGCCCCTACTCAACTATGGTAGTTTGAAAGTCAGAGACTCCACCTTGTGTAGAATAACTGAGGTCCTGGTTTTATGAGGAGACAACATTTATTTCACAGGTATTCTGGCCTTCCTTGGTTTAATTAGTCCTGCATCGGACCTGATGGAATTACGTATTATGTAGCATTTCAGCTAGCTTGGAAGGATATTCCCTAGAGCTCCTGTCATAAAAAGCCAGAGACCAAGCCTTTTCAACACCATCTTTTCCAGTAATGAGCTGTTTCTAACTTTATCCACATCACAGGTACTCAGAGCATTAGCTGGTCTTGAAGAGCAGACTGGGATACCAAAGACGGTTATGTGTGATTATTGATTTTTCTAAAAGCCTTGTATGGGGATTATCAACCCAGCAAGTAATAGTCAGACAACACTGGATGACTTTCTCCAGTTGAACATCAAAATGACCTAGCTTGTGGCAGACTCAGCCAGCAAGAAGAGGTGTTTTTGTATTTTTTAACAACCCAAAGCAACCTCTCCCAACCATCTCAAATTAGCTGTAGCACAGGGAACAGTTCATGAATTATTCACAGAAGAGCACATGTTCCCCACTTGACTCTTTCTTCAGCCATGACTTGTCATGCCCCTAACTAGAAGTCAGAGGATAAGCAGGTTCAACAATTTTGTGTAATAATGTCCTTCAGGGACAGTTTTTTTCCCCTGAGAAAATTAACCAGGTAGCTAAAGTTTGACCTACTATTACTGTACTGACTTGTAGTTGCAAGAAAATCCTTAATGTGGGCAGTAATTTGATGGCTAGTGAAATTACATGTTTCTTTGAGGCAAACAAAAATTAAAGAAGAAAACTCTGGTGCACATATGATTCTTCAGTGATCATAATCAACTCAAAATGAGAACTGATATTAATTCAGCGCAGACCACGTACCTGGCAGTGTTAGGTGCTAAATGCATTACATGGTACCTATCCCATCTTCATGACCCTGACCTCACAACCATGCACTTTTTACTCCCATTTAAAAATAATAATGGGATAATATCAAGGAGGTTATCCAATATTTCGGCGGGCAGGTATATTTAAGAAAGTACTTTAATATAAATTATCAATTATGATTCTTTTTATAACCTATAATACAGAGTTAAATGGCCACATTTTATAAATGAGCAAATACTGAGAGAAGTTTAACCTTAGATAGCAAGACTGTGCTCAGGCATCCCTGATACAGCAGCTCTAATGATCATTTGTTGAGAAGCTGTTATTTATTATAAACTATTCTAAGTATGTTGCCTATCTTATCCTATTGACAAGCCAAGCATTTATGAAACACAGGTATTATTATCTCCATTTTACAGGTAAGAAAACTGAGTCTTAAAGAGCTTAAATATGTCTGGGTTTTTTTTTGCCTATCTTATCCTATTGACAAGCCAAGCATTCATGAAACACAGGTATCATTATCTCCATTTTACAGATAAGAAAACTGAGTCTTAAAGAGGTTAAATATTTCTGGGGCCCCATTCCCCCCACACACACCCCTCCACTCATGCCCTCACCCCACTGGTGTCTGTGTCCATTGGTTAGGCTTATATGCATGCATACAAGACCTTTGGTTGATCTCTCCCTCTTACCCCCACCCTCCCCTACCTTCCCTCTGAGGCTTGACAGTCTTGTCATTGCTTCTCTGTCTCTGGATCTATCCCATTCCATCGCATGATTTCACTTATTTGTGGAATATAGTGAACAACATAAGCTGATAAATATTTATCTTGAGGCTGTCCAGCTAGTATGTGATGAAACCAGGATTCCAATTCAGGTTAGCAGGACTCTGCCCATAGTCTACCTCAAAATATCCTGTACTACAGTGTAGGTAATGATACACTTCTTGGCTTCACCCATGGCTTACCATATTTTTCTGTGTATAAGACACTATTTTTTTTCTAAAATCATTAGCCTGAAAATTGAGGGGCGTCTTATACACAGAAGCCAGCTGAGGAGGGAGCTGTGTGGGTGAATAGCTGCCCATACCTTGCCAAACAGGCTTATCGCTGCTTCTCTGTCTCTGGATCTATCCCTTTCCATCACATGATTTCACTCATTTGTGGAATATAGTGAACAACATAGGCTGATAAATATTTCTCTTGAGGCTGTCCAATATTGTTACTGAAGTCAGCTGATGCCATAATTGGACGTGGAGGTGCAGAGTGTGTAGACGCAACAGGGACTGGAGCATCTGTGACGTCAGCTGATGCCATAATTGGAGGTGGAGGTGCAGAGTGTGTAGATGCAACAGGGACCAGAGCGTTATGAGCCTATAAAGATGTCAAAAAAATAAAAAAGATAAATACTGTCAAAAAAAGATAAATATCAGTAAGCAATTGTCTTACTCTGCAAAATTCAAACTGAATGTAATCAGCTATTCAAAAAAGCATGGAAATGGAGCTGCAGAGAGACAATTTGGACCTCCTCCCACTGAGTGTATGATCAGACAGTGGAGAAAACAGGAAGAACAATTCCTTAAGATTGATTTCTTAATTTTGGGTTGGAAAAGTGGGGACATCTTATACATGGGGGTGTCTTATACATGGAACAAAATGGTAATATTCTTAAAATTAATGATTTTTTTATTGTGGTGGTATGACACATTCACATCCTCCTAACGCAGCGGTTCTCAACCTGTGGGTCGCGAACAATGAAAATACATCCTGCATATCAGATATTTCCATTATGATTCATAACAGTAGCAAAATTACAGTTATGAAGTAGCCACGAAAATAATTTTATGGTTGGGGGTCACCACAACATGAGGAACTGTATTAAAGGGTCACGGCATTAAGAAGTTTGAGAACCATTGTCCTAAAGTGTACAAGGGGGATACTAATAATATTTACTGCTTAGGGCTGTTGTGAGGATTAAGTGAATTAATATGCTTACAACACAACAGAGCCTGGCAGAAAAAATTACAGAATGAATGTTTTTGCCGTTGCTACTGTTGTTTATACATCTAAGCTATGGTAAAGGTCTCACTTTCTAAACCCATCCTTGACCCTGGCGAGAATTGTTTTGGGTCTACATGTTTGATTTGTCTAATCAAAACTTATCACATTCTGTGGACAAATGCTAGAAATGTGAACTGCACCCTCCAGCTTTCCTTCCTGGTCTTAGTCCTCAAAGCATAGGCCTTCTCGAGGTGGATGGATCTGCTTTTCTGCTTTTCCACCGCTCCTTCCTGAGTGTCCAGCTGTCACAGTGACACTGACAAGCACTGACAAGCTTGTAGGCTTCCCCTGGGAGTCTCTGTAGCCAGCCGGGCTCCGCCATGAACAATCACGGACTGAGTGCTGTGTTGGCTCTCACCCGCTGCTAACAAGTCAGACAGGCCCCTGCCTCGCAGCCAGCCATTCCCTGGAGTCTGCAAACTGACACAACAGTACAGAATGCCTCTCCTTGACACAGCCTAATCAAGCCAGAAGCCCTAACTAGCAAATTAGGATTCTTTAGACCTTGAGCGATAGAACTTATTTTTCCCCTGCTCACTCCAGGGCATTAACCTGCCTGTCACATTCATCTGCATATGATATTTTCACTTACGTGTCAGGAAGAGTCTTTGAGGACAGCTGAGTTAAACTTTGGGGAACGAAGGCAAGTGATTAATAGTTGAAATGGATTCTCATTTGCCCAGGGAAGTAGCAGAGTTTGCTCTTGAAATCATGGAGTGTCCTGTCGAAACTGGTTGGTGCCATCGAGAACTTGATGAATTACGACCCAGGTAACACAAAGTGTCAAATGATGTAGGTCCAAAAAGAAAATCTAGTATCTTCACTCAAGGTAATTGGAAAAACTTTTTGTGATATCTTAATCCATGCCACGCAATTTCTCTTTTTACCTGCACATCTCATGGAAGAACTTGCAGGTTAGTGTAGACCAACCTGAGCTTGAATTTCTTTTTCTCCACTCGCAACACTGTATCCTGGGTCAGATATTTTAGTCCTTAAGCCTCTGGGAAGGATGGACAGTGCTTATTATCTTCAAAAGTAGTTTTGAGAATAAAAAGCGATGATGGTTTCCAAGAAGTTAGAAAATGCTCTGTCTTCACGACTGGTTCACATGTCACCCCTTCAGCAGAGTCTTGCTGGATCCCACCTCATGCTGCCCCTTCTGTGCCATCAGGTACTTTCTGATTTCTGTTTATGTAATTCATTGACTCCATCATTAACTGACATCATCTTGTTTTGTGTCTGTGTTTGCTGAAGCTTGCTTGTTGTTCTCTCCACTTGGCACCTCTTTTGGTTCCTGGTGTTCAGAGCAGCACCTGGTACTAATGGGCAATAGCTAAACACAGCAACTGGCTAAATGACTGTATTAGTTTCCTCTGGCTGCTGTCACAAATTACCACAAACTTGGTGGCTGACAACAACACAAATGTATTCTGATCAGGTTTTTAAGCCAAAAGACCAAAATCAGTATTCCTGCTTTCTGTGGCTTCCTCATCCCAACCTCTGCCTCCATCGCCCGCTCCCTCTTTTGAGAATACGTGTGATGCCATTTAGGGCCCACCTGGTTACTCTAGAATAACCTCCCCATCTCAAGATCCTTCATCCTTTCTGCAAGGTTCTTTTTAGCCATATAAGGCACATTCTCAGGTGCCAGGGACTAGGGTGTAGGTATCCTTTAGGAAAGGGGTATGTTCAGTTTACCACAATGACTGTTTTCTTATCAATTAAACAAAATTTTTAAAGTTTATTTTTTTAAATATGTTTTTATTGATTTTTTAGAAAGAGAGGAAGGGAGAGAGATAGAGAGATAGAAACACTGATGAGAGAGAAACATCATGGATTGGCTACCTCCTGCATGTCCCTCACAGGGGATCGAGCCCAGGCATGTGCCCTGACCAGAATTGAACTGGTGGCCTCTTGGTTCCTAGGTTGATGTTCAACTGATTAGCTACACTGGCTGGGCTAAGTTTATTTTTTATTGTTGACATTACAGATGTCCCCTATTTCTCCTCCTCCCCCAGGAACCTGCCCCACCCCAGGCCTTCACCATATATCAATTTTTAGCAACCCCCCTTTTAAAATCCTATCAAACCTTATCTTCTGGATTTTTCAATATCTATTCATTAATTCTTACCACCTTCTTCTTCTCTACCCTCTGTTTTTCTTCCCTTTGCCCCTCTTTTCTCTTTCTTTGCTTCCTTCTTTTCTTATTTACTACTTTTCCTCTTTCCTATAAGAACTACTGGGATTTCAATAATCACCTATTTGCACTCAGTACTTTTCCACATGCTGTGTAAAAGAAAAAAATATATAATAGTTCCAAGACACAGCTCTCATTAAATATTTTTTGGGGGTAGGGGATTGTATGGACTTTCTTTTACTTCTGATTTTAGAGCTATGATTACCATTTGTTTTCAGCCTTTAATAGGCCTCCTCTTAATAATTCTTGGTGAATCCATAAGTAATTAACAAGGGCAATCTGTGTTTTGGTGAAGAGGGCCAAAATAATTATAACACTAATCTAAAATGCCAATTGCTAGGTAATTATTCAGCCACCTCCTGATAATTAACCTGTATGATCAACCAGCTAACATTTCAATTAGAACCTGATGTAGGATACTTATAGTCCTTGAAAGCTAAAGCTAAATATAAAAACCTACCAACCCCAAAGAGTCTTTACTAATATTTAAGCTATTTATGATATTTCATCTGACACATAGGACTTCAGGTCATTTGGATGAAAAGTATCTCTGCTGATTTCAATTAATTTAGCACTTTTTTTTTTAACTTTGGATAAACACTATATAGAAGTAGGATGAAATCAGCATTATAAGAAATACTAGAGGCCTGGCGCACAAAATTCATGCATGGGAGGGGGGCGGTACCCTCATCCTGGCCTGCACCCTCTCCAATCCAGGACCCCTTAGGGGATGCCTGACTGCCGGTTTAGATTCTGTCCCTGCAGGATCAGGTCGGATATCCCTCTCACAATCTGGGACTGCTGGCCCCTAACCACTCACCTGCCTGCCTGCCTGATTGTCCCTAACTACTCTGCCTGCCTGCCTGCCTGATGCCCCTAACTTCCCTCCCCTCCAGCCTGGTCGCCCCTAACTGCCCTTCCCTGCCAGCCTGGTCACCTCTAACTGCCTCTGCTTCGGCCCTGCCCCCATGGCTTCGTCCAGAAGGATGTCTGGAAGATGTCCAGTCTAATTAACATATTTCCTTTTATCAGTATAGATGGCCAACCCTATCTTTTACATTTAGAGTGTGTAGCATTTTCCTCTTACAGAATGAGGGCACAGAACTCCTACATAGAAATCTGATTTGTCCTAATGTAAATGTTGATCATACTATGTGTGTCCTATGGCTAGGATTTCTGGGCAGGAGGCATCATTTGGTGACAGATAATTAAGTCTGCAAAAGTTTCCGAAAGGCAGCTTAATGCCACTCAACAACACTAAGCCGGATTGGATTTGTCTGTCTAAACAAGGGGCTTAAAATGAAAGTGCTAATCAAGCAACTTTTAGGCAAGCACCTCTCTCTCCTATTTATTTTTGTCTGTGGGAAGAAAGAATTGCAAAAAGCAAAACTACGTGTTCTTTGATGAAATGTCAGGGGCCCTGCCACTGCTCTCATTAATCCAGTGGACTTCTGTCCCTTATAAGGGACTCACTTGGGAGCAGTAGACAGTGAGAATGGGCAGCAGGAAAACAAACTTTAGTCCAAGGCAGTTTCATTGCACACAGAAGAAATGGAGGCTTCAGTTTGCTGGGACAGAACTCGGAGAAGGATGGGGAGATCTTTCAGCTAGTTCCTGACTAGTACCTTTGATCAAAGGGACAAGCAGAAATGCTTTGTTAAGGTCAAAGACAGTTTTAAGGAAAATGTGAACTGGGAGGTGATTATCCAGGTATTTCAGTCCAATGTTCCTCTTGAAGGATACATATCAAAGGCCTTTAATTGATTTCTCTCTCTGGCTCCTCTTTAAAAATAAAAATAATACCTAGCATGGCAAGCAGAAAATCGTAGTATTCAGTCTGGTGAGCTAAATACAAACAACTCACATCAATAACAAATTACAGAAAAACAGCTTTGCCCGTCATGGAGTTATAATGATGTCTGCTAAGATCAGGCATGTGGGCCCATCCCCAGCACGGTTCTTGCTGCACTCTTCAGTCTGTAGAGCTCTACTGATTCAGATGGAAAGAGAATCTGTTTTCTGGTCTTGAAACAGTAAAATCCCCAAAGTTCTCAGCCACCACATTATGATACAATAGTATGCCTTGGTCTACTTATAAAATGTGTCCAAATAATTTGTTGCTGCTAATAAATTAGTAAAAAGTTTGTGGAATCGTTTTAAAGAAAGCAGAGTCAAGGTTATCCATGTAATAAAATTTCTCTTCACCATTTGCATTCAGATACCGTCTAGAGTGGTTGGTTGCAAAAGGGTGGTCTTTGGGCTCATTCAGGAAATTGGAAATGGGTGCCACATGTACAGGTGTCAGCTGTCAGGTGTGTCTGGTAGAGAGAGAAAAAAATCACAGAGGCTTTAAAAGGAGGTAAAAAAGGGAGCCAACCTCTTAGCCACTCAGCCTAGTACCCAAGAGTACTTTTCTTTGCTTTTAGGGATTAGTGTCCCATTTTCATGTGAACCCTCAGAAAAGCCATGGCCTGGGGCTGCTTCCTGTGATCAGGATGTTGCCGAAGCCTCCCAGAATGATGTCCTTGTCAAAGCTCAGCAAGATGGGAATTCCCCAGGATGGCTAAGCCCGGCCCCCTCGGCTCCCTGCAAGCCTGCCCTGCGATGGCAGAGCCCCTGGAAAAACAGGCTGGGTGGTGGGGGAGGAGGAAAACAGAATTATACAATGTGCACCGGCTCAACTGCTAGGAATCCTGCTCACAGATTTCCAGGACGAGATTGAAGTGACAAGGAGGAGGCTGCTCTGACAGGCATCCAGGAGGGGCTTTGATGGTGACTGACAACTTGTTATGCAGAAGCTTAATTGAACCCGATGGTCTCATAAATGAAAGCCAAGTGCTCCAAGCCAAAGGGAGAGGAAATGGCTGTTGGGCTTACTGTCTTTGTTTCCCCAACTGTGGCCGACAAATTGCCATTTTAAAGGGGCACCTCCTGCCAACAACTTTCCTAGGTTTTGCTGTTCCCATAATTAATTTGTAATCCTACAGCTTCTGGCATTGACTTTCCAAGGTTCTCTGAAAGAAGCAGGTAAATGTTAAATGAGGCACTAAGGCCAAGGGCATTGACTTTAGCTGCTTTAAGGGACTGTATGCAAAGAGTAACCTAGATCAATAAGGCATCCCAGCTTCCTGAACCATAGCCTTCCTGCAAAGGGAACACTTGGAAATTAGGGGGCTGCAGGGAAACCTGGGGCATATTCCTTTCCTCTGTGACAATAGCTACCTAGTAGTTACCAAATAATTGCTGGAATCCTGTTTGGTAAATGTCTTTACTCCCCAAGTAAAACTGTAACCTGATCATTCTTATCCCCATTTTAGAGGTAAGGAAACTTAGCCATAGTTTAGGTACCCAAGGGTATTAAACAGTGGGATGGGAACTTGAATTCACATCTGTTTGAGTTCCAAAGCTGTGCAATATGTGCTATAAACAAGAACTGACAACATTTATGAAGTACTTGCTCTGGACTGAGGGCTTTGGAAAAGGTGTTAGCAGGGACTGAGACTCCAATGATCACTTCAGTATTGCTAACTGTAATCATGATGGTGAGGAGGAGGATGAACTGAACAATGATAATGAAGTAGTATAATCCTACCTAATAAAGAGGGAATATGCTAATTGACCCTCACACCATCACAAAGATGGCGGTGCCCACAACCAATAAGGAGGGAATATGCTAATCAACTGTCCCACCCTCAAAGATGGCAGTGCCCACTGCCACAAGATGGCGGTGCCCAATCCTCTCAGCCCCGCTGGGGCGACAGGCACACAGCAAGGCTGGGCCCGCCCCCAGGTGTGCCTGGCCACTCTACATGCCTGCCTCCATAGACACCAGTCCCCTCAGGTCCCTAGCTGCCCAGGGCCAGACCAAGGCACAGGCAAGCCTTGGATGGCAGCTGCCCAGCCACCCAGGACCAGCCCGAGGTTCAGGTAACCAGGGCTAGCTGAGGCTTGCTTTGCCAGCAGTGACAGCAGCAGAGGTGTGATGGGGCATTGCCTTTCCCTGATTTCTGGGTTGCCTCCTGCCCCTGAGGGCTCCCGGACTGTGAGGGGGGCAGGCTGGGCTGAGGGACCCCCCCCCCCGACACACCCAGTGCACGAATTTCGTGCACCGGGCCCCTAGTGTAATGTCATAAAGGAAAGTGCCTG
>NW_006296627.1:796996-801550 GCF_000327345.1 Myotis davidii | reverse complement strand
TTCATGTCATTATATTTGTGCCTCACAATTTCAAAGGGAAGTAGGTATTAAGATCACCTCTTACAGCTAACAGAATTGAGGTTCATAGTTCACGTAAGTTGAACAAGTATACTTAAGTCATTAGTGTCAGAAAAGGGGTTTGAAGCAACCCTTATTTATTTTGTTTAACCAAAAAATGATGTTGGCCTGAAAATATTAGGTTCTTGGACTGGCATATCTAGAGTTATATAAAAAAGTAAAAAGGTTAAGTAACACTATGTATTCTCTCTTCTCTATTATTTCTTACTACCTTTTGTACAGAGGTAATCATTGGGAGCACACTTACTGTACCATGATCTCCTACACTGTACGTATTTCCATTACTCAGCTATATTCTCAGAAGCAAAATAACTCAAGAATTGAGAATAAAAGGAAGGAGAACTAACTCCTTGCTTCAATCCTTCATAAAACAAGGAAGAGCATCGTATTTATCTGTAAAATAAAACAGAGGTGGTAGGAAGTATTACCCCTACTTTACAGAGGAAGTGACATTTAGAGAAGTTACCTAACTTGCCAATGTCATAGTTAGGAATGAAGGAAACTGTGTTTCAGTCCAAGTATGTTCTTCCTACTCTCCTAGCTAAAGTTTGATAAAAATAAATACCATGTCTGAATGCAGAGTCAGGTGGAAGAAAGGGAAAGTTTGTATAATGATCTTACAGCTCACCATTTTTAGAAAAACTTTTTTGACTCAGAACATATCATTTTAAAAGATTAATTCTGTTTGTTTGTTTTTATATTTGTTAATAACTGCTCTTTGTTGATGATCCGAAGGGCCAGTTTCAAGATTAAAAATAAACAAATAAAAAACAAATAAACATAAAAACCAGACTGTGAAGCCTAGAGGTGAGTCATCTGGAAGCTAGTCTTCTCTTTACCACCTTGTAGGTACTCCAGAATTCAGACATGATCAAAGTGTTCTGCAGTTATGTGTAACTGTAAAAAAATCACAGAGCTACAGAGGCCTGCAAACCACTTTCCTGACATTCTAGTCCACTCAGATGTTCCTCAGCCTTGCAGGACCCTTGGTCAATGCCAAAATGTCGTTGAGTTTGGTCCTTGAAATTTGTCCTGTCTCAAACATCCATAAAGACATTTGGTTCATAGTTAATATAAACCCTGCTCTTCTTTAAGATGCAAATGGCAGCCCTTCTACCAAACCCCATGTGCTGTTACTGGGCTACTGGGGCAAGAGGGGTTACTACTGTCAATACAGATACAACACAACTTGGATCCATAAAACATGATAGTAGTTTTATGTGTTAATCCTGTAAACCAAAAGTATAAGTAAGCATTATAAGCTATGTGGACCCAGGGACATTTTCTAAGCATGGACATTTTTGACACGACCAAAAATCAAGGGCCATATCCTGGACATGCAAACCACTTTCCTGACATTCTAGTCAGGAATAGCATTTTATGTATTAATCCTGTAAACCAAAAGTATAAGTAAACATTATAAGCTATGTGGACCCAGGGACATTTTCTAAGCATGGACATTTTTGACACGACCAAAAATCAAGGGCCATATCATGGACATGCAAACCACTTTCCTGACATTCTAGTCAGGAATAGCATGGACATTTTGAAAAACACCAACTTTCTCTTCTTTTTGTTAATCTCCTCTGAGGATATTTTTTCCATTGATGTTTTAGAGTGGAAGGGAAGGGGAGAGACAGTGAGAGAGACACATTGATCGGTTGCCTCCCGCAGGTACCCTGACCAGGGCAGGATCGAGCCTGCAACCGAGGAATGTGCCCTTGACCAGAATCGAAATCTGGACCCTTCAGTCCCTGGGCCAATGCTCTAACCACTGAGAAAACTGGCTATGGCCATCACCAACTTTCAAGGGCCTTTTGGTGTGGGCCAGTTGTCTCTCTGAACATTTTGGACAGGACCAAAGGCTAATCTTCCTCAGACCATGTGACATGGACATGGTTAAAACTTTTTTTTTTTTTATCTGAGTGAAATCCCATTCTTCATGATTCCTTGTTCTAGAGAAAGTTTCTCTCACCAGCCAGTTTTCTGAGGTAGACACTAATTTCATTTTTGCCCCCCTCTCCTTTATCATTAGTATTTAGTTGTTTATCTATATATTTTAACTTATTCTGATTGATTCTACCCTTCTTAACCCATCTATTTCTATCTATTTGTAACCGCTCCCCTGCCTGCCTGATTGATGCCTAACTGCTTCCCTGCCGGCCTGATAGCTGCCAACTGCCCTCCCCTGCTGGTCTGATTGCCCACAACTGCCCTCCCCTGCCGCGACCTGTCTCCTCCGCCAGGCCCGCCTCCTCTGTGCACGTGGCCATCTTGTGATGTCCGTCTTAACCCATCTATTTCTATCTATTTGTAACCGCTCCCCTGCCTGCCTGATTGATGCCTAACTGCTCCCCTGCCGGCCTGATAGCCGCCAACTGCCCTCCCCTGCTGGTCTGATTGCCCACAACTGCCCTCCCCTGCCGCGACCTGTCTCCTCCGCCAGGCCCGCCTCCTCTGTGTGCATGGCCATCTTGTGATGTCCGTCTTGTGATAATGTTAGGGTGTGATGCATGAGGGTGTGATGACCACCTAGCCTATTATTAGTATAGATAAACACTTATTAGGGATGTTGATCAAAAAAGGTTCCTAACCTTAAGTCTAAAAGTTAATTGAGAGAAACCAAACTTAGACATATTTGAAAACACTAATTATGCTCTGTACCAACAAATGCAGAATAATATAGTATCTATTGATAATATCTATTAATGTACATATATATACTACAGGAGAATTTTAATTTCCTTGGTGGAAAGAATGTGCGCTTTAGTACCGGACAGACATTGATTGAATTCTGACTCTGGGTGGGCCAAGTGACATAACCTAACGGTGCCTCATTTTTCTCATGAGTAAAGTAGGTGCCTTGAAATCCTCCATCACTTTGTTTTGTTTGGTTGACTTGTTTTGGTGAAGGTTGGAGAGCATAATGTAAAACACCTAGCACATGACCTGTCATTTATGAAGTCCTCATCATGAGTACCTGCTAGTATTGTCCAATCCTTTGTCAAGAGGGCCTAGAAATCCCCCTGCATGTTTTAGAGCCTCTTCCTGTGATAGCAAGGTCCTCTGCTTTGCCTGGTGTTGAATCATGGAACAGAAGGCATGAATTGGAGTCATACATTTTGAAGTTGTAAATGTTCCATGGAGAGGGAGAAAGTGTAGTTATTTTCACTTTTATACATAAGGCATTTGAGATGCCAAGGGGTCTTCAGAATTTCAAGTCTGTATATTACAGAGGGAAGTCTCAAAGTGTGATCAGTTTGCCATCTAGTGTTGCACCCTTTCTGTGGTATATATTGGTATTATTTGGGTTTTTGTTTAGGTATTTTTTTTCATACATTCTATGCAAGGCACTGCAGGTGCCTCATAGTTAGACAGCCTCCTCTAACAGGCAGGTAGCATGTTAACATCTAGAAGGATTAAACTGGTGAGCATACAAATAATTCTAAAATCATGAAGACTTTGGTAAAGGACATATCAGAGAGGGACAAGTAAAGAGTGCACACAGACTCAAGTGTTCCTGAAAGGCTTGGTGGAAGAGTACTTACAGTTCTAAGCATGTGAAACACTAAGTTTATTCTTGTATTATTATTTATTAATTATTTCATTATTTTCATATGAGCACTGTAAACCTACTTTGGCCCCACCCCGTATATGAGAATAGGGGCTTCTTACGGTGTTCGTAGAAAATGAAAGAAAGAGAGCATTCTGGGGAGAGAAAACGTGGTGAGCAAGGCCTCAGAGGTGAAAAGAATGAAAACAGAGTGTGATAAATAGTCCGGTTGAGTGTAAGGAGCATATTGTAGACACTAATAAATGTTTTATTAAAGAAGGTAAGGGAGAGAGGAGGAAGCCAGAAGGAAGGATGTAAAGATGGTCGAAGGGAGGGAGGGGATCAGTGAAATTGTGGAAGGCAACATCTTATATATCAGACTGAGGGTTTGGAAATTCATTCAACAGCCAAATGGTTTAATTACTGCTCTTCCTTTTGAAGGTTTTATATCAGCTTCTTTCTAGCATATTCATTTCAGAATTGGTGGTCTTATCTAGAGGGAGCCTTCGCTTTAGTCACATGAATATAGGATTCATGCTGTTCCTAACTTGGGATCATAATCTGAAAGAGCAAAAGCAAAAAGCAAAGCAGTGTGTGCCGCCGAGGGCCTGACAAATTATAAATCCAGTCAGAACCCAAGCAAACAAACAATGTTTCTGAAACACAAGTCGTGACCACAAAGGATGGATAAATTATTGCTCTGGCATTTTCTTTGTTATTTATGTCCAGAAATCAATCAACAGCTGAAGGAACAGAGTAACTTATAAGTCAGGTGCTGTCAAATACGTGTGGGTCTCAACTGGTATAAACTGTCCATGAATTTCTATGAAAATTGATGACAATAGAAAATAATCTTATTACCAGCCCAACATTCATAATCTGGTGCCTATTATTCTAACATAATAGATATACACAAATTACAA
>NW_006296627.1:792911-795844 GCF_000327345.1 Myotis davidii | reverse complement strand
ATCTGGGTGGGAACTTGGGCTCTTACACCTATGAACTGGGCTACATTGGGCAACTAGGATGTCTTTATTTGTAGATCTGTTGATTTGAACATGTGCATCTGAGAAGAGAGCTGAGCTAAGATGGAGAGCAAGTCCTGGGAATGCCTGAGAAAGAGTATGCTAGGCATAGGTACAAAATGTATGATTAATCTGAACAGAACTTGCTTGAAAGGCAGAGCCCAGTTTGACTGATTATAGTGAGTGAAGAAACAGGAGGTAAAAAATAATATCAGAGAAGTAACCAAGTTCAAGGAGCCAGGTTGGGTTGGATATTGGGGACCATGACAAAAGTCTAGATTTTTATTATAAATCTGAAGTGACTGAAGGGTTTTGTACAAGTGAGTGGTATGATCTGGTTTGGTCCTTAAAAGAACCACCTGAGCTGCTGTATAGCAAAGAGGGAGAGCAAGAAGGAAAGCAGTGAGACCAATAGAGACATGAGTTTCAGTCCAAGGAAGGAGTGATGGGTAGACTGGAACTACCTAGAAAAAATCCAGACTTCTTACTCTCAATAAACTTATGTTTCAAGCAGAAAAACAAAGAGATAAACGTTTATGTAAATGAGAAAAATGTTCTAAGAAAGGTTTGAATTAAACAGATTGCCAATGAAATGAGAAAAAACAAACAAACCGACATCTCATTAGCTTACGTGTTAACAAGTAAGGTAAAGAGAAAGATGATTATTAACAACAACGTATATGCAAATTTATACAGAAGAATTGACCATCTTTTAAAAGGCAATATAGAGTAAAAGAATACATATAGAAAAAACAAGTTCTAATCCCAGTCTAGTTAAATTATCTTGGACAGATTACTTCATCTTCTTCATCTACAAAATTAGGCATTAGACTAAATAATTTGCTAAGATTTCTTAGGTTTTCTACAGTCTTCATTATGACCAGTACTTTCATAAGCTTATATGGAAAACTCAGATAATAGACTAAAGTCAATTTATGTTTGACTAACTCTTTTTTCCCAGAGATTTCTTCTCTAATAAACAAGAAATGTTAGTTTGTATGTTTGGAAAGTTTTATAATTTAATTCTGTTACTGAATACTTTATTCCACAACAAATTGGCAAATACAGTAGCCACCCCCACTATTTACAGGGGATGCCTTCCAAGGTCTTCAAGGGATGCATGAAACGGAGGATAGTACCAAATCCTACATATACTATACAGATCCATGATAATGTTTATAAAGTAGGCTCAGTAAGACATAACGACAATAACTAGGAATAAAATAGAACAATAAAAGTTGTGTGAAATGTGTTCTCTCTATTTCTCTCTCAAAGTACCATATTGTACCATACTCACCCTTCATCTTGTGATGCTGTGAGATGATACAATGCCTACATGATGAGGTGAATGATGTAGGCATGTGACATAGCATTAAAGTATTATAAAGGTTACTTGAACACAAGCAATACAATACTGTGGCAATTGTTCTGATAACCCAGGCAGCTACTAATAAGCCAATAGCATATACAGTATGGATGTCCTGAACAAAGAGATGACTCATGTCCCAGGCATGATGAAGTGGAACACATGGGATTTCATCACGCTACTCACAATGGTGCACAATTTAAAACATATGAATTGTTCATTTCTGCAATTTTCCATTTAATATTTTCAGAACCTTGGTTGACTGCAAGTAACAGAGACTATGGAAAATGAAACCGTGGGTAAGGGGGAACTACTGTAGGAGTAAAATCATGATCATATGCTGTGTCTGACACCTCCTTTTCTAACAACTTCTGTTATGAGGTGGAAAGGCCTGGACTTCAAAAATGAGTAAGGGAATAAAAGGACAGAATTTTAATGCTTACTATCAGTAGTATTGTATGAGAAATCCCATAAAATATGTCAATTGTAGAGCAGAAAAATTCAAGGCAGGTTGAAAAATTACATGCATCTCCCCATAAAAGAATGATAGTCATTGTAATTGAATATGGACAAGACAGATGAGCAAAGCAACCAACTTTCTGATGAAATATTTAATGAGATGATTACTTAATGGGAAGAAGTGCTGATCTGAAGATGCAACGTCCGCTGAGGAAGAGCAGTGTGTACACCGAGCGAAGGTACAGAGACTGGGAAGCTTTTCTTACCTACAGATTGAGAGAAAAATGTAATAATTATTTAGGGGAACAAAATTTTAACTGTTCTCCCTTTTCCTCTCTAGAATTCTTTTTCTCTTCTCCTTCCCCATCTTATATTTAAAACATGACAAAGTGGAAATGTGTGTTCAGTTATTCAGGATAATCCTATATAATAAAAGCGTAGTATGCAAATTGTCCCCTCAACTGAAAGTTTGTCTGGGAGTTTGATCAGGGGTTAGGGCCTGCGGGGGGAAGGGAGGGAGCACCCAGCTGGCAGCCTCTAGGGACCCTATCAGTGCATGAATTTCATGCACTGGGCCTCTAGTGTTATATATGCTTTTGACTTTTTTAAAATGAAAAATAATTTTTAACATTGGTTCTCAGAGAAACTAACAAGTGGGTTTCATGCTACAAAGGAATAAATAGCAGAAAGTGAGGATGACTGTGAACTAACCGGATAAGAATGGTTTATGATATTTTATGTTCAGTGGAAAAGTGTATATTTGTATCTAAAATGAGAGACTGGTAGAATGTATTATTGTTCCCCTAAAGTCATTTTCTTCCTGGACCTTTATTCATGAGCTTTGCTATAAACAATCTCCAAATACAATGGAACAACACATTTCTTTCTTACATTACTTATCAGTGACTATTGGTCAGGCTTCATTCTCTACTTTTTTCTGTTCTGCTCACTTCCTCACATTTCATTTCACAGCCAAGGTGCATGCCCAGGCCTGATAATAGGGTCTGGACATATATTCTGCATTCAAGTCATGGAAAGGAAAGGGTAGCAG
>NW_006296627.1:791785-792744 GCF_000327345.1 Myotis davidii | reverse complement strand
CCAAGGTCACATGCATGCATACCCATATTCACATGTGCACACATATATCTATTTCTCCTGGTCCTGTGAATGTTTTTGTGATGCTTAATTTTTTCATAGCCAAATATGAATACAATCTCATTTATACTCCTGATGACGCCTCCCATTTGCCAGAGTTAGACTTCTGACTCTGGGGCCTTATTGATTAGTTGACATGGATGGATGTGGTCTCTCAATAGAAAGGCAGTGCTCTTGACACACAACACCGAGGACATACATTTAGAATTGCCAACATCCCCTACAGTTAAAAATGCATAATTTTTGACTTGCCCAAAACGTAAATTGTCCCTCAGTATCCACGGGCGATTGGTTCCAGGACACCCCTCCCCCAGATACCAAAATCCATGGCTGCTTAAGTCTCCTGTATAAAAGGGTGTAGAGCAATGAATACAGTCAGCCCTCCACACCTGCAGTCTCCCAACCATGGGTTGAAACAGTACAGGCCTTTATTGGAAAATATTCACAGAAAAATGGACCTATGAAATTCAAACGCATTTTGTTCAAGGGTTAATTCTACATTATAAAATGTGGGCAAACCTTCACTTCAGTAACTTTTTCTAACACTGCATCAGAAAGCCTGCTTTTGTAACCACTGCAGCATAAACTGTGTCTTACCCCTTTTCCTAACTCCAGTGTCCCTCAGGCCCCACCTGTAATAGGAATTATGTGCTTCGTAGCTACACTCTTTTTCAAAGATCACAGACTGGTAGCCCTACGGCTAGATCACCCCACTCGGCCAGCTAAGCAGCGGAGACTGCGCCATCTTGGGCGATTGTTGCCGGCACCCAGAGACCAGTTCCAAACCTGGAAACACGGATCTTAAGCAGAGTGACTGCGTGAACTCAGAGGAGCACTGCTTCGTCTCACCGAAAGGTTAGATTTTCCCTAAAGGTGCGGTTTGCAATTCGGGTTGTAAAGAG
>NW_006296627.1:788408-790272 GCF_000327345.1 Myotis davidii | reverse complement strand
ATTGTGTTACCAAAGAGGTCAAAGAAGAAAAAAAAAAAATCATGGCAACAAATGACAATGAAAACACAACAATCCAAAACCTATGGGACACAGCAAAAGCAGTCTTGAGAGGGAAGTTCATAGCTCTACAAGCCTACTGCAAGAAACAAGAAACAATGAGAATAAATGACCTAACTCTACAACTCGAAGAGTTAGAAAGAGAGCAACAAAAAAAGCCCACTGTAAGCAGAAGGAAGGAAATAACAAAGATCAGAGCGGAGATAAACGACATAGAGACCAAAAAAACAATACAAAAGATCAACAAAACCAAGATCTGGTTCTTTGAAAGGATAAACAAGATTGATACACCTCTAGCCAGGCTCACCAAGAAACAAAGAGAGAGGACCCAAATAAACAAAATCAGAAATGAAAGAGGAGAAATAACAACAGACCCCATAGATCACCCCATTCATATTACTTTTTTTTTAATATGTCTGCACAGTATATGTATGTATGAGTGTACCTACCTACCTATCTATCTTCATCATCATCACTATCAATCTATGAATATCAGTGCTTTAGAATAATGGGGAATGCATTGACTTTTTGCCAATGTCCCTTTACACATTTTATGTTGCTTGCCTGATAGCCCTATAGTCACATTTGAACTTGTAACTATAGCTTTATATATTTTTCAAGTCATTTCAGTTGTATATATTTTGTATCTCTAACTAGATGAGTTCAGGACAGGGTTTTTTCTCTTTTATTTTCATTATAGCACAGGTACATCAACTCTTGAATTTGAGAGCAAAATTCCGTGTGCTTTTCTTTTTACCCAGAGAAATTGTAAAGGTCCCATAAAAACCTCTGAGTTCACATTCATTATTTTATACCCTTAGTTATTTAAAAGCTAAGAGAGAAGTAAAGGTTTGGCTGTAGATGATACTAATTAATGCCAGACTAAGGCTATGAGGTCATGTGCTGGAAGGCAAAGTACCACTCTCACTACATCGATCTTTGTTTAGATTCTTAATCAATATTTGCTTCTGTCTTGTGCGCCCTAGAGTTTTTGGCAAAGGCTCAATAAAAGAATGATTAAACAACCCAGTCCTACATTCAAAAGGAGGCAAATTTAAATCTTTTTTTTTTCTGAATTCCATCAGAATAGCCATATTTCCTGACTCTCTTCTGGATCTGTTGATTTGGGGTCATGGAGTATATTTCAATAACAATGATGATAGGCATCTTTAAAATATTATTTCAATTTTTAGGATGGATGATGTTAGAGGGTACCAACTGCTTATGTCTTGCATAGGAAAGCTTTTCTTATTCCAAGTTACTGTGGTCAGTCTCATCCTAACTTTTCCATAAGTAAAATTACATTTTAGAGAAATGAGAGTGGGAGGAAAAAGAATGAAGACCGCTGTACATTTTAGAGACCATCTGGTGCAAAAACAGATGCCGTCAAATCTGTTGACTGAGAGTTTTTGCTTTAAGTGTATTTTTTTTTCTTTTTTCTTTCTTCTTCATCTTCTTCTTCTTCTTTTTTTTTTTGTCTGTAACTCTTTCTCCAAGTTCCATTTCATTCACCTTAGATTGCAGGTACCGTGCATTGGATTGTTCCCTGTTTCTTGGTGGTATATTCGGGAAGTGGCTCTTTTTCAGCACTTTAAAATCCCAAGATGAAATAAACACCACGTCAGTGAGCTGTAATCTTTAAGGCACGGGATCGTTTCATGAGTGAGGAACCTTTTTTAAGCTCATCCTCCCACTTAAAGTAATTTTGGTTTCACAAGTCCTGCCCATCTATTGTGTTTCCTTGAAAAGCACAAAGGATGAAAAGAATTGGATGATCTCCTGAGAAAACAGTAAGTTTGCCATCTAT
>NW_006296627.1:783546-788304 GCF_000327345.1 Myotis davidii | reverse complement strand
TTGTCCTGTCCCATATACTAGGAGGTTGCCAGTTCCATTCTGGTTCAGGTTCAGGGCACAAGCCTGGGTTTCAGGCTGGAGCCCCAGTAGGGGGCGTTTAGGAAGCAACTGGTCTGGCTCTTCTCCATTCCCCCCCCCCCCCCCCCCCCCCCCCCCCCCCCCCCCCCCCCCCCCCCCCCCCGAGATCAAAGCTTGCTTTGAATGCTGGAGAGTTTATCACAGAGGAATCACACGGAATAAATACCACCAGTTGGTGGCACAGCTAACTCTAAACTGAAGGCTCTTGATTCTCATTTCTCTTTGTGAGGTTTCATCAATCCTTTCGGTCTAGGTGACAGGAAAAAATGTGCTTAAAATGGACAACGTTGAAAAGAAAACCAAACGAATAATTTTCCCAGTGGCTGGGTTATAAACAATTATCTTGTGACAGAAAAGAATTTTCCCTCATGAATAAGGATGTACTAGGTCTTAGTGCATGTGTCATGCCAATGACAGCCACTTGTCTCCCCTTCAATAACTTTGTTTCTGGCTGTATGTTCTCCCTGACTCAGTGCGCCTTACACCTGTCCCGTGAGTCCTCTCAAAGCCACGGAGATGCTCAAGGTGAAGACAGTTTCTTTGCAGCTTCCCGACCTGTGTTTCTCACACTCATCATTCTTGGGAAAAGCCAAAGAACCCCAGGCTGAAGCATATGTAGGGGAAACTTGGTAAATACACAGGGTGACAGGCAAATAGACTCTTGGGAGATAGACAAGACCTTTTTGCTGTGATTCGCAATATGCCCTTCAGCACTGAATCGGACATCATAGCCAGATACAAAGGAACATTGCTTTCCCTTGTAGAAGAGAAGCACAACTCCCATTTCAGTTTACTTAGAAAAATATTTTTACGTGCTCTCTGTCTCCCTGCCATCAGCATTTCTAAGTCCATATTTCTTCTGCTCAAGCTCTCTCCCCTTTCTCCCTTTTTTTTTTAAAACCTAAATTCCTTCCTCTTTCTTTTTTTGTTTGCCCCATTGTCTCTTCCTCTTATATATTTATTCTCTTAAATCTTTTTTACTTTTTTCTCCTTTTTACTTTATCCTTCCCTTTAGCTTTCAATTTCTCTCTCATCTTTCTTTTTCTTTTTCCTTCTGTGTTTTTTATCCTCACCTTCCTAGCCTCTCTTCTTTTATTCCATTCCTCCCTTTGCTCACTTTTCCTAATTATTTTTAACTTTACCCCCTTCCTCCTTCCATCTCTTCCTCCCTCTCTCCCACCCCCCTCCCTCCCTCCCTTTCTTCCTTTTCTGTTTTGCTTTTCCTCCTGTATGTCTATCTTTTCCCTTTGTTCCTTCTTGTTTTCTCTCCCTTCTTCTTTTCTCTTCCCATTTTTCTTTCCTACTTTTCCTCTTTTTAATAAGTTGTTTAGTGAGGGAGGGAAGGGGAAAAAAGAAAAAGCGATGGAAGGAAAGAGGCATATCCTATGTTGATAGTACTAGGTCCTGTCTACTGGGCGTATGCAGTAGGTCAGTGCAGGCAGTTCTCATCTGTGCTGAATTCTGATGGCATTTCTGTATCTCAGTCTGAGGGCATTCTTTGGGTATGGGAGTGTTTATCCTCCAAACACAGACAGTTCAGAAGCACCAGAGAGTTCAAGTCTCATAAGGACGCTCATGAATGAGCAATTCAAGTATGAGGATAAATAATTCAATTTCTCTGCCCCTCAGGGGATGACTCTGAGTGGTGTTTTATGCAGTTTCTCAGAGGAACAACCTTCGTCATCCACTATGGGAACATGCTGATCAATGAGCATTTCCTTCTGCCCACTTTCCCTTCCCCACTCCCTCACAGTGCTTCCTAGGACCACCCCCAAAATGGACCACTCCCACTCAAATTCCTTTCTCAGAGTCTGAGTTTGAAAGACCCAACCTAAGACAGCAAGTACAATATGCCAGGTCCTGAGCTCGCACCAGAGACTGGTAAGTAGGCATGGCCCCAGCTGTCTTGTAGATTATACTCTAGTCTATTCCTACATAGAAAAATAATTGTTCATCAAATAGTCACAAGTCATTAGGGTTTTCTAACCTTTCCACATACCTTTCCCTTAAAAGTGGAAGACAGAAAAAAAGGTGTTCTTGGTTATCTGAGGGACTACACTTGGAAATTCTTTAGGCATTTCTTTTCCTGTTTTATTTTTAAATCCATATGAGCTTAATAAACTATATATTTACAGCACTAAGTAAATTTATATTAACCTTTATAATGATTTGAATACTAGACTACGTTTTCTTTTAAAATCATTAATACAGGTAAAATCGCAAGCAACATAACTGGTAGCTGTTTTATTAGGGCATATTATGCTTAAAAGCTCAGTCTTGGAAGAAAATAGGGAGGTCAGGTTCAAGTACAAGCTTTTTGCTTATCATTTGGATGATCTTGGTCAGCATTATTAAACTTTCTATGACTTGGTATGCACTCATCAACATTAGCTAACTCAAAGGTGTTGCTAGAATGGAATAGGAGAGTATAGCATTTGGCATAGATCCAGCACAATTAGCAATCTATTCATGAAATTGACTATGGTTATCAATAATAACCATAATGATACCATTTGATTATTATTGTCCTAACTGTTGTTACCATGATTTTTAGTGTTGTAATTAATTTGAGCATCAACTTACAAATCCTGGAATCCAAACAAGAACATGCTAGCAGGCCAAATGAGTGAAATAGGGCTCAACTCTCTTAGAACTCAGGTTCAAAGACAAGCAGATCTCCTAACATTGCTTCCACCCCAGTGTCTAATGGGCCTGGGCAATCATTGCCTTAGGGTGCAACAGTGCTGAAACCCAACAAAGCTGGTGCTGAACAGACAGTGGGATGAATTGCCTCTGGCGCAGCATGCACTAATAGAGAGCACTGGTAGGCTGAGCAGAGCGGAGGAGCAGAGCCAGGATGTATTAATGATGAGCCCCCTGCAAGAAGGGGAGAGATCAGGGAGGGATTAGCTGAACTGCTGATTGTGCATAGGGAGGCCAGCTGTGAGAGGTTAATGGAACATTAGGAGAAGAGAGAAATCCAAAGACAGCCGGCTGCTACCTGGGATGGTCGCTTTGAGTCATCAGATTCAAAACCACCACACCACAGATAGCCACAGCTGGAAGTGGAGTTATGACCTCGGCCCTGCAGGGTTTGCTGAGAGGGCAGTTAACGCAGGCATGCGGGGGACTAGACTCCAAGAGACAATGCGCTAATTCATCAGGTACTGTGATGCCTCAGCTCTTTTCCTTTCCTGAGTGACCCATGGGATGGAAAGTGGTCCAGAGGACTTACATTAAAGAAAGAGTTTTCAGGTGTTCTGCTCCGTCTAGTCACATTTCCCCAGGCCAAGTCCTGAAGTCTTCAATATTGATCCAGAAGAAAAATGAGCAAGGCTCTCTGGTTCCTGAAATTATCGTAAGTTTTTCAATAATTTACAGAAGCCATTCTCCAACTTTTATCCCTTTGCAACTGACTTGTCAGTTGCCCTTACCCAGGTATGAACAACCTTTATCAGATAAGTGGACCTTTGCTGCTTAGTGGCTTCCAGCGTCCACTTCTTGCACCTGGGATCTTAAACACCTTCTGAAGTATCTAGTTCCTATTGGATCGAGTTCATGAAGACCATATCCAGTTGTCTGGCCCTCACCTGGGTAAGGACTAGCATGTAATCTGGGGCAGGCTATTTCAGATTATTGTTCTCTGGAAATTCAAACTAATCTAGAAAGGCTATACCTATGAATCAATCATTGCTGTGTTTTTGGTTTGATACTCTCTTTAGTTCAAAACCTTGTTCTCCAGTCTCTCAAGAACTTGTGAATTGTCAATATTATTCTAAGAATATTTTGGCCTTCAACCTAGGATAGCAAATAATTCTCAAGACACTACATATATATAGTTCCACATTCATTTTTCACCTCGAGGAAAATATATCTAGATTCAAGTGAGTGAGAAACAATATCAGGAACAACTTTAAGTCCACAGTAATTCATTTTTAAAAGTAAGACTTTCCTAAGTGTCGTTCTGTGATTATCAGGACAAAACTAGATTTCTTAAAAACAAAATAAAAAACAGTTCACAACTGATTACAATAAGTCTGTGGTAGATAGTTTTCAAAGAGGGCTTCCATAAATCCTCCCAATCTTGTATGCACACATCTTTGCAATTTGGCTTTGGCACACTTCCCATCAAAAGAAGAAATGTATTTCTCCAACCTTTGAATCTATGCTTCCTCAGGTGACATTCTGGTCCATGTGATACTAGCAAATGTTACATCAGCAGGAGTTTGAAAGGTGTCTGTCCATTGAGGCTTACCTTCTGCTGTTTGTAGCGACAATACTAAGACCAAGATGGCAATGAGCCTGATGTAGGCAGTTGTAAAGGAAGACAACAGAGATGCCTAGCTTAACAAGGACTGGGCATGCAGGTGTAGCCATTGTAGATCTTCTATACATAACTGAGTCTGCAGGTTAGCACAGCTTTATGAATTACCCCAGGTGAAACCAGCCAAAAAACATCTGCTGGGACACCGCCCCAATTCCTAATCCAGAGAGGCATAAGCAAATAGAGCAGTTGTTTTATTTTTTGCTACGGGAATGGTTTTGTATGTAGCAATAAATGATTCAAAAATTAGTACGAGAATTTGTGTGTTGAGTAACAAAAAATAGGTTCACTGGCTTTGAGATTGATTCGCAAAAAGAGGCTGGCAAAGAAACTATTAGTCAAGGCTAGGAAAACAC
>NW_006296627.1:779014-783353 GCF_000327345.1 Myotis davidii | reverse complement strand
ATGAGAGAGAATCATTGATCAGCTGCCTCCTGCACACCCCCTACTGGGGATTGAGCCTCCAATCTGGGCATGTGCCCTTGGCTGGAATTGAACTCAGGACCCTTCAGTCTGCAGGCCGACACTCTATCCATTGAGACAAACCAGCCAGAGCAAGACTAGAAAAGTTTTAAAAGGGTCTTGGAGGCTGCAGAAGTGGCAATCCCTGTTCTCTGCCCATGAACCAATTGGTAAAACTGATGCCTAAGGCAATCTTGGGTCTGTTTGTGATAGATGCGTGCAAAGATGGCCACTATCAACTCCACTGTCTCCTGTACCTGTGGTCCTCTTTGCATCAATATTGGAGTCTTTCTCTTGAATTTTCTATCTCTGTATGTTAAGCTCTAGAAAGAGAGAGAGATATAAGCCAAAGCAAATGTTTAATTTACAAGCAGAATCCAGAAAAAAATGTTAGAAGCCAGGATTTGTTGAGTTGAGAAATTAAACTATTTACAAATCTATTCTCCCCAGCTAATGAAGGGAATCAACATTTTGCCACCCTAAAAACATGCTTTTTTTGGATCTTGATTTTAAGCTGGTTATTAAGAATCAGAAAGAACCAGAAAGAACCTGTGACCCTCATCCTTTCCTACCTAAGAAATTAAGATGGGAAAGCCTGTTCCAGGAAGGGAATGTTAGCACATTCATCTTAGCATGAGATAGGAAGGATCCAAGCCTGTTAGCTAGTTTCTCTCCCTGTGTCTCACTGTGTCTGGGTTGACTAACAGGATTTGTTTATATGAGTTCAGCTCTTCCTTGGCAACCTGTAATTTGCCTATTCCTCCTTCAAATTCCCAAAATTCCCTGCCTACTTTTCTGTTTTGTCCATAATGGCAGATAAGCCTAAATTGCCCAGTGCATCTGGTGTTACATTCTTACCATCTCCCCAAATGTGCATTCATACAGTAAAGTTTGGACATTTTCTCCTGTTAATCTGTCTCTGTTAATTTAATTATTAACCCAACTATGGAAAGGTTGGATAAGAAAAAAAGATTTTAGCACCCATACTAGAAAAAGATTTTAAGAAAATGACATCATCTGAAGATTAAAGACAAAATATGTGCTGTGGCTGTGCAGTCTTTTCAGATTAAACACACTTGATTCAGGTAGACATTATCATTCCCAATTTGGAGGCTGTGAAACCCAAATCCTGAAAGACAAAAAATCAGTGGTTTTCAAACTTTGTTCCACAGAGCATTGCTTCCTGAGCCCAGTGATACTGAGTGCTGGGTTACACATGATAAAGCGAAAAAACCAAGTGAGTTCTACTTCAGGGAGAAAGTTCTGCCTTTATCTACCATAACTATTTGGTTTCCGTATAAGATTTGTTTCTTGGAACTGGCTCCTTCTTACATCATATTCCAGAAATGTATTATAATTATCAGATGCCTTATACAAAACAATTTATAAGGACCCATTCTATCGGATGTCAATGGGTAGTTATGACATACAAGCACTGTTCTATGAGCTCTGTATACACTCATTTAAACCTTCCAATCATTCTACAAGTATTCCAGAAATGTATTATAATTATCAGATGCCTATTCAATAGGACCCATTACATCAGATGTCAATGGCTGATGAGAATAGATTGGCATACATTAATGGGTAGTTATTACATACAAGCACTGTTCTCTGAACTCTATATACACTCATTTAAACCTTCCAATGATTCTACAAACTAGGATGAGCATAATCCCCATTTTATTATGAAAACCAAATTGAAAAATATTAAGTAATTTGACTGAGATCAGACACTGAAAAAGGATCTTAAACCCAGGATGCCTGGAAATGTTTTACTAAAGCGATCTTTAGGCAAGTCACTTTTAATTTATTTTATTTTTACCATCCTCAAGGGAAAGCAAAAAAAATCTTTTTTTAAAAAATTCTTTCTCATTTATAAGGATAACATCTGTGACAAAAGTTCTCATTTATCGTGAAATCTTCATTTAAAGAGAGGAAGCACTTTTAGTAGATGGCATTTTAATATGGTTTAGGAAACTCGTTATATGTAGGAAAGCACAATAGGTGAATTTGTGCTACAATCTGCCTAGTCTGTTAAATAAATATATAAAATGGGGCTTAAAATATGAGCCTAGAGTCAAATACCTTATGTTGCAAACAAACTTGTCGCATCAGTGAAAATGCCCAGCTGTTCTCCTTTTTCACTCCTGACATCACCCATCTGTTCCTGCATTCCAGGGGTTCTTCATCTTGCTGTCTTAGGAGTGTTTCCTCAAGACCCTAAGGTACCAGGAAACCAAAGTCTGGCCAATGAACAAACAAAGATATGTTTTGACCTTTAGAAATTACATTTTATGTTAGTTCTCTCCATTCTTTTACTCCCCATCTCCCACTCCTTACTCCATTTGAGCAGTCTCCTTTCAGGATGGGAAAATATATTTAGTAGTTGCTAAAAACATGATCTGTAAAAGTACAGATGATAAAATGGACATAAAGAGAGTTTAAGTTGACACCAATGAGGAGATGATGGACAGGGATCTAAATGTAGATAGTCAGACTCCAGCTTCTGTGTTCCAACCCACTCTGGAATACTGCTTCAAGGACCAATAAGACTCTTCTACATAGAAAACATTACCTTTGAGTCAATTTTAAAGTCTGTAAAGATTAAACATGTTTTAATAATATAAAAATGATTTTTTGGGATTTTGTTTCATATAAAAAAAGTGCTTTGGAAAGCTGTGAGTTCCATTTGGATCTAAATTTTATGGTATTGATGCCATCTTTTCTCTTGTGAAATGTGATTCTCAGTGAAGTCTGGTTCTGATCAGTTAGCAGCCCTGTGCTAAGTACAGCACCCCAGTGTTCAGATTAAGCTGTAAATCTTGACTTCAAATATGCTATCCAATTACACCAAAAGGGCACTTGTGTTTGTCAACCAGTGTGTGGTAGCTAGAAAAGGTTCGTGATAAATATACTTCTCTTATTTTTGACTTTTTATTACATTGTTCTTCAATGTTTTTTAATTTAGAAGTCATTATTTAAGCCCAAAGTTCCGTGTATAATACGCTTCTTCATTTGTAATAAATTATTTCAGGAAAAGATTAAAATTATCGTTACTGCATTATCAGGAACTGTATTCTACCCAGTTAGCCTTGAGCAACAAGTGTGTGTCACATTCTGCAGCTGTGTTATATACTCAGTAATATTTGGTTATTAATTAATTATATTCATTAATAGAGTTTTGCATCTGATTATACAAAACAATAAAAATACATCTATTGCTTGTCTCATAAAATGTAAGATAAAGCATACTCCCACATTATTACTCAGCTATAGGGGTTGAGTAATTGAGGGTGTTCAGGAACACTGATTATATACATTAGAGTAATTACGGCCGTGGGCTCTAATTATGTTGGTAAGATGTGGCATTGGATTTCTCTGAGTGATTTTGACTTGCCTCTTTATCAAAGTGCAGGTGACTTGGGAGTTAAGACAACAGACAAAAATGAGGAACATAGGTGGGAAAGAAAAAAGTTCTCTGCCTACCTACTCCTTACTATGAAATGTGTTTTTTTTCTTTTTCTTTTTTCTTCCCTTCCTACTTTCCTTCTACTTTAAAAAAAAAAATTGAAAATGAGCTCAGCAGGCATGGCTCAGTGGCTGAGCATCGATCTATGAACCAGGAGGTCATGGTTCAATTCCTGGTCAGGGCACACGCCTGGGTTGCTGGCTTGATCCCTAGCATGGGGCCTGCAGAAGGCATCCAATGGATGATTCCCTCTCCCTTCTTCTCTGGAATAAAGAAAAATGTATTTTAAAAAAATTCAGAATGAGGCAAATGCAAGAAGGAGAAAATGGCTTTTAAAGCTCTTTTTTTGCCTTTCAAAATTTTTAATTGTTTTTGCTTGGCATTTGGTTTGGTTGGTTGGTTGATCAAGACCCTCATTACTCCAGGACTGTTGTTGTTATCATTCCCTTTCTTTAGACTTTTCAAGCATTAAGTGATTATCTTATGTATAAAAAGGGCCAGGAAATACACAACCTTTCATTATCAAAAATTAATTAATCAGTCTAGATTTTATGTTCCTTTTTAAGATAGAGAACAGGGACCTGGCAAGATGGATTTTTAATGCCCTCACTGGTTTGGCTCAGTGGATAGAGCGTCAGTCTGCGGACTCAAGGGTTCCAGGTTCGATTCCGGTCAAGGGCATGTACCTTGGTTGCTGTCACATCCCCAGTAGGAGGTGTGCAGGAGGCAGCTGATTGATGTTTCTAACTCTCTATTCCTCTCCCTTCCTCTCTGTAAAAAAATCAATAAAATATATATATATTTTTTAAA
>NW_006296627.1:745779-759522 GCF_000327345.1 Myotis davidii | reverse complement strand
AAGAAAACAGCCAAAAATGAGGAACATAGGTGGGAAAGAAAAAAGTTCTCTGCCTACCTACTCCTTACTATGAAATGTGTTTTTTTTCTTTTTCTTTTTTCTTCCCTTCCTACTTTCCTTCTACTTTAAAAAAAAAAATTGAAAATGAGCTCAGCAGGCATGGCTCAGTGGCTGAGCATCGATCTATGAACCAGGAGGTCATGGTTCAATTCCCGGTCAGGGCACACGCCTGGGTTGCTGGCTTGATCCCTAGCATGGGGCCTGCAGGAGGCATCCAATGGATGATTCCCTCTCCCTTCTTCTCTGGAATAAAGAAAAATGTATTTTAAAAAAAAATTCAGAATGAGGCAAATGCAAGAAGGAGAAAATGACTTTTAAAGCTCTTTTTTTTGCCTTTCAAAATTTTTAATTGTTTTTGCTTGGCATTTGGTTTGGTTGGTTGGTTGATCAAGACCCTCATTACTCCAGGACTGTTGTTGTTATCATTCCCTTTCTTTAGACTTTTCAAGCATTAAGTGATTATCTTATGTATAAAAAGGGCCAGGAAATACACAACCTTTCATTATCAAAAATTAATTAATCAGTCTAGATTTTATGTTCCTTTTTAAGATAGAGAACAGGGACCTGGCAAGATGGATTTTTAATGCCCTCACTGGTTTGGCTCAGTGGATAGAGCGTCAGTCTGCGGACTCAAGGGTCCCAGGTTCGATTCCGGCCAAGGGCATGTACCTTGGTTGTGGGCACATCCCCAGTGGGGAGTGTGCAGGAGGCAGCTTATCAATGTTTCTCTTTCATCGATGTTTCTAACTCGCTATCCTTCTCCCTTCCTCTCTGTAAAAAAATCAATAAAATACATTTTAAAAAAAAGATGGATTTTTAAAAAGGGTTAATTTAGAGGGCAGGTGAGGAAAAGGGAGAGCACACATTTGAAGCGTAAAAAAAAGACGAGGGACAGCGCAATCTCATTCCCTCAGAGAGACACTTGGCTGTTTTCTAAAGTTGAAAACTAAATGAATTCTTTATATATTGCCTTGAACATAATTATAAAAACTAATTATACAGAATTAAAAAAATTGAATAAATGGCAACACTGGAAACTATTGTTTTGGAAACTGTTTTGCATTTGCTTTTTCACTCAGCTACATATGTAAATAATAAATTTGTGTGCTTCTTAAAATTTTAATGTGTTTCAGTTTCTAGATTTTTTATTTTTGGTCCTGAACTTTTTGTACTCAGATGTTTGGATCATTTCATGATGGACAGTAAAAGAGAACTTGGCTAAAATGACAGTAAACCTTTTAAGTCAATTTTATAATTTTCTATTTATCCATTAGGTTCATTCAAAAGTAGACTGTCATCATACTGCCCATAATAATGATAGTTTCTTTGAGAAAAAGTGGAGGCACAGTCTGAATTATGTGGTTTGGTATTTCTAAGCTACATTACCTGGGCCTGCTAGAATTGCAGAAAGGCACTTGGGAAGCATAAGGAGGCACCAATTACATTTTGCTGGGCCATGCAATCAGTACGGACACCCAGGAGACAGATTTCCTGGGTTCCAATCCACACTGAGATACTTACTAGTGAAGAAAAAGTGAGCAAGTTGCCTCAATTCTTTGTGCCCATGTTGTCTCACCTCCAAAACGAAACATAATAATAATAATAATACCTATTCAATTAGGCTTGTTGGTGAAGTCTAAGTTAATTAATTTATGTAAATTGATGATAACAGTTTCTGGCATGCGAAGGCACTCAGAAAAAGTTTGCTATTATTATTTTTATTTTGCATCTGGGTTATAATTAATAGTTATTAGATTTTGTAAACAGTGGTATGAATTATGGCAGACAAGAAGCAAATCTTGTTTTTTACATTCAATATTATTTTGTATTGGTTTCATAGTAGTTAGACAATTATATAGTTTACAAAGTGGTCCCTCTGATATTTTCAGTACCCACATAGTTATTACAAAATTATTGACAGTTAAGATAGAGAACAGGGACCGGACAGTTATTACAAAATTATTTTAAGGCTATAAGCAACTCTTAATTGATGGCTTATTCAAATAGTTTGATCGTTTTGAATAAAGAAGCTCAAATGATTCTTCTAAAAAGTCCTTCTTGTTAAATAGCAGTGTATGAAACTGGCATTTCACAGGGTGACCCGAGGCAGCAGCAGCAATTTATACCTGGTAGGGACCTGGTGAGTATTTTATTACCCAGAGGAGGAACTAAAGTATTCAATTCTAATAGGAGCTGTTCTGGAACCAATATTTTCTGATTTCCTGCTCAAGAATTTATTTCACGGTGTTTTTACAATAAACTAAGGGAGGCCTATGCCTCTTGGAGTAGTTAGTATTATCCTCGTTTGGAAAAAAAAAGTTTATTGGTCAAAGTGATTAGAGAGTGACACTTTATAATTAAACAAAGAGTAAAATCATGCTGTTTTGAAATATATTTTCATAGGTTTAGCTGGCCAACCCTCTGATCCACCCACTCATCACCTTTAAAACAAGGTGTTTTCACTAGCATTTCTCTCTTGAATTAACAGCCTCCTTGTGCTACGCTGGGCAGCGGAGGGCCCAGTGGTCTTACGTAGCATACAGTTAAACTATAGAGTCACCCATTAAATAAACCTCATCGCATTTAGTGAGCATACTAGGTGGTTTCATTATATCTAATCCTCATACCAAATTTTACTCTAAGCATTTTAGAGATGGATAAATTTATCCATTTTAAGACTAAATAACATATAAGACTACGCAGCTAATAAGATATATGTCCAATATTTAATTCCAGTGGTTCTGATTCCAAAGGCAGATCTCTTTCAAATATACCACGTGCAGTGTGTTTTCCCCTGGTCACTGCCAATTGGAATTGACAGTCTTCTGACTTCAGAGTTGCAAATAGCAATTTTCCAAGCCCTGGGGTCCAGTCGTGACAATAGTGTCCTTGGGAACCAGAAGGGGAACGGAAGCATGTGACTGGAGAAAGTCACAGACTGCCTATATTCTGCCCTACACTTTCATTCCACAGCCATTTCCTGCTTTTGTTCCAACATTTCATGAGCACAGCATATTTATATGCAATATTAAGGCAAAAAAGAGCATATTGATTTTATTGGCATCTATTGGGATTCGGGCTTTCTGGCTCCATACACTAACTTTTTGTCAGTATTGGATTGAGGAGCTCTGAGCTGTCCCACACTGCTTGAGCTCTTATTTCAAGGTTTGAATTTTTTGGCTGCCCTTTATATTATAAAAAGAAAAAATGTATGTAACTAAGCATTTATGGGGACATCCAGGGTGTGTGTATGTGTTTGTTTTTTTCTTTTTCCTTTTTCTCTTTTGCATATATATGCTGAATCTGGCTTGGTGATGCCTACTATCTTCAGTAGATGCTACTCAAATATAATTTTTTACACTTCTGTACATGTTGCATATTGAGGTTTTAGGAATCCAAAAGCATAAAGAATATACCTAGGCCTCAATAATATGTGGGATATTTGTTTCTCTCTTTAGCAATTCAAATAGCTTCTCTTGGTTTAGTCTAGGGCAGGGGTGGGCAAACTTTTTGACTCGAGGGCCACAATGGGTTCTTAAACTGGACCGGAGGGCCGGAACAAAAGCATGGATAGAGTGTTTGTGTGAACTAACATAAATTCAAAGTAAACATCATTACATAAAAGGGTACGGTCTTTTTTTCAATAGTTTTATTCATTTCAAACGGGCCGGATCCGGCCCGCGGGCCGTAGTTTGCCCACGGCTGGTCTAGGGTCACACTGGCTACTGCACACTCAAAGCTTGGGGCTCACCCTTCCAAAAGAGTCTAGTTAACAACGTTGTTACCATCACCAGGGCACAGGGTAGCATCATGAAGCCATAAACTCACGGTGGAACCTTCAGGCCAGGCCAGTTTTCTCCAGCAGATGCTCTAGTGCAGGGAAGGAGGCCACAGTAGTCCTCTCTGCCAAGGCTTCGTAATACCCAGTGTGGGAGGCAGTCTACCCTGCAGCTGCCCAGGGTGATGTTACTATAAAACGTAGATTAATCATTTGCAACTGAAACTAAGAAGGCTTTTGAGATTCGCTTGGTATATTTCTTGTTCTGTGAGAGATGTTGCCTTTCTAATTTGTATGATGCTACATTCATTTTTCTATAAGACCATGAGGATTTTAGGAGATTCTGGACTAGGTAGACATTTCCCTGATGACATACATGATGGTTGAGGTCCCTCTGCAGCTTTAAGTAACGGAAAACCCAATTCAAATCAGCAGCAGCAATAAGAGGAATTTATTGGCTCACAAAATGGAAACAGTTTACAGATAAGGCCGGTTCCTATGGAGACTTCTAGTGGCAGCTCGGTGACATCCTCACCATGTCTTGGCAGGCTCCCTGATTTCATTCTTAGGCTCTGGAACGTACCCCACACTCACCTGTACAGCAGCAAGAGAAAGGGGAGAAGAGCCCCCAGCAGGCTTCTTCTCAGATGTTCAGACTCAGTCTCTTTCATTGGCTTCCACTGCATCATGCGTCCGTTCCCGAACCAATGACTGAGGGAGACAAGTTAGAACATCAGGATTGGCTTAAACCAATCAGGCCCCTCCCGCAAAGAATGAAGGTAAGCGTGGGGTCAGTCCCAGCAAAATGTGAGGCTGGAACACAGTGGTAGAGTGGTAATTTACCAAAAGGAAATTAGAGTGCTGCTGGCAGAGAAAACGGGGGCGCGGTGGGGGGCAAAGGAAGCTAACAAGGCAGCCAATAAGTGCCGATGACAGAGGCAATCCCAGATTCCCTGCATGAACTTAAATTGGTTACCGAGAAATGGAGCATAGATAACATTCCTTTGGAGTAACTACCCTGAAATGTCCAGGAATCCCAGGTCAAGATGTAAGAAGGAGAAAGGGTATCCATGTTTTCTGCCCAATGTAATACCTTGGCAATAACAAATGGCTTTGAAGATTAGAATTATTGCATTATTTTTATCATGAACCAATATGGGTTTCTATTTTTCTGAAAAGAGTTCTTTTGAGCAGAAAAGGTCCGTGGAGATCTAATCATTTCACTTTGTGTCATGTCTTGACTACTCATTTTTGGCTCTCCTTAGAGGCTGAGACTTGCAGGAAAACCAAGGCATGGTAATGTCTTCTGTCAGTTATTTAAATACAGGACAACTCAAGAACTGAGAATAGTGACTATGCCAGGGGCAAACTGAGCATTATTGAAGCAAATATTTAGATATTGGAGCAACATTGTATAGTAGAACAACCCAGACTTTCAATTCTAGCATTAGTTGAATCTGTAATTAAGGCATGACTTTCCTCAGGCTCAATTTCCTCATCTCTAAGAAGGAATCCTATGGCATGCATCTTGGAGGAGAAGAATTAAATGTGATCTATACCTACATATAGTCAACCCTTGAACAATGCAGGGCTTAGTGTCACCGAGCCCCCACACAATCAAAACGTCTGGTATAACTTTTGACCTCCCCAAAACTTAACTGCTTAAAGCCACTGCTGATCAGAAGCCCTACCGATTGCATAAGGAGTCAATTAACACATGCATATTAAACATAGTCAGTGCAATAGTAAAGAATACAAACTATGAGGCCAGAGCCTGGGCTTGAATGCAGATTCTTCCATTGACTCATTGCTGACATGAGGCGAGTTGCTTAACTTCTCCGGGCCTCAGTTTTCTCATCTGTAAAACGGTGATTAAAAATATCTGATGGCCCTAACCGGTTTGGCTCAGTGGATAGAGCGTCGGCCTGCGGACTCAAGGGTCCCAGGTTCGATTCCGGCCAAGGGCATGTACCTTGGTTGCAGGCACATCCCCAGTAGGGAGTGTGCAGGAGGCAGCTGATCGATGTTTCTCTCTCATCAATGTTTCTAACTCTCTATCCCTCTCCCTTCCTCTCTGTAAAAAATCAATAAAATATATTTTAAAAAATATCTGATGTTAAAGAAATGTGAGGCATTCCTCTAAACCTTAGTGTGTGTGAACTCAGCTACCTTCACAATAACCCACGCAGTGGTACAACACTGCCACGATTTTACAGATTGGGAAATTAAAGAGAGAAAGTAACTTAGCCAAGTGATGATGCAGCTGTGATAACAATCAAGACAGTGGGGGCTCTGCAGTCACTGTTAGCCACGAGCTCTGTTACAATATATCTTCACCTCAAAGCCCTTCCCATATATTATCTCATTTCATCTACTCAAAATGAAGATATTCTAAAACATGGCTTCTATAGCACTGCTAATTTGCAGAGATAGACTAAGGAACAGTGAGCAGAAATAAACAATTCAGGTTTACAGAGCTGGTACGTGTTCAGGCCTGATTTTGCAACCTACATTCTTAGAAACCTAAACCACACTGCCTTCATTTTAATGACACCTGCAGACGGAGAATTTTGTACAAATACACACAGTCCCCTGGTCTAATTGGAGAATTTGGAGTTCAGCAGAATTCTCCTCTCTCCCACACAACGCCCATAACATGCCTTATTACCTAATATGTACTGGGGGCTTTTGTTACTGGATTTTCCCTTCACGCCCCCACAGCTCTGCTGTCACTGGTCTGTGGTGGCAGAGGCCTAGTTGTGCAACCTAATTGCAGTGATAGGCAGAGAGTAGAGTATCATTGGTGACAGCCAAAGTTTTTCTGTGCCAAGACTTGCCTAGCAGCAAGAAATTTTGAGTGATTGCAAAAAGAAAAAAAAAACACACATATATATATAGGTGTATGTTTTTTTTTTCTTTTTGACTTACCCATGAACTGTACATGTTGCACTCACATTTCTTATAACACTTTTTCACTGCCTTTAAAATCAGTGCATATACATCATGCAATGCTGGAACACACAGAAAACTTCATGGGAGATATTAAACAGATTTATGTATCTTATCACCTAAAGATAGCTGTGGCTAACATTTAGTATCACTTGTAGTTTATCCAGCCTCTTTGATATATATATTCCTGTAGGGTGTAGATAATAAAGTGGTGTTTTCTGTGGTCTGAATCACTTCAGACACAAACATTATTTTTATCAAGTGTTTAATCCAGTTGAGTTATGTCAACTCTTTTTTTTTCCCTAGAAGATAACACACTCCTAAATAGCTCTTTGGAGAGTCTTCAGATTGGAAACAGTTAATGAAAGGTCTGTTTAGTTAAAAAGTTCAATCTCATATTCAAAGGCTTTTCACTTCCTCATGAGGGCCAGGAAGGAGAGAAGGAAGGATCTGGCTGCTGTTGTAATTCTCCCATAATCAGTTGCTGACAGCTCTTTGTGGATGAAAATATAAATCGTTTGTTAAATGAAGTATGCACATTTTTCAATGTGTCATTTGCCTTTTAAAGTTGGTATAATTATCCTATCTAATAAAGAGGGAATATGCTAATTGACACTCATGCTGTCACAAAGATGGCGGTGCCCATAGCCAATAAAAAGGAAATATGCTAATTGACTGCCATGCCCTCAAAGATGGCAGCACCCAGAGCCAAAAGATGGTGGCACCCAGTCCCCTCAGCCCCGTCGCAGTGGCAGGCGTGTGGCCACTCCACGTGCCTGCCTCCAGAGTCCCCCAGCCTCCTCAGCCCCCCAGCCATCCAGGACTGGCCCGAGGTGCAGGCAAGCCTTGGATGGTGGCAGCCCAGCTGCCCAGGGCTGGCCGAGGCTCAGGTAACCAGGGCCGGCTGAGGCTTGCACTGCCAGCAGTGGCAGCAGCAGAGGGGGGATGGGCGTTGCCTTCTCCTGATTGCTGGGTTGCCTCCCACCCCTGAGGGCTCCCGGACTGTGAGAGGGGACCGGCCGGGCTGAGGGATCCTCCTCCATTGCATGAATTTTCATGCACTGGGCCTCTAGTTTTATAATATTTGAAATCATTTAAAAATATTATATGTGACAAAATCTAGCAAACTTTTCCTTATGGATTCTCCCTTCTTCATCCTAAAATGAGAAAATATGTCTCTGAAGTCACATCCTTCTCTAAATTTTTCATTAAATATCGACTTACAGGTCCTTTCCATATATTATCTCACTTAATCCACTCAAAAGGAAAGCAATCTAAGACCCTAGATTGTTCTAATTTCTAAAAGTACTAATAGAAATATTTAGTTTTGCAACACATTTGGAATTCATTGTGTGTATAACAAGAGAGGTGGATCTCAACTTGTTTTGTTCCTCTAGTAATTAATAAATTCTCCCAATAATTATTATTGAAAAAGCCTTTCTTTCTCCATGAGATTAAAGTGCCCAATTTACCTTTACTATGGTTTTATGAGGTTTTTTTTTGTTTGTTTATTTGTTTTTGTGTGTGTGTGTGTTCTTTCTTATATCTGCTCATTTGTTCCTAAGGAATTATCACAAGTTTAAATTATTATAGAAAACATATATATAGCTAATAAATATAAATAATTCTAAATTATAAGTAGTGCTAAATAGTTCCCTTACATTGGTCTTCCCCCCCCCCAAAAAAAAATAGCTTAATAATCACTACCTTTACATTTTCCTTTTTTTTTTTACTTTAAAACAACTTTGTCAATATTTTTAATTACATGAGATTTTGATTTCAGTTGGAATCATTTTATAAATTTATTCGCTGGTAATTGAACATCTATAAATTCATTAAGGGGTAATTAGAGTATTGAAAGTTAAGTTGGCCCTTTATTTTTTAAAATTGAAAGTTATATTTTTAAATAAAATGTGTTTTAATCATACATTTTATAGTCTATTATGTTAATGGTGGTATCGTTGTCTAATTCCCTACTTACCAGGAATAACATTTATGTTCTCCCTTATGTATGCTATTGATGCACTAAGTGAGAACATCCCTCTCATTTTAGTATACTTTTCATTTATAAATAGCTATTTAATTATCTTGAAGAATTTTATTTGTAAGAAACATTTATTTTAACATATTTATTGTAAACATAAACTTTTGATATTAATTTGTGTATAGATCACTTATGCTTATTGAAATATTTGTGGGTGACTCAGCATATAGTCCATTTCTCAAAATTAAATCGGTTGTAGGGTAAATTGTCAATACATAATAATAAGAGTGGTGGTGATAATAACGATTAAAATATATTGCACTGCTTCTTTGTATTAAGCAGTGTTTCATTTTTATCTGCATTATTTCACTTACTGTCACAATAACTCAGAAATTTATTTATTTTTCTTTTCAAGTGTTATGCACATAAAGTACCAAGTCCTCCAGAGATAGACTAACATAACCAAGTTGTTTCTCTCAGAATTTATACCTAGTAAGCTGAAAATTGATATTTAAATGTATTTTTATCTATTTCCAAAGCCCAGATCTGTCAGCTAAGATATTATTGATTCAAGCTTTATGTCATTTTAACAATATTTCTTGATCTTGATCTAAAAGAAAAGTTAATATCTTACAATAATTTACTGCATGTGTAATTCTTTTATTTATATTCATACTATACTACTAGGTAAGTTATGACTCATGACTTTATATCTTAATTTATTTCCATATAATGCTTGTATTTCTCTCTGAAATTTCACATCATATGAATTTAACATTGTTTCTATTTGCTTTTCTTTTAAATATCTCTCCAAAATTTCATTTGTTACAATTTTGGTCTCATTTTGTTTTAGATATTATAATTAGTATTTATATAATTTATGTTTTATTAACTGACAAATAATATCTGTATTTAAAAATAGTTTTACTCCTTTATAATTCCATCATAGGTAGTAAAGTTATACTTATATGTTTTATATCTATGTAAGTTCTTTTTTTCTCTTAGTTTCCATTATTATGGGCTCAATTGTACTCTTTCAATATTGACTTGAAGTCCTAACCCCCCGGGACTCAGAATGCATGTATTTGGAGATAAGGCCTTAATGAGGTGATTAAAGTAAAATGTCTCCTTAAAGGGAGCCTGATCCAATATAACTGGTATTCTAAAATAAAATAGGAAATTTGGCCCTGGCTGGTAGCTCAGTGGTTAGAGCATGGGCCCAGATATTGAAGGGTCACAGGTTCCATTCCAGTCAAGGGCACATACCTCGGTTGCAGGCTTAATCACTGGCCAGGTCCCTTAATGAGGTGATTAAAGTAAAATGTCTCCTTAAAGGGAGCCTGATCCAATATAACTGGTATTCTAAAATAAAATAGGAAATTTGGCCCTGGCTGGTTGCTCAGTGGTTAGAGCATGGGCCCAGATATTGAAGGGTCACAGGCTCCATTCCAGTCAAGGGCACATACCTCGGTTGCAGGCTTGATCCCTGGCCAGGTGAGGGCACGTGCGGGATGCAACCAATCAATATGGCTCTCTCATATTGGTGTGTCTCTTTCTCTCTTCCCCTCCCTTCTACTCTCTCTAAAAATCAATGGGAAAAGAAATCCTCAGGTGAGGATTAACAAACAACAAAACCACAAAAAAGAATAGGAAATTTGGGCCCACATGAAAGGACAACCACATGAGGACACGAGAAGGAGAAATGGTGCTTCCGAAGAAATCAACCCTGCTGACACCTTCATCTTAGACTTCTAGACTCTAAACTTGTGAGAAAATAAATTTCTATTGTTTCAACCACGCATCTGTAGCATTTGGTAATGACAGTCCAGGTAAACTAATACACACAGTTATTCTCGTGGGAGATGGTGATAGGACTGATGATGTCAAACTTTAACTCCTCCAGGGATAAGCAAGCCATTGAGCTAAGAGAAAGCAGGCAAGAAAAAAAAAATGGCAAGAACTTGAATTTCTTTGAACAATTTAAGATGGTTGAATTGTTTTTGTACTTTAACTCACAAGAATAAGATAATTTTCTTTGGCCTTGAATTTACAGTAGAAAAGGAACTTCATATTGAATTTATTTATTTCCAGTCATTTGATTTGGGGAAGAGAGTTAATTTCTACTTTTGGGAATCTCTGTGTTGCTGGAATTTTATAATAAGAGCATCATCTTTTATTAATTGATTTTACTATAGACCCTCTCAAAGCCTCTTTGAGATAAATGAGGCTGAATTTAATTTGGGATAGAAAGTAAATAGGGTATAAATTTTCAGCTTGAATTTAGTGTGAGACTATGGCTGATATAATTAATACCTGAAATTATCCATTCTATATCTTCCTGGAGGCAAAATCTCCTCTACCCACCACCAGTAGTCCCAAAAGGATATCCAAAAAGACAATTACCAGATACACATACACACAGGGACACATACACACACATAAACATTGACAATATAACAAGGTGACCTTCAAAATATTGGAAGGAATACTTTGGTAAGCTGCTTATTTGGGAGGGGCATTGGTGACACCCCAAGATGTATATTAAGAATAAATACTGTTAAACTTTCTTTTGAGGAGACTAGCATTGGTTTTTGATTGTTTAGTGAGTTTGCACTTTTGGGAATTGAACTGAATTTCTCAGTATAATGAAAGAGAGCCAGAAATCTATTAATAGTGGTCTTTCTTTGTTACCTCTGCCCTTATTCCACACATTATTTATTCTTCTCTATAAATAATATTAATGGCATATTATTTTCAAGGGGTACCTGACTTGATAAGACCAGTAATACCTAGGGTACCAATAAAGACTAGACCTTCCCTGACACTGAGATCCCACCAAATGAAGAGCCCTGGAAGATATTGAAAGAGTTTTTCCTTCAACATGTAATGTCATGAAACCTGCACACAACTTATGTAGACTATTAGATTTACAGAGTAAAGGCAGAGGTGGATAACTAATGTTTATTGAGTTTGAATGTCTAAAAATTGTCTTTTTTAATTGCCAGGTAGGAAATCCAGTAGAACACAGAGTTTAAGGCTCTCAGGGAAAATATAAAGAGATGAAAAAAGTGGAGCAAATTATTTAAAGTCAAGGGACCCAAAACTTTTCTGACATACTAGACAAGCTCAGACTGCTAATGATTGACTGTCTTGTCAAATTGGTAAGCCCTGGGATGCGTGGAGGCAGTCTATCTAGCAAACTCTAGCAGAAGATCCCATCTCATCCATCTGGGATTTATGATGTCCAGCTCTCATGAGGCCATATGTAAGGATATTCATTCAGGATTATTGCACCGAAATCATACCTACTCTACAATGAACTGGCTACAGTTCAAGTAACTGCCATGTTAGAAACCCTGCTTTGTTAGTCTTTATATCTATGAGATAGGTAAATTCAGCCTATTACAAATGAGAAATTTGTGTTTAAGGAAGTTAAATAACATATCTAAATTCATACAATTAGTAAGTAGAATAGTTTGCAACCAAAACTTATCTCACTCTAAAATGTGTCACTACCAAGACACTACTGAGTCTTCCCGTAAGAGAATTTAGAAATGTTGTGTTGACACTGAGTGCTAGCCAATGTGGAAAGCTAGCCTCAGAAACAATAAACAATTTTATGAAAGTATGTCACTTAATAATGCGTTGAGAAAGAGAGAGGACTCAGAGGGGTAAAGGAAATATCTATAGCACACAAGTATATGTGTAGCCTTATTCTCCACTTGGGAAAGAACTGAGTTGATTCATTATTTATGTTGAGAATCTTAGTCAAAGTTTGAGGGCACAACCTTAAACTACTCACCCCAGCAGTGTTTACTGGTATTTAGCATATACTTGGAGTTTCTTGCTTATCTTATGAAAAACACAAGATGCAATTCAAAGACCCTTTTCCTTTTTCTCAAATAAAAAATAGGCGTCAAACATTATAATGAAGAAAAAATAACACAGAATAGCAAAGTAAGAAATATAGGACATGTCCTTCAGTTATTTATTGTAGTATGAATAAATCTCAGATTCATTTATGAGATCAAATTTTATAAAGAAAGGCAAGTCATATGCTGGGTACATTTGGACTACTATCTACTATGGGTCAGAAAAATACAGTTGTAAATAGAAATGTTGGTCATTCCCAAAGTCAGGACTCGGTTCCTGTCCTGAAAGACTACCTTTGATATGTGTGAAATAAACTAATTCCATCTGGGTATATCTGGGGGATCTTGCTATTAAAAGTTGATAAAACATAATTGTGTTTTAGAAACTTATATAAATACCCACCATCCATATCAAGTACCAAATGACAGAATGAGAGCTAAAATGCCCCCCTATGAGAGAGGATGAAAGGAGAATGAGAGCAAAGCAAGAACAAGAGAAAAAGAGATGAAGGATGAACAGAAAGAAGGAAGAAATAAAGGGGGGGGCGGAGAGAGAGAGAGAGAGAGAGAGAGAGAGAGAGAGAGAGAGAGGATACATTTTAACAGAGGAACCAAAATGGTCTGGTTTTCTTGTTTGCAAAATGCATTTGAATTCACACCCTGCATTTGTTTTTTCCTGCTTTGTAAGAATATTTTGCAACACTCATTCTATTTATTAATCATTAATAACACTGAATGGTCACACAGGCCAATCTCAGTTTCATATAATATCTTAGAAAATTTTTTTTGCCTTATTGTTTATCTATTTTTTTTCTGATTTAAAGGAAGAATGCAAAAACCTCTGAGTGTTTCTCCCTTCTTTTCTGTTCTGTCTCTTAGAACACAAGTTATATTATTGCCATAATGGGTTGCAAGCTATTATGGTTTGAAAAATGTCAAAATGCAATCTTAAATAATAGCCATAAGTGATGGAAAAACCTTTCTGTTACACTGTTACCACGTCAACGACACAAAGCAAGATATTTTGCATTTAGATATTTTGTTGTGCTGGTACCATTTTCGTACTATGTTCTATTTGAATATCAACCAACAAATTATTT
>NW_006296627.1:740666-745722 GCF_000327345.1 Myotis davidii | reverse complement strand
ATTGAGAGGCAGACAGAGGAGCAAGAGAGAAACAGAGAGAAAAAAGTGTGGAAAGTAGGAACTCAGTATTTCCCGATGGTCAATGACTGCTATTGCTGTCACCTGTTTAGAAACACATCAATTTTGCCAAGACTAAAGTCTATAAATAATTTCCCTGGTACTCAACTGTCTCACTTAAAACACTATGAGTTAGATTAGCTTATCTCAAGCCCTGAAATTTTACTCAGATAAGCTTTGTGTCTGGTTGCCAGGCTTCTGCCCTAGTGGATTTTGTGTAGCAGCCATCATTAGGGGAAAGAATTGTTAGTATATCAAATGGTATGGTTGAGCTGGACTACAAGATAAATGAGGCTCCTGGTTTCATGTTCCTATGACTGTTTGTCGTTATGTGCTGTAGGAACCCACAGGCCCTAATGAGACCAATTTAAATAAATAAGCAAAATGGTGTAGCATTGCTATTTATCACTTAGATTTAAATGTGTTATTTCTATGGAAGCTTTATTTTAGAAAAATAAGTGCAATACTTTTTTCTCATGCTTCTGTGAATATCACTGCTAAGTTGGGAAGAGATCTCTCTACACATGACAATCCATTAGTCCCCCAGGACATCACCCAAAATCCTGGAAGTATCATTGATGCCCTTGTCAGGAGCAAGTCATCTTGCAGCAACCGTACTACATGATAGCTTAGATTTTTTTACCATTTTCCTCTGGAGAAATGTAAACCTAGTGGGGAATATTTCTCATAACTCAGGGGAGCACACACAAATTTAGCTGCAGTTCCTGTGGCCCACCTATAAATAATGATGGTAGAATCCAGCAGGACACCTGGCACATAATAGACACTTAGGAAATGTGCATTGACAAGGGAATGGATGACCTTTTCACATTCTCCCTGCATTTCTTTGGAGTGTACATACGCTTCTAAAAATAATAACAACACATAGGTAATTCCTATTCGAAAAACTAAAGAACTGCCATCAGAGCTTCGATCAATTCAATAAGGACTTGGTCTTGAGCCCCCCTGTTCACTATCATGTTGTCCTGCCTAGAAGTCACTGCTGGAGGAAACAGATGTCTTGCTGTACCACTCGATAAAAATTCACTTTTTTCGGAAGAAACTGCAGCTTCATGAGAAAACTTGAGCACTTTCGTGGGTTTCTCTCCCGCGCTGCCATCCATCACCAGCTGGAATGGAACTGTTCCGCGGGAGAGCATCATTAGCAGCCTCATCCAGCGCGCCGTGCCTTACGCCTCCACAGTGCTCAGCTGTTGTTCCCACCTGGCACCAGCTCCTGGAAAGGAACAGCAGAAGGGAAATAAAACAAGAACAAGAGGCTGGGATGGAAGCCAGATGAGGTAGAATGAGCATAGGGGCTGGGAGAAATGGAATCTGAATTCTAATGGACGCATTGCCACAATCCATCTTCAAAAGTGTTGGTCCCATCTCTTTCACCATTCTCCTGCCTCTCCAAAGTTTTAAAGGTGGAGGAAAACAGGGAAAAAGGCAGATGTTGTGAGTGGTATAGAAATGTCAATTAGGCCAACTGTTAAGTGGAAACAAAATTAGCATCAGCAAGAGGTTTTGAAGAGGTGAAAGCGAACCCTACCCTGAGATAGACCTTGGCAACAATTGTGTGTCATTTTTCTGCCTGTGAGTGGTGGGGAACTTTGGTTGGGAGATAAGAATTTGAGAATTTAAGGAGGATGAGAAAATTCAGGAACTTTCTCATCTCAAGCTTCATTGTCCCAAAGCTTTGGGTATCCAACATTCTTTAAGGTTTCTGTGATTCTGGAACGTAGCCATAAATCTATATTCAAGATGTTTCTGTGTGGATTTTTCCCCCCCTGGTAACCATTTATTGGAACTTATTGATTTCCCTTTTTTTTTTCCTTTCTTTCTTTCAGAATGAAAACAACCATTTTTTATTTGCTTGAGGGATAAAAAAGGGTATTTAAAACAATAGGTAACATCAAGGTACAGATTTTAAATATACACTTAAGACATTTGAGGTAAAATTTTGCTTAGCAAGAACCACATTTTAATTATTTTGTTCCCTTGTTTTTTTTTAAGATTTAATTATTGATAAATATTTATTTCTTGCCATTGTATTGTTCAAATTTTTAATATTTCCCCCCTTTTTCTTCTTGAAGAAAAAGTCCCTATAATACGAGGCCTGTGGTGATGAACTCCTTTAGCTTTTTCTTGTCTGAGTAGTGCTTTATCTTTCATTCAGTGCTAAGTGTCGCATTGCTAGGTAGAGTAATCTTGGTTATAGGTCCTTCCTTTCATCACTTTGGATATTTCTTGCCAATCCCTTCTGGCCTGAAAAGTTTCTGTTGAGCTATCAGCTGGCAGTTTTATGGGAGTTCCCTTATAGGTAACTAACTACTTTTGCTGATTTTAAAATTCTCTTTGTCTTTAACTTTTAGCATTTTAATTATGATGTGGGCCTCTTTGGGTTCATCTTATTTGGGACTCTCAGTGTTTCCTGGACTTGTATGTCTATTTCCTTCACCAGGTAAGGAGAGTTTTCTGCCATTTTTTCCCAATCAGTTTTTTAATTTCTTGCTCTCTCTCTTCTCCTTCCAGCACCCCATGATGTAAATGTTGGTATATTTGAAGTTGTCTCAGAGGCTCCTTACATTATCCTCATTTTTTTTTAAATTTTTTTTTTTTTTTTTTTTTTGCTTTTCTGATTGGGTGCTATTTGCTTCCTTATATTCCAAATCAATGATTTAATTCTCAACCTCATCTACTCTACTATTGATTTCCTACAAATTATCCTTCATTTCAGTTAGCGTATCCTACATTTCTAACTGCTCCTTTTTGATGCTGCTGATGTTCTCGCTAATTTCATTGACTATTCTTAAAACCTGTGTTTTGAACTCTGCATCTAGTAGATTGCCTGTCTTCATTTTGTTTAGTCCATTTTCTGGACTTTTGTTCTGTTCTTTTTTTGTCTCCTAATTTGGGCAGCCTCTCTGTCTTTGTTTCTATGTATAAGTAGGAGAGTCTATGTCTCCCAGGTTTGGTAGAGTGGTCTAATGTAATAGGTGTCCTGTAGGGTCCAGGACAAAACCTCCTCGATCACCCAAGCTGGGCACTTGAGGTGCACCCTCCCCTGTGGGCTGTGTACACCCTTCTCTTGTAGGTGAGCCTTGATTGCCATTGGCATGTCAATGGGAGGGGGCGGGGTATTTACCCCCAGCTGCAAGGTCTGGCTGTGACCACCAACTTCTGACCACCGTGGAGGATCAGCTGTGCAGGGGCCCACCTCACAGAGCAGGACTTACTTTGGGGGGATTCCAGTGCCAGCTGAGTCCACCCCTCGAGTGCGTTGCTTGTGAAGGTGGTTGGGTAGTGATGCTTTGATGTGGTCTGAAGCTGTCCACTGGGTGCACTGGCTCTGGGACCTTCTGAAAGATACAGGCCAAAGTCAGCCACCTCTTATGTTCTAGCCAGGGTCACCTTGCATGAGCTATACCATGATCTGTAATTAGCTGTTCCTTGTGCTGGGCTTGGAGGTTCCCAGGGGAAGCCAAACTGTGAGCCAAGGCTAGCTGCTTCTAGTGACAGGCCTGGGGTCTCTTAGCAAGAGGAATGGGGCATGCTGAAGCCAGATGCTGTATGTTTGACAGATTTTAGGAAAATCTGAAGTATGAGCCATTACAGGACAATTGCACGGAAAGCCATTGGAAACAGCTTAGGTGGACCTGAAAGTTGGGTCGGGTGGGAGCTCAGGGAATCATTAGGGCAAACAGTGTGGGCCAGGTTGACGAAGTATCAGATTAGGTGCCTGCCTGCTGGCTGAGGGGGGAGAGTGGGTTATCAGAGCAACAATGTCCTCTGCCAGCACTTCTGTCTGAGAGAAAGCTGCCCCTCTAGCTCTTGCTCTGATGCTGGACAATTCACTCTCTCCCTTTTGACTCTGGTGCTGTTTAAGATGTTTCCCCAGAGCTGGAGCTCAGAGGGAGAAAGTCTGAATAAGTCTGGGCGTGGGCCCTTTAAGAAAACTGCCCATGACTTCAGTAGTCCTCTGTCTCCCTGAGCCTCAATCCCCACTGGCTTTCACAGCTAGAAGTTATGGAGATTTATCTTCCTGGAACTGAGACAATGGACTTGAGGGGCCTGGTGTGGGGCTGGGACCCCTCACCTCATGGGGACTTCTGCAGCTGAAATTGTCTCCCAGTTTTTATCCACCACACATGGATGTGGACTAGCCCATTCTGCATCTCAACCCTTCTTGCTGCTCTCAGTTCAGCTTCTTTAATCCCCTAGTTGTGTGGCTTCCATTTTGCCAGATTTCAGGTGGTTCTGAATGATGGTTGTTGTGTAGTTTATTTGTAATTTTGATGTGATTGTGGGAGGAGGCCAGTATTGCATTTACCTACGCTGCCACCTTGACTGGAAGTCAGGAGCTTCTTTGTTTTCGAACAGCTACAGCCTAAACAAACTCTGACTCTTATTTTGATATATCTTGCAAGATTTTTTCAAGCTTATGAGTCAGTGTTTAAAATAATCTACAGGAACTGGGTTGTAATGATCTTAGGCTATTTCATTCTCAGGAGTGGTTTGCTATTTCCTAAGGTCGCAGATGTGTCTAATCTGTTTGCATTGCAGTTCATTTTCAAGAAGGTTGCAATGAGCCTATCTTAAGGAGCTCCCAGAACACAATGCTTAGCATAATTATTGAATTCTCATGAGTGAAATGAAATCAGTAATTGAAATATATGGATTATGCAGATTTAATGGAAGAAAAAAAGCAAGATGCTGTGACCTGGTCAGGAAAGGCTTCTCAAATGAGAGAAGTTAACATTTAAACTGGAACTGTGAAAAATGCATTATAATCAAGTACAGCTATAAGGACAACAACACACATGAGGATAGATCACCTCCAGGACTAATCAAGAATGCTGAGGGCATGGTATTCTATCAGAGTAATTCAATTAATGTTTAGCTCTTCCACTGCATTCATTCATTCATTCATTCATTATTTCATTCATTCAACTTCCATTTCATTCATCCAACTTCCATCTAGCAATCATTTGAGTTG
>NW_006296627.1:732754-740489 GCF_000327345.1 Myotis davidii | reverse complement strand
CATGATTTTGTAATAACCTAGCAAATGTGGTGTTCGTGTAGCCTCAGGGATCCATAGAGGTTAACCAAATTGCTCCAGGACACACAGCTTGTAAGTGGCAGAGATGGAAATTTAACCCAAGGTTGTATGTCTCCAGAACTAACTATATATTCTGTGAAAATTGCAATGACAGAAACCTGTGCAAGGAAGTGAGTTAGCACAGGGGAAGCACAGGGTACTGCAAGAGGGCAGTGGTTGTTAGGGACATTTTTAGCATGATCACTCAAGAGCTCATAGTTCTGTTGGAGAGGAAAAGAGCTTGTGCATGAAATAGTTAAGGAGTGAGCCTTTATTTTGTGGTAGGATGTTTTATAGCTGACATCTAGAATTGGGGACTCTTCAAGCAAATGTACATTCTGCTGGGCTTCTTAGTGCCTGGCCTAATTCTTTTTATCACCTCACAGAGAGGCTGACCAGAGAGATCTCTAGGCACCGCTGCCTTGTACCCAAGACCGGAGTTAATATGGAATAACTGAATTTGCCTATATTAAATTGAAAATGCCCAGTGTGATTTACACTGGAATCTTTTCCAATCTGAATTCCAGGCAGCCACAGAGGTTTCCTCTTGTTCTCATCAAGGAGTCATACCATATACATAGCAAAAGAACGGTGAGAATCAGTTTAGAATCAAAATTAATTGAAGTTAGAAATTTAAGTGTCCACCGGAATTTTTCTCTGTGAGCTGAAGCCCTGATGAATCAGATGCAGTATGTGTTGTAATAAAGTATATGAATTATCTGCCTTGCTAACTCTCAGCATTATTGTACATAGAGTAGGGTTGGGAGTCAGCTCTTGCCTAGCTGTGTGACCTTGGATATATTAACTGAACTATTTGAGCCTTAGTTTTCACATCTAGGTTAATAGACATATTTGCTTCCCAGGATGGTTATAAGGAAGAAAACAGAAAATGGAGATTTAAAGTGTACTGGAAATTGTAATAGACTATGCAAATACTGGTTCTCATCCTCCCCATAAAAGTAGAGACCAATAAGTTAGGTCATATTTAGAGACTAGGGGTAAGATATCTCTGCCTGAGCAATATTCGCAGCAGTATTTATAAATGGACCCAAGGGTAAGAAAGAATTGCTTCCCCAGTTGTGTTGTATTGATTACTGATAAACATTGTTTTGTATTATTTTTAATAATCTAGGAAATTTTTATACAAAGTGGCATATATATTTTAAGATAATTGTAATTTCATAAGTTCTTAGAACCTGGTTAAAAAACATACTTGATTTCCTTCTTGTCAATTGTTGTTTCATTATCATCCCATTATGACACAAATAAGAATGACTCACATAACTAGGAAATAGAAACCAAGTTGTTGGTGGAATCTTTTAAAGAAGTGGTTTAGGAAGAACATGTCTAAATGTATTGAAAATATTTTTGGAGTAAATAAGAGCATAAGAAAAGGAAACAAGAGGAATTTATTTTGTATTTAATATTGTATATAACAATGCTTATTGTTCCATCATCTTAAAAAAAGTAAAATATATCATAGAACATTCAGGAAATTATATTAATATACCCAAGAAAATATTCTTCGTATTTTTGTAGTGATCAAAACCAAGAATTCATAGATTTTTATTTTGTGTTTTAATTTATCTAATTGTAAGGACAGTAAGTAAATGTACAACAGGAGTTCTAGTGAAGTGACAAAAAGATCACAAAATGACATAGTGTGCAACACAGAGATTGAAAAATAATATCCCCAAAGAGAATTGTCTTAAGGTTGTAGGATTTGGGATATTTTCAAACTTTCAAAAAAATTGTTGTTAGGTATTAGACTTTTACTTGTTTTTAACTAAAACAAAAATGTACCTGTTGATATTAGAGTTTGAGAAATTAATTTTGCCAGGACATTCCATTGCGTCTGTGCATACAGTTTAATTCACTGTCACACTCCTTTCAAATCTTCTATACTTCTCTGATACCCCCAACTCCATCATCCTCTTCTGTCAGAAATAACCTTCTTCTAATAGAGTTCAATGATGTCACTAGGTACTATTTCAACTTCCTGCCACCTACTCTACATCTATCTAACCATATCATCACCCATCTTTTCTTCTTTATCTCCTATTAGATATGTAGGGTATCTGTCTGAAGTCTCAGACACTCAAACTTGCTCAACTTGGAAGACATTGGCTTATATCTCTGAATATCTCAGGACTGAGCTTTCATCACAGGCCTATACAAAAATATCATCTGGGCTCATTTCTCAGATCTACTTGTTGTGCTAGCCGTGTTCTCAGACAGTCTTGCTCTGTGTTACACTTCTGCATGTGTTTTTATCATATTCTCAAATGAGGCGTTTACTCTTCAAAAGTCCAAGTACTGCAAATCAAAAGATGGAGATTATGCATAAATTGAGAGAGAGATTGTTCTGATATTGACAAAATAAAAAGTTTTGGAGATATCTGGGTAAGATAACTTCTCATTCAATAACCATTCAGTAAAAAGTTAATGGGAAATCAAGGAAATGCGGAAATGCTACAGCTTTAAATTATGTTGAGTTCTAAGAGCCACACAACCCAGGCCATGTTTCATAACCTGGGGTAAATTGTCACAGTTTCCCCAATTTGTTGAAATGGGTTTCTTGATTTGTCAAATTTAGAAATCCAGAGCTACCATTTCTTCTCCTTTCTCTTTCCCATTGTTTGTGTTTTCTGTCCTTCCATTATCAATGTGTAGTGACTTAACCTATTGCTTTTAATAGTTACATAATATTTTATAATACTATAAATTGTTATATATACTCTTTCCACAGTTTCTTCCTTCTATGCATAATCTCAATTTATTTTGCTGCCACAAAAATACTGAAATAAGTGGCTTTATATATAAATCCTAATGTAATGATCTTCTTATTTCTGTATATTAGATTTCCAAAAGGAAGGTTGTTGGAAATAGTATTGGAGCAGGACATCATTTTTTTCCCCAAAGATTATATAAAGGTTGAATACCCAGTCTTACTAAAGGTATGAAAATTCTTCTTAACAAAACACTGTTATTCCTTAAACGCCAAAGAAGTTGATTTCCAAGGATGCTCCAAATAGGTGGTCACTGTTAGAGACAGTGGGATAGTGTTGTCAGAGAATTTTAGCAAATGTTTCAAACTGGCTGTTTGCTTACTGCTGGTCAAGAGCCATGAGTTGTCATCCTTCTGATGCTCTGCTTCCGAATCTGGCTAATTTCTCACTTTGGACAAATAAAAATATTCAGTAGTTTTGGATCTTTTACAACTTAGTATCTCTCTCAGGATAAAAGTACTACAAAGAGGAAATCATTGTACTATTACACAGTTTATGTGAGAGGAACATTCTTGTTTCGTGTACTCTTTTATCAGGAAATTTCACCCTCTCACATGAAATTCTCAGAACTTAAATGGCTCCTACTATCTAGTTCCTCACTTCCATACTTATTCCTAATACCTTTAATTTGTTTTCTTTTTTTAAATATATTTTTATTGATGTCAGAGAGGAAGGGAAAGGGAGAGAGAAATAAAAACATCAATGATCAGAATCATTGATCAGCTGCCTCCTGCACATCCCCTACTGGAAATCCAGTCCTCAACCTTGGCATGTGCCCTGACCAGAATGAAATCATGACCTCCTTGTTCATAGCTCGATTTTCAATCACTGAGCCATGCTGGCCGGGCCCTTCATCTGTTTTAAATACTTTGTTTTCCTCCCATTCTGGGAAGCAAATATGACTATTAACGTATTTCTTCAGATGTGAAAACTAAGGCTCAAAGAGTTTAGTTACACACTAGGAAATGGCTGACTCCAAACCCTACGCTATACTATAATGCTGAGGGTTACCAAGATAGATAATGCATGTACTTGTGCTCCACCACTTATCACCTATGATTCTCAAAAATTAGAACTTTATGCTGTCTTCTGGTGTCCCAACTCAAGCATTTAGGAAGATAGAATTCAACCTCCCTCCACACTTTTTTTTTAAATTCTATTCAGGCCCTTAATAAATTGGAGGATGCCCACCCATATTGGAGGTGATCCACTTTATACTTTACTCATTACACCAGTTCAAAAGCAAATCTCTTCTAGAAACATTCTCACAGATGTAACCAAAAGTAATGTTTAACCACTTACCTGGGCACCTTGCAGCCTGCTCAAGTGGGTGCATAAAATTAACCATCACAGTCTCTTATTTGGTGAACTACAAATCTTTTTTTTATTTTTTTTATTTCAACCCCAAATCCAAACAAAAATTGGATTGGTCTTTTTTAATTACAGTGGTGGTCACATATCTCATCCATACAACCTACCCCTACTATTTGAAATACGTAAAAGAGTTCCTGTTACTCTTTTCTGAAGCCTGAACATAGCCTCAAAACTCTGCTGAATCTGGTCCCATCTTTAGCCCTATAACACACTTCTCTCTTCACCCAAAAGAAACCAACTACCTTTATTCGTGCGGTTGTTGGATTAATCCTCTAGAATATGGAAATGCATCCATCTTCTCTGTTTTATATTCAGTGTATAGCATCAAGCCTGGCCAAAAAAAACCCAAAAAACAAAAAAAAACCTACCTGGTTGTTCAATAAATGCTGTTAAGTGAATGAATGTCCCAGATGTCCTACTTATTACAGGTTTGCAACCAGGAACACTCCGATCACTCTCTGTGCAATCATAGAGCTTTGGCTTACAGGCATTTTTACAAACACAAACTTTTACTTCAGAGCTGGAAATTGAAAAGTTGATTCAAATGAAAAACCCTGGCAGGCTAGCAGAATGAGGCAAACAACCAGAGCTCCAGTTAGTGGTCTGTTATTCAGCCTCAATCTGCTTCCCTGCATTGGAGGATGCTGGGAAACTGAGTCTCTCCATGGCAACACTGCTGATTTATGGAAATGTTCAAGACCAAGGAATGCTTGTATATTTCTATCAGAAAGATTATTACCTACCACTGGGGAAGAAGGATGCATGAAAAACAATGATTCAAGAACCAATTTCCCTGGCCAGTCAGTTCTATACTCCATGCTGCTGCTAGTGTCACAGGTATTTGTGTTTTAAATAAGAGCTTTTCCACTCTACATTTTATGTTGCTGCTTCATGATTCCAAAGCTGAGAAAAATCATGATTACCTGGCTGTATTGATGAAGAAGTTCAATATGTTTTTATGGGACCTTGTATTTCTTGTGTGGTAGACTGCCCCTGGTTTAGGAAGCAAAGTTCCATACTTCTTCTTATGGTACATTCTCTTTCTGAAGAAAAAGGCCCCATTATACTTTGAGCAAAAGGTGAAGTTAGGCGTCTGGTTAAAATAGACCATAAAATAGACCATTTCTCTAGAGAAGGAATTTCATGATTCAATCAGGCCTCAAATGAGTTGTGTTGAATTATCATGGTGAGCAGGATTCAAATCCTGACCTATATTCTAGCTCTGACATTTTTCAGCTATCAAGTCTTTCCTAGTTTAACTTTTCTGGGTTTCTTTGCTCCTGGGTTTTTCATGGTGGCAATTAATTTCAAACCTATCTTTCTCTCAAGGGATTAGACATCTCTAATCTGATAATAATTTTGAAGATATAATGTAAATTATCTAATAATATACATGTCAGTCTCATTCTTGTTATGAAATCAAGGTAAAACTCACCCTTCTACCCTTTCATCTAATTCCTATGCATACTCTATATCTCCCTTAAATATTACTTTTTTAAAAAAGGTTTATTTTCTCTGATCTATCTTTTTCCATGTACAAAGTGTCCTATTCTTCTGACATAGAATCATAAGTCTCATGGTGATTGCTCATTTAATTTCTTATCTCTTCCTCTAGACCATTGATGGCGAACCTATGACATGCGTGTCAGAGGTGACACGTGAACTCATTTTTTTGGTTGATTTTTCTTTGTTAAATGGCATTTAAATATATAAAATAAATATCAAAAATATAAGTCTTTGTTTTACTATGTTTGCAAATATCAAAAAATTTCTATATGTGACACGGCACCAGAGTTAAGTTAGGGTTTTTCAAAATGCTGACATTCCGAGCTCAAAAGGTTCGCCATCACTGCTCTAGACAGAAAAGAACTTAATGACAGAGACCTTTCCTATCCTATATACCACTCTACCATAAGTGTCTAGTGGCATACCTAATATGTATCAGGCACTCAATCCACAATTTTGTAGAATATAAATAAGTATAATGATAGAAAATATGTCTTTAACAGACACTGTCAAAATAGAATAACATGAAATAGCATAGCCAGGAGAGTTATTTTATTTTTCATGTTCAATGTATGAAAGAGAGAGGGTTTAAAGTTGGCAAGTCATTAGCAACAGATTAATGAGTATTACCCTTAAATAGCTAAACCTATAGAGCTATTCACTGATTAGTATCAAATCAGTCCTATTTCTATATCCATATTAACTCAATACAATCATTTTTACCAAGTCAAGGCATGTTGTCACTGTGTACTGGGGTCACGGTTAATTTGTAATCTCATTTAATGTAACCTTGGGGAGCACTCTCTCACAAGTTTCAGATCCTGCTTCAACACCCTGGGTAGGCTTGTTTCAAGAGGATTTATTCATATTGCTTCTTCATTTTGGTCACCCGAACCTAAGATGTGAATGAATAAGCATGCTTTTTTCCACAGTGCTTTTTCTAAGGGCTAGTTAGTTGATGTTTGCAGAGTGCCTCTAAGATGATAAGTACTGTTGAGACACTGTCATTATGCATGAAGCAATGGCCTTGGGTTCCTCTGGGATAGAAATTTCTTGAAAGACAGTGTTGGAGGACAATGCTGAGAGACCTGGAATAGCACTTCTCCCCAGAATGCAGTAACTTACACCAGGGAGGTTAAGCTTTACAAAAATAGCCTTACAATTACTTTCTTTGGAATAGGTAAAACTTTCAGAGTAGGCATGGCTAAATAAAAAATGGTCTGTCACTGTTAGTCAGAAGCACAATTTCCTTCTACTGCCTGTATCCCTAGGGAACTAAGAGAAAAATAAGTACAGCCATTGTGGAGCTCTGGGCTTTTTAAGACCAAAGAGATTTTATTTCTTCTCTGTATGAAGATGTCTCTTCATTGCCTGGTATGAGCACTCGCCTCTCTGCTCCCAACCCAATCCTCACTTGCCATGACCAGGAAGCATATTCCTGGAGCTCTGACAAAACAATGAAATGACAGAGCAGGCATGAGAGCCTAAGATGCAATCTTTCCTCTTTTGTCCCTGTATTCTCTTCTTCCTTCCAAAAGCTCTACTGAGTTCCTATTCCTTGTCAGGCACTGTTCTAGGAAGAGTTGTGATAGGGAACATACAAATAAAGGAGGCCACTCAGTGGTTAAACATTGACCTATGAACCCAGAGGTCACAGTTTGATTCCTGGTAAGGGCACATGACTGGGTTGCAGGCTTGATTCCCAATGTAGGGCATGCAGGAGGCAGCCGATCAATGCTTCTCTCTCGTCATTGATTTTCTCTCTCTCGCTCTCTCTCTGAATTCAATACAAATATTTTTTAAAAGGAAACTATTTTTTTCTGAGTACCCATGCACTCATCTCAGTGTCAGTACTCTCCTAAATGTGTGTTTTCTTCTGTAGATTGAATCATTGATTTATTGAGGCACAGTATATTTTGATGTAAGAGAGGCTTTGGGGACGCTTATTTAACAGATAATGAAATGGAGATACAAATATGGGGCATTATGAGAATACCAACACTACGACT
>NW_006296627.1:691971-732532 GCF_000327345.1 Myotis davidii | reverse complement strand
TTTGCTGAGAAAATAGAAGCAAAAATAAGAGAAGTATTGAGTCTACCCACCTTCACATCTATCAGTGATCCTGAGTTTGGTCAAGACGTTTGCCTTTATTTCTCGTTACAATAAACTCTATGATTTTATCAAGGATATTTCCTACACTTGTTCATTGCACCATCCATTGTCATCTATGCAAAAATTTTAGTTCTGAAATTAATTTTCCCTTTTCCTGTTTTATTAGTTTATCCTGTCCTCCTGGATTCTCTGTCAGAATGGACTTCTGCTATTATATGTTCCATGATAAAAACAACAACAACAATGAAAATGCCTAGAACCATTGTTTCATGAAGCATTGGCAATTACCTATCATTTCTCCTTCTCCATTTTACAGCAAATTTTCTCAAAAGTGTAGCCACTGCTAATTGTTTTGTCTCCATCTCACCTTTTCTTATGAACCCACTCTCTGCAGGCTTTCTTCTCTATAATTTCACAGAAATTGCATTTGTCAGAAGAGACTACCATCTCACCAAACTTAAAGTCGTCGTAGTCCTTGTTGACCTGTCAATCACATTTTACACAATAAATTTCCTTCTCTATATGCTTCTTTTTTTTTCAGTTGGCTTCTGTGACACAGAAGTCTCCTGATTTTCTTTTAAGTTATAGTTTCTTCTTAATATTGTTAGTTAGCCTCACTTCCTTTTCCTAAATGATAAATGTTCCAGGATCTAGTCTTGTAATTCATCTTTCCTTTATCTTCACTACTCCCTGAGATGATCTTATCTAGTTTCATGTCTTTAAATATTGGGGGGGGGGCAGAATTTATCACCCCAAAATATGCTTCTTTGGGATATTATTTTAAGCTGGTTATTTTCAAGAAACAATATATGTAAAACAACCACACACACACACACACACACACACACACACACACAAACTTTGACTTTCTCATAACTGCCTAAAAGAATTTAAGGACCTGCTCCAGGAAGAAAGATTGTTATTAATAACTAAAGTTTGATATGAATTACGTGTGATAGAAAGGAAACTAGTAAAGTCCATTTAAGCAAAGTCTTCTATGTGTCCCATTGTTAAAGATGGCAAGGAAATCTTTATTTACTAAACATCTGTATTCCATCTCCTTGTGAATTGCTTTCCATACTGTCCAGAAAAAAATTTATTTATATAAAATATTGAACAGTAGTACATATGTACAGGTCCAATTTCATCTCCTACTACTTTTAGACCCTTAGCCTTTTTGTTGTTTTCCAATACACCAAACTCATTCTTTACTGAAAGATTTTGTATTGTTGTTCTCCTGCCTTCAGCATTATTTAATAAACTAAGTTTCATATGCCTCTTTCCTTGGCTTTACTCAGGTTTTTTCTCAAAAGTCTTTTCCTTTGGAAAATCTGCTGTGAGTACCCTATCTAAAAACATGCCCCTACCAGCGAGTCTCCATTGTCTCAGGCTAAATGCTTTTTTCATTGTATTTATTATGACCTATTATTATATTAGGGGCTTATTTGTTATTAACAGCTTCTATACCAGGAGTTTATGATGGAGAGATATATTTATTTAAAATTTTATGTTCATTTTTACAATCATTTAGAACAGTAGCTGGAATGTAGTGTGCTGTCAATGAATTCATGAACCTTAACATTTAGTCCAGAGAATAACTTCTTTTGATATGCATAGACCAAACTTAATTATCAGACTATGTACTCTTCCTAGGCCCTTATTCTATATAATAAAAGCCTAATATGCTAAATGTCTGGCTGACCAGTTCATCCAATTAAAGAGTAATACGCTTAATGATATGCTAAAGGGCATGCAGGAGCATAAAACAACCACACACACACACGGGCCTTATTCTTTGACCGGTCGACCAGTCGCTATGATGTGCACTGACCACCAGGGGTCAGACGCTCTGACAAGTAGGTTAGCTTGATGCTGGGGTCTGGCCAATTGGGACTGAATGAGATGGGCCAGACATGCCCTAGAGCCCTCTTGCAGCCCCTACCCAGCTGGCCAACCTCCTATGTCTCTCCCTAGCCCTGATCATGTGCCAGTGGGGTCCCTCGGCCTGTCCTGCACCATCTTGTAATCTGAGACCCCTCAGGGGATGTTGGAGAGTTAATTTTGGCCCAATCCTGCAGGTCAGGCTGAGAGACCCCACTGGTGCACAAATTCGTGCACCAGACCTCTAGTAATACTATAAATTTTTTAAAAAGCACCTTTTAATATCTCAAGTTTTTATGTTGTGAGTTGCAACCCATTAGAGGATTATAAAATCAATTTGGTGACTATGACCAGTAATTTTAAAAATTAAATAGAATAGCAACTACTTATACATAGTATAATGTTCACACATAGTAATGTTTTATGAAATATTTGTTTTAGCTATACAGAGTGTGGCAAAACTAGGTTTACAGTTGTATGTGAAACAGTTTGTTCTTGTATTGTTATTTATTAATTATATTATTTTCTATACAAACACTGTAAACCTACTTTTGTCCCACTCATACATATATAAAGTTTATAAAGTAATGTAAAAAGACTTTTATTGCAGGTTTCAATAAAATATTTTGAGAGTCACTCTAATAAAGTTCCATTGCAGCAGGAAATAGAGTCTTTTCCCTCTTCAAGATTACAATGAACCCAACCAACGGGGAGACTGTCTTTGAGAATGCAGTGTGGTGGTCAACAGGAGAGATTCTAATGTTGAATGACTTTTTAAATGGCTACCTTTGTTGTTGTCGTTCAAAGACAAAAGGACTTCATACTCCTATTAAATGCTTCTTGAGATTCCTGTGTATCATCTTTAATGCTTTCTCCACTTCACTTTTTAAATTAATCATTTACTCAGAAGAGAATAGAATCTCTCTGTCACTTTCCCATCATTCTGCCTGTGTTTTGTAAAATTGATAACTAGGTGCTTACTCTTTCTTTGCATCTTTCTGATAAGTGTCCACCGAGGTTCTAAGAAAGAGGCAAAATGACCTAATCCAGCCATGGCCTTCATGTTGTAGCTCTTCAAAAATTGTTCTACCTACCAAACATTTACTTTTTGGGGGTGTGTGCCTTTTGTTTGTTTGTTACTCAGCAATTTGCAAAAATTGACTCCCTTTCTACATTTCTGAATTTCAACCTCTCTTTCAGTATCAGCTTTGAATTGGAAAGTCAGGAAAGGAAGATAACAAAGCAAGTCTAAGTGGTTTCTATTGCCAAACCCCCAGAGAAACTCTTCAAGGTAAATGGATACATTTCCAACAATGCCACAGAATTTTACTTTTGCCTGAAAAGAAAAAGAACACTACCACTTGTTAAACAAGCATTGGTGCTAGAATCTCCATATTAAAAATGTACATTAACTCTGTTTTATTTTACCAGCAGAGTTCTGCCATACAGCGTTTTAAATAAATTTAAATAAGTCAATTTGATGTAGTAGTCAAGATTTTCAAAATCAGAAGATTTTACATAAAATCCAGACTTTTGACTGCTCTAGAACAATCTGAAGATGTAGTAAAATAACACACAACAGTCCTTGTTAGGGCTGCCCTAAGAAGATCCCACAGACAAGGTGGCTTAAACAGATATTTATTTTCTTAGATTTCTGGAGATCAAGATCAAGGTTTGGTTTTTTCTGAGGTCTCTCTCCTTGGCTTACACATGGCTGCCTGTCATTCTGCTCTTACAAAGTCATCTCTCCATCTCTGTGTGTGTTCTAATCTCTTTCCTCCTCCCCGCCCCCCCCCTCCTCCTCCTCCTCTTCCTCCTTCTTTCTTTTTCTTTTTACTTATTCAGCTATTTATTGAGTACATATTATATGCTAGGCATTGTGCTCCATGTTTGCAATTCAGGATTGATGAGACAGTAGTTGCTCTTGAGTAGTTCAGTCTAATGAAGAAGGTATAGGCACAGAAGATTGCAATTTAAACCTTGGAGAAGAGGATAGAGACTTGTCCTTTGAGAACCAGTGTTGATGTTGAGGATGGATGTGTCTGAAGATAAACTTGTAGACACAGAATCAGGGAGCTAAAGGAAACCCATAGTCTTTTTAAAAATATATGTGAAGTGGGAATATAAGTCATCTTTAAGAATTAATGGATGGGGTAGTGAGACGCGAGTGTGAGCTGTTGGATTTGTTGTATCGAGAAATTGACAGATGAATTCACAGACAAGAGAGAGGTAATCAAATGGGAAGCACAGCTTATTACAGTGAAAGTAACAAAGCTCATAAGCATGTGAGAAGGGTCCTGACATGTCTTGCACTTTGCCTTCTGTTGGCTCTTTCAAAAAACACCAGCCAAACTCCTTTTGCCCTCATCTCTCCACTTTTAGTTCCCGCTTTGGTGCTTAGAGGGAAGTCTACAGTTGACTGGTAAATTTGCTCACATCTTGCCCATCTGTCTCATCTCCTCTTTATCTAACATCTTCCTTCCCTGCAACCCTTACCCTAAACTGCCTAACCCCATCTAACTCCTCAGTAGTGCTTGAGAAGAGAAGAATAGTAAACATCTGGATAATTACTAAGGGGAATGGGAGATAACTAACAAAAACAAGTAGTGGATGGGAGGTGGTATTGTAATCTTCTTATAAAGACAGTAATTATATTGGATTAAGGCCTACTACATAACCTCATTTAACCCTAATTAACTCTTTAATGATCCGATCACCAAATAAAATCACATTCTGAGGTACAGGGTGTTAGGCCTTCAACATATTACTTTTGGGTTAAAAGATAAATTGAGGCATATTAAAAATGTCAGAGTTTGTGAGAATAAAAATTGATTCAAATCGGGAAGCACCAAACCAGACCTGGCTAGGAGCACTTTACAGACAGAAACCAGAGGAAAGACATACAGAGAAAGTGCAGAAGAAAAGAAAGGAAAGCATTTGGTTGGCTATAGCTAAGAACCCCGTTGGCTGTTTGGGACTTGGTTATTCTCAGTGTTTCCATTTCATAACATTGAGGCATTTAGAGACTTAGATTTAGGATTGCTTATGTAAGCTTCCACTGCATTAAAACCACCTCAATCTAATGACCTTCTTATTTAATTAATTTAACAGGGTATATGTAATTCAGTCTATAACATTCCCTGTGGTAATAATTGACTGGGCCTGAGTATAGAGATTTGCTTTCAAGGTCACCATAATCTCCACTCCTCCCTCCCATCCCCCGCCCCCAATGTCACCCTGAACCTGGGCCTGAGTACCACGGCCATTTATCATAAAGGTGGCTTCTTTCAAGTACATTAAATATATTTCCCTAGGACATATTTGAATTTTTCAATCCAGTTTTAGAACCCTACTGGCCTCTCGTTGAATTCCAGCTTAATCCCTTCCAAGGTAGATTTTAGAATATTTCTCAACTCATCTGAGCCTCAATTTGCACACCTCCAAAAACTGCACAAAGTGATTCAGAGCAAAATTTCAATATATAGTCTTCCTGCTCTTTCCTGCTCATAGTACTTTAATATGCTTATCAGGTTGGTTTAGAATAACTGTTTTCAATGTGAGATCCCCTAAGCAACAACAGTAGCATCACCTGGGCATTTTCTAGAAATGCAAATTCTAAGGTCCCTTCCCAGACCTACGATGTCAGAAACTAGACATGGGGACCAGGAGTCTATGTTTTAAGACTATTTGCAGGCTATTCTGAGGCATGCCCAATTTTGACAACTACTGATTTGGAGTGTAAGTTTCTGTTATGATATCCCTCTAACTTCTCATTGGTTTCCATATTTACTTGTAATCAAAAAATAAATAAATAACAAAGAAAGACCAAGACACTCGAGTTTTATATCTACAAAAAATGGTTGCATTGTAACAACCTGCATCATAAATATTTTTCTAAATATGGATCATCGGGTTTATTTTGTTGATATTAATAAACATCAACTGAAATTAGTGATGCAAGACAACACAAATGAACCCTGTGATGAAAATAATTGTACATGTGTGTTTTTTCATATTGAAAGGAAATAAGATTTTTTCACTCTATTTGGTTTTCCTTGTAAAATTATTCATCAAGTCTCAAAACAGCTACCTTACCTTGAAGAAGTGAGATTTTACATCTAAATGACTTATCAAAATTGACAGCAAATGGCATTTTCATTTACATTGGAAAACAGAACAATTCCAGAAGCCAACCAAATTAATCCATGTCCAATATTAGAGCAGGTGGGATAAATTTTTAATAAGGAATAACAAAAAAATACTCTTAGTAATCCGGAAATTTCAGTGGATGGAGGCAAATCCTTGTTCTGAAGGATTCACACTAGTGCCAAGTGCAGGGGATGCTCCTCTGAGCTCACTTTCTGTTGCAAAAAAGTATGAATCTGACTAGGGTAGAGGACATAAGCCAGAATCCTGTCACTTCATGTAATCCCAGATATGCAGCCTTGGTTAGCATCTCAGTGCCAACGAGAAAGGCTTGAAGCAACTGCTCCCCAACTACATGTGCCATGTAGCTCCAAGGTGATTTTGAAGATTGGAAGGTATGAAGGGTTCACTGATTACAACTTTAGAGGATATGTTCTGGAAGCTCCCTTCTCTGTGTTCTGAGAATGTTTACTTTAGAAGAAGTTAAAAAGAGACAAATGGATAATATGAAATTTGGATGCAACTAAAAGGTGAATTTACTTTCAAAACGACTATAAATCCAGCCCTAGCGTGTTTGGCTCAGTGGACAGAGCATTGGCCTGCAGACTGAAGGGTCTCTGGTTCGATTCCAGCAAGAGCACATTTGATGTTTCTCTCTTTCCCCCCTATTCCCCTCTCCCTTCCTCTCTGAAATCAATAAAATAATAATAATATTTTTAGAAAACAATTATAAATCCAAATTATTGAATATTTACCTGCAGAAAGGCTAGAAGATGATTTCTATGTATTACTTTGTTTAAAAAATATCCTTTGATGAACTTTTATAGATAATGAAACTGAATTTTAAGGAGGCTACATCCAAGGTCATCTAACTAGTTCACGATAGACTGAGGATTCAACCCAGGCTCTTCTGTTCCCAAATCCTGTGATATTTATATCACTTCTGCTGCCCATCTATATTCGTAGAATTTTACAATTTATACGGTAACCACAGTACTTCACCTAAGCTTATAAGATATCTGTATATACCTTACATAACAAAGACCCAGACATTCTAACATTCTAGTATTACATCTTATGTAAGATATAAATATATCAACACCTACCTTCTATGAGATGTAAGATATAAATATATCAACACCTACCTTCTACGAGATACAGTTTCCCTCTCTCTCTCTCTCTCTCTCTCTCTCTCATCTGTTTTATTAAAGAAACTGTTTCAAAGGAGAAAGGACAATTTCCCAGGGTCATCAGCTAGTAAACAGTGAATCTAAGATGAATATAAAATTGTCTAACTGCAAGAAATATACCTATGGTATTACCATCACCATTTCACTAAGAAAAAAATAAAGTACACTGGATTTTTAAAATTATTATTAGGTTGGCTTTTACAAGCAAATATTCTCACCCCCCCCTTTTTTTAAATATATTTTATTGATTTTTTACAGAGAGAGGAAGGGAGAGAGAGAGTTAGAAACATCGATGAGAGAGAAACATCGATTAGCTGCCTCCTGCACATCTACTGGGGATGTGCCCACAACCCAGGTACATGCCCCTGACCGGAATCGAACCTGGGACCCTTCAGTCCGCAGGCCGATGCTCTATCCACTGAGCCAAACCGGTTTCGGCTCTCACCCCCTTTTAACCAATAGTCTACATTGCCCACTTTTGCTTTTCAGGTTCTATTGAAATTCTTCACTCTCATATACAGTTTTACATATCCCAGTACATATTGATTTGAAAATTCCCCTTTGAGAATATTGATTAACATCAATGGATCCCACTCTATCCCCATACAGGGAGCAGTAATCTATTCTGCATTCATTGTCTGTAGGAAGAGATCTGACAACAAACAAGAGAGATGAAAAGAGGCTCTTTCTAGCTTTTGACTTATAAAACAACAATCATCTTAAACTATTTAGGAAAGTACATGATGAATAGTAATCTGTTTCTCACACTAGAAAAAGCATCCTCCAAGCTGTGAAAAAAGTGATGGTAGAGGTCATGATAGAAAGGGAGCCAGGAGAAGACAATGATTAGAGAATCACTGAGAAAGTGGCCTACACTCCATAGCACGGGTTCCAAAGAGGCAATTAAATATTCAAATAGATACATGGGATGTGAGAACAAGAAGACTGTGCAACTGGAGAGATGTTTTGGGGGTATTTAGGCAGGCAGACCTGGTGAACCTAAAATAGCCATTGGAACTGGAAACGGTGATGCCTTTGTATAACCAGTGAGACTTACTCACCAAGGACATTCATATCTCAGTGGGTTTCTATGTGATCAGATGACACTGAAAACCAAAGCGACCCCATCCCTGCCTTCATTCCCTGCTTCTTCACACAACACATATACCTAAGCTGCAGACACAGAAAACAAGAGGTAAGGAGGCTCAAAACAGAAATTACACTGGATTTTAGAAGATCATGGCAAACTCTCTGTACACCAAAATCTATGAACTACAATTTAAATTCCTACAAATGGCCACATCACGTTAAATAATTTTGTGCCAAAGGCCACAGGATATGTTTTATTAGAGAACTTTAAAGCAGGAAATCTTGATTGTTTCTATTAATGGTTGCTTCAAAATCCCTTTGGGGCAAGTAAAATAATGTCTTCTGAAAATGAGCCCTCCTCATAGACCTGAACTCTTGCCTTTTTATGCCCCAGGGAGATTTAAATACAAGGAAGAAAGTGCCTCACTGGAAAGGAAGAGAGAACACAGTAAATTAGAAAAAAATATCCCGCCCTAACTGGTTTGGCTCAGCGGATAGAGCGTTGGCCAGGTTCAATTCTGGTCAAGGGCATGTACCTTAGTTGCAGGCACATCCCCAGTGGGGAGTGTGTAGGAGGCAGCTGATAGATGTTTCTCTCTCATCGATGTTTCTGACTCTCTATCCCTCTCCCTTCGTCTCTGTAAAAATCAATAAAATATATTTTTAAAAAAGAAAAGAAAAGAAGTCCCAATCATGAATTTGAGTTTCAGCCATATTTTTCACTGTGTGATCTCAGGTAAGTTACTTTAGGGCCTCTGTCCCTTAGTTTTCTTCTTGTTCAAAGCAGAAGTAATGCAAGTTGATTATTATGACTAGAGAAAGTAATAAATACCTAAACACTTTGAACACTATACACTCTTATGCCAATTAGGACTATTGTTATTATTCTGCTGCTGATGATGAGGAGGATGGTCTGATATACCCTATCTTTAGGATCTTAACTTCCAAGGTGAGCAAAAATTCCATCACTAGTTTCAACTATGACTTAGACACCTCTTCCCCTGATAATGATAAATTCCATAAGCCTTCACCTACACAGGGCAAGTTATTTTCTCTCAGATAAAGACAGTTCAAAATGTGGAATAAAAAAGGTATTAAAAGACAACAAGGGGAGAGACTCATAATTGGGACAGGAAGGTCATAGGTACTAGTGGTGGCAGAATAGTCATGCATGACCAGCAGTCTGGCTTATTGAATAGATTCCACCTGAGCCAATAGAACCTTGGCCAATCATCCACCTAGTCAGATATCTAAATGTAGATATCTGCCTTAATAAAATAAGCATTTGAAGTTGCCTGGGTTTTACATACTAGTATATATTTAGAAATATATAATGTTTTTGCTGTGGGTCACTTGGAAATTATAACTGCTGTGACAGAAGAGCCACATCTTGCTTTCAAGGGACCAAAATTCAAGTTCTGATACTACCAAACCTTGGGCAAATAAGTTCACTTTTCTGTGACTCAATTTGGGTATTTATTAAATAATGTTTAAAATGACTACCACATAGTGCTTAAAATTGTGCAGCCACTGTGCTAAGTACAGGCTGGAGCAAAAGTAGGTTTGCAGTTATGTGTATGTGAAACACAGTTTATTCTTGAATTATTTTTTACTTATTATATTATGTATTTGTGTCCCAGCCTCTGTTTTACATATATCTTCTCTTTTATCTGCATGGCCTCCTTTAACTGGATAATAGCATGCTCATTTATAGAGGAGGAAACACATCTCAGTGAGATCAAATGCTTTGGACAGAATCGCAGATATCAAGGGGGCAGGTAGGGATTCAAACAAATTATGATTAAATCCCAAAATGGTCTTTTGAACCATGACATACTACCAGCCTTGGCAAGAAACTGAGTGAGGTGCTATATCAGGTCTTCAAAAACAGCGCTCTCAGCTAATTTCCCTATTCTGCTATTTGTTAATCTATCTGTGCCTCAGTTTCCTCTTCTGTAAAATGGGGATACATACAGCATCTCTGGTGGAGGGTTATTGAGAGAATGAGGTAATTTATGAGTCATCTTCAGCACTATGTTCCATACGTATCATAGTCATTGTTGTCTTGTTATTGATGTTAACAAGTTTCTATCCAGCTCTCAAAATCTATGCTATAAAGAAGAAAGCACAGCTTACAGAAGTGACCCTGAAGAGTGTGCTTTTAACAATGTCCTGGATTCAATCAAAAGAGAAGAAATTGCAGAAATCTTTGTAGTAGCTTCCTAGCTACCAAGATAGAAATTAAATCCATGAGGTCAGGGACTCTGTCTTAGCCATCTCTATAATCACAGAATCTTGCAAAGATTTTATCTTACAGTGGGCACTTAAACAATAGTTACTTAAATTGGATTGTACTCAGTGCTTTCCTTTCAAGAAAATGATTGGGCTTTACAAAAAATTTAAACATGCATTTTGGATTAAATATGCGACCACAAATATAAGAGCATTCGGCCTTACACTAAAAGAAACACAAACACACTTCTACATAAAAGCGATACTTGAGTAGAGGTCACTCAGTGTAGAATTTTTTTTTCCCTTTCTTTTATGAAATACCATCTGCCTTCATTAATATTCAAATGTGGATTCAGAGTATTTTTCATAGACTTGTTGAAATTTGAACGATCAACAACTACTTCAGCAAATGGATCCAAAGCAAATTCTCTGGGTTTGAAGTGTTGGCTTTTTAAATGTTTTATGTGTTTTCAGCGGATTCAGTCTAACATGATTATGGTTTTCCAGTTGATGCCAAATTTTACTTGTCGTTAAAGGCCCACCCTTTTTGCACAAGAATACTCTCCTAAGTGTCTAAACCATCTTCCGCTGTCATGAAAGGATTTTCCCAATTATTACCCTAACCTCCAAGCAAACCCGGGTCTTTTATGAGGTCAAAAGTTCAGCAACGTTATTTCACAAGAAAAAGGGAATCGCAACTTTTAGATCTGGGTTTATCCTAAATGTCCTTCTGTATTTTAGATATCAAATTACATTCTTATATTATCTATCTAAAAGCATTTATTTTATAATTATGAAGTAACAAGTGTAATTCAAAAATAAAATCTGCAAATGTAAGGTTTAAGAAGTAAAAGTTCTATATAGTTGTACTCCCATAGATGCTGTTAGTTATTCAGAATATATTTCTAAAATCTTGAACTGCCTGAACATTTCTGCTTTTCTATTTATTAATGTTTATAGAAAAAGTTTTATTTTAATTGTGTGTATACATATACATGTATATAATCAAATATTTCCATCTTTTCTTTGTTATTTTATTTCAAAATTATTCTTCCCAGATATAAAAAGTATCCTTTTCATATATTGAGTTTTTCTATGATTCGATCAACTTAATTATCATATTCATTGTAAATTTATTTAAATATATATTTACATTTTGCCTAATTGTTACCATTTTATATTGCCATGAATTATTAAGCGACTTTTTAAAATGACTCTTTCAAAACCTGATTTATAACACGTCTACACTTGTCAAAGGCATCAAATTCTGAACAAAGAAAATAAAAGAATCATGGATAATTCTTTCTCAATGATACTTTGGGGGGAATAAATATAAGAAATAACATCTTAATAAGACAAAATAATATTTATATTAACAGCCCCACAAATCATTTACTTATTGTTGTTTTCTTCAAACAACATAAGAGCACATATTAAGTGAACTAGAGCAGACAACTTATTGTAGCTAGGAGGCACAAGCTAGATTTTTGATGGGCCTCCATCTAACTTAGGATGACCAATGCTGAATACACCAGCTTCATAATCAACCCGAAGTCCCTGTATTACAGTCATTCCCACAAATCATTCGTTACTTTCTCAGAAGGAAAATGAAAAGAAACATGATGAAATCTAGGCAATAGTTCCAACAGAAACTTTCCATGCTAAATATAAACACATAAAGACTGCAAAACATCTCATACTGAAAAATCATTTTAAATAGGCAATTTAACCATTTTAAGTGAGTTCTGAATCCCTTTTTTCCTAGTGGACTTTGAAGTTTTGGAATTCCTTCAATCTAGAATTTGCAAACTGATGCTGTTCATATGAATCACTGGCTCCTCTTAGAGGGATCTCAGTTATCAGGGCGTGTTTACTGACTTTCTGTAGGGGAAGGGCTGGGAACATGATCATTGCTTAGTGCCTTTTCCTCTCACTTTTGAGATTTGACACCAAGGAGCAGGTATGGGAAGGAGCAGTCTGATTAGATAGAAACCAGAAATAAAACGAATACGCTTCCTCTACTTTCTGAATAAACCACTTCTCTTAGGAGGCCCTGAGTCTTCCCAAAAGGTACAAAGCGACCACTTCTTATTAACAATCCCGATTATCTCTTGTCCCTTCAGAAAAAGTTCAATGTTGTTTATCTGACATTCTTATTAGAATGTCTCCAATTTTAATGCATTTCCATTGTCTTTAAAGAACAAAGCAAAACACTTTATTAAGCTATGATTGACATAAAAACCACCTCCATTTCTAATGTACTAGTATACAACTTGATGAGTTTGAACATAAGAATATATCCATCAAACCGTTATCCTTTGGAGATATGCAAAGTGCATGTAGGAAGTGGAAACAGCTTGAATCATACCTCATTTCAACCTAGGCACTAGCACAGTTTCCATTTCTATAGGTTTTCTGTTTCATGTATGAATCAGACCAGGAGAGTGTTCATGTTTATCTTGAAATCTGTTCCTAATTCCTATTTCACCAGGACCATAGAGATGTTTTCAAACCAGGCATCCCTTTGCATATGCTGTTTTGAGCTAAACAATAATAATCAAAACCTGGTTTAGAGTAAATTACCATTGATCACAGTAATCACAGATTTGCAGTTAGCAGTTGGTCTCTACCTTTGCCCAAGAATGCAAAGAATTTTAAATCACCAAGGAATTCACTTTTTTTTCCATGTTCATTTGTTGGGGGTGTCGGTTGCTGATACAAATTTGAAGTCAAATTCTGGCCTCTGCATAAATATCAATGTTTTGGTTTCCTAGTGATCGCTCTTGAAAAATGTGATAATATGTAATTTCCTAATGTAAGCCATTTGGGAGGGAATCTAGTGTCAAGAAATGCCAGGAGGGGTTTCTGGGCCTATATAGTTGCTTCTCGACTTATGATTGGGTTATATCCTGATAAACCCATTGTAGATTGAAAATATGTTAAGTCAAAAATGTGCTTGCCCTAGCCAGTTTGGCTCAGTGGATAAGAGCCTTGGCCTGCGGACTGAAGGGTTCCAGGTTCTATTCCGACCAGGGGTACATGCCTGAGTTGTGGGCTTGGTTCCCTGTGGGGGGCGTGCAGAAGGTAGCTGATCGATGATTCTCTCTCATCATTGATGTTTCTATCTCTCTATCCCTCTCCCCTCCTCTCTAAAATCAATAAAAATATATATTTTAAAAATGTGCTTAATATACCTAACTTATCAAACATCATAGTTTAGCCTCGCCTACCTTAGCATGCTCAGAACACTTGCATTAGCCTACAGTTAGGCATAATCATCTACCACAAGGAATACACTATAGCGAACTGGATATTTACTGTCATGGTTACTGAAAGCAGTGCCTTGTTGCTGCCTAGGATCACAAGAGTATCATACTGCATATCGGTAGCCGGGAAAAGATGAAAACTCACAATTCAGAGCATGGTTTCTCCTAAATGCATATCGCTTTGCATTGTCATAAAGTAAAAAGATCATAAGTCAAAATATCGTTAAGTCTGGGGCCTTCTGTAGTGTTTTCTCCTCAAGGTTCATGTAAGCCATAGAATAAGACCCTATGGAGAAACACATTCTTTCATTTAATTTGTGACAATTCTGCAAAGTTTTTTGTTTATTTATAATTGGGGAAATAGGCGTTCAGAACAATTCGTGGTCTGAGGCTGCTAGCAAATGGCAGTCAGGATTTGAACATCAAAGCCCATTGATGTCTCATGGTGTCAGGGAACACTGCCTTCCCGGGTTTCTACGAAGGAATTGAGGAATTGGCTGGGATCTGGGTCCTGGCCACCCCCACTGGTCTCCTTTTCCCTAAATATCTTAAGCTTACTGGGTGGGGTTGGATCCTAGCATCTCCTCAGATGAGATAACCTGTAGTATGTATTCCTGATGAAATCTCACTATATATTCCATATTGTCTATTCTTCACAGTCAACCAAATGTGAGTCTAGTGCTATTTGTCCTTTGTGTAAAACCCCTGCATAGTTTTAAATTACAAATAAAATAATACCTTAAGACCTGGAAGGTAACTATGTAATAACAGACACATCTGTTTCTCTTGCCTCTTTGCTGCCTCCTCCTCTCCTTTAATCAGTGTTCTCCTGTCACACTCCCTTCCTACTGTCCTACACACTGGCCAGTATCTCTCACATCCTTCTGCTTGGAAGCAGCTTTCCTCCCATCTGTGCGAGGCCTCTTTCATCTCACAGGCAGTGGTCAGTTTCTATGTCACCACTTCTAAGAAGCCTTCCCTGACCACCTTAGCTAAAGTGCTCTTCTTTTTATCAGATTCTAAACCAGCATCTTCTTTATTGTTTTTATTTCCCTTACCACTATCTGAAATTATTATTTTTGTTTATATATTTATTGTTGTATCCTTACCATAATTTTCCTGCAGGGAAATTGTCCTGTTCATCACTCTGTTCCCAGCTCTTGAACAGTACCATGACTATAGTTGATAATCACTAAATCATTGTTGAATGAATGTATGCAGGAGTTAATGAATGAAACATCTGACATATAGTAAGTGCTCAATAAATACCATTTCTATTTATGTTCACTACTTTTTAAGCATATACCTCTCTAAAAAAGTAGTTTGGCCATGGCTGGTTTGGCTCAGTAGATAGAGCACTGGCATGTGAACTGAAATATCCCAGGCTTGATTCTGGTCAAGGGCACATGCCCAGGTTGTGGGCTCGATCCCCAGTAGTGGGTATGTAGGAGGCAGCCAATCAATGATTCCTTCTAATCATTGATGTTTCTGTCTTTCTCACCTCTGCCTTCCATTCTGAAATCAATTATCCTATATAATAAAATCCTAATATGCAAATTGACCAAACAACAGAACTCCTGGTGGAACGACCAGTTGCTATGATGTGCACTGACCACCACAGGGCAGATGCTCAATGCAGGAGCTGTCCCCTGCCCACAGGCCCCAGGCCAGCCAAGGTGGGTGCCTGCAGGGGCCCCCCAATCATCCCGCTGGTTGCCCCACAGAGGGAGGCAACTGGTGGCATTGGTGGGGCAATTGGGGTGTGGGGCTGGCCAGTGAGTGGCACCAGACCAGCCAAGGTAGATACCATCAGGAGCCCCCCCGCCCCCAGTCACCCCACCAGTTGCCCCACAGATTGGCCCTGATTGCTGGCCAGGCCTACAGAACCGACCCATGCACACATTTTGTTCATTGGGCCTCTAGTATATATATTTTAAAGTAATTTGTTAGTTTCTTGTAAAACTAAATATACCATTGCCGTCTAACCTAGCAATCGCATTTTGGGGAATTTTATCCCAGGTAAATAAAAATTTATGTTAATACAAATCCCATAAACACATGTTCATAGCAGCTTTCTTCATAATAACCCAAACTGGAAACAAGCCAGGTGTCCTTCAGTGGATATAATAGTGTATCCATACCATAAAATAGCACTCAATACTATTTATTACACTCACCCACTTGGGTGAATCTCCAGGAAATTACACTGAGTGAAAAAAACCATGCTGAATGATTTAATTTACATAACATTCTTGAAAGGACAAAATTATAGAGATAGAGACTAGATCAGTGGTTGCAGAGACTAGGAATAGGGAAGGAAAATAGAGAGAAGAAGGGTGTGATTATAAATGGGCCAAACAAGGGATCCTTGTGGTGAGGGAACTTCTGTGTCTACTATGGTTGTGGACACATGAATTTCTATGTGTGATAAACTTGCATAGAACTAAATACAGCTGCCCCCCTGCCCCCCCCCACACACAAATGAGATTGATGAACTGTATAGAAGTCAGTATCCTAGTTGTAATATTGTACTATAATTTTGTAAAATATACCTGAGAAAGAAACTGTGTAAAGGGTACATGGGGGTCTCTATATTCTTTCTTAAAACTGCATGGTTGTATAACTCTTTCTTGGTCATAATTCAAATATCCATATGTGTATATTGTTTCTGGACTCTCTGTTCCATTCAATTGATCTGCTTACCTTTTTTTTCTACAAATACATCATTTTTAATCACTGTAATTTTACTTATTTTATTATAAAAGTTTTATACAGTCTTATAACAAATAGCTTTATAATAATATATTTTATTCAACAATGATATATTCAAAAATAAATTCACATAATAATTCAAAACATTGCTCATCCTGGACCCAGTTTAAGCATCATCAAAGTACAGTATATGTGACTACAAATTAGACACAAGTAAAAATATTTTTCTGCCTTGGCTTGTATGACTCAGAAGTTTGAGTATTGGCCCATGTACCTAAGGGTCACATGTTTGATTCCCAGGCAAAGGCACATACCTGGGTTGCAAGTTCGATCCCTGGTTCCAGTCAGGGCTTGTGTGTGGGGAAGCATGGGACTTTGTTAGAAAGTCTGTAAGGAGGAATCTCCAAAAGGTTGGGGCCTTTAGAGGGACCTTGCCGAAGGTGGCAGACCCTGCCTTGACTTTTCCAAACAAGTCTGAGCCCCTGCGTGTTTTCCTGGAATCTTTATGTTTAATCTTTAGTTCTCCTTGCTTAAAGGACACTGCAGACACATGTGTCCTCCCAAGATTACTTACCCTACTGACTGTATCTAAAAGATAAACTTTATCTCAAACGGCTGTTACAATAAAAGGAGGCAGGTGAGTGAGGCTGTCTGGTTCCTTTAGCCAGGCAGTCCCTTACCCCTCTCTTTCACAGCAATCCTGTGTCAGAGTAATCATTCATTCATCACTCAGGGTCTACGGGTCAGCCCCAGCACTCGTGTAGGATGCAACCACGTGATGTGTTTCTTTCATATCGATGTTTCTCTCTCTTTTTCCCTCCCTCCTTTCCACTCTCTAAATAAATCAATGGAAAAGTATCCTGCTGGCTTAGGGCAACTTCATGATACAATTTAAAAAATTCATGGCAGACAGACATTTCCTCAAGGATCTTTCTTTTGGACAGTTTAGAGTCATCACATAAGCATGTTATGCATCCCTGTACAAATATATACAGAGTGGGGCAAGACTAGGTTTACAGTTGTATGTGAAACACAGAGTTTATTGTTGAATTATTATTTATTAAGTATTGTATTATTTTCCATACAAACAACCGAAAACCCTGTAACATTTGCTCCACCCTGGAACATTGCTAACAGAGGTCACCTAAATGTAATTCAACACTTCACAGAATTGTCTAAAAATTGTTTAAATTTTTTGCATTTTGCCTTTTAATTTTTTAATATATTTTTATTGATTTATTACAGAGAGGAAGGGAGAGGGATAGAGAGCTAGAATGAGAGAGAGACATTGATTAGCTGCCTCCTGCACATCCCTCACTGGGGATGTGCTCGCAACCAAGGTATATGCCCTTGACCAGAATCAAACCTGGGACCCTTCGGTCCACAGGCCGATGCTCTATCCACTGAGCCAAACTAATTAGGGCGCCTTTTCACTTTTAAATGTGCTACTCTAAACAATATAAGTTGCAAACTACCTTCTAACTTTATCACTCAAACCTGAGAGACCTCAGTTTCATGAATTACCTCCTTTTACCAAGCACAAACTCAGAGATCTAAAAGCACAAGCATTTCCTTTATTAACCCTCCACTTTGTCCTCTAAATTTGCAAGAGCTACTGTGTAGCTTGAAGTTTCAATGCCATTCACTATCTACCAAAAGAGTTTTATTTCAATCCTACCGCCAGCAACAGGGGTTTCAGAGTGCAAAGGTAGAAGAGTCAAGAAGATTGCTGCGCTGCCAGCGGAAGCAGGTAGTCTGAGAATAATTAGACAGGCTGCGGAACTGATGAACCCCCTGCCACACTTTAAGTAGGAAAAGGGATTTTTCATCTCTGTGAATATGCATGGGCTCCTTGGAATCCGTCAAGGTCAGTGAATCTAGCAGCAGACTTTTCAGGCATTCTTATAGCTCCTTCTACAGCAGAGATATTGAACATTCACAAGACTTCTGCAGCTATCCATCACCGTAGGTGTACTAGTAAGGCCATGCTGGCAAGAATGGCATGTCCTGATGAAGATGAGAGCCCCATTTATTATTACCAAGAAGCAGCAGCGTATTCAGAATCTATAAGCTTTGACCAAAGTTACAACGAGCATTGAGGTGAGAATATGGAAAGTTCGTGGCTCTTCCTCTTGGGAAATCCATCACGCTCCCTGAGATAGAAAAGCAGACGCCCAAATCAGACCGGAAAAAATAGATCCCAAAGTGTTTGTGGAAGCCCAGACTTTCCTTCACAGGCATAACAAAATGGAATGTGTCAGCTCATTGAACAGGTTATCCACGGGAGACCCAGGGACACATAAGGCCCAACCTCTGGATTCAACAAACAAAAATACCTCACCCTCCAGGTTGCAGTCAATACTGATGTTTGACATATCACCACGGCCATCATTATTATTATTATCATCATCATTATTATTTTAAGGTTGATCTCAAAACGTATATTCTTGCCCACCTTTTCAGAGAGAGGATGATGACAAATGACGAAGGAATGTGGAGCTTTGAGATCCTATAAAAACAATCATGGGGGTTTTCTTATCTTTCTTTGAACCAGGGTTTGGCTACACAGCAAGAAAAATAGGGAGCCTTAGGGCCAGTCTTGATTTACTCAGACTTAAGAAGTGGCAGGCAAAGCTTTTAGAAACTGAGTTATTAGTCCTTTGAGTCACAAAATCTGATGTCCACCATGTCGTCTAACAAAAATGCAAGTATATTAACAGTGAAACATGTTTCTCTCAGGGGACCACCAAATTGTATGGTGGCTAGCAACCCCAGAATAGGCAGTAGTGCATTCCAAAACCTCCTCTCTACCAATCTGCAGCTGCATATGTGTCTCTCAGGCTGATCAATTGGGCAGACTTTGTGCTCTATTCATCGGAATGATCTCCAGCAGGGGTGGTTTTTCTCACCAAACTCCACATAGATTGGCCAGTCATTGTCTGCGGCCCTATTTTCTTGGCTTTGAGACAAAGCCTCCGTCAGGCTGAGGTTGATGGGCATCAGATAGCATCTGGACTGTGCTCCAGGTACTCCTTCTGCTCTTTTTAAAGGAAACTTGAAACACTAAAAATAGATTTATGTTCTAGGTTATCTGCGACTCCGAACATATGAACCCTGCCAGTGCTCGAATGAAGACCTGAAAAACTGGTGCCTCTCTGCTTAGCTCTGACACTACTCCTGCTGCCTCCCCAGATCCTCTGCCCTATGCTGGTGAGGCCTCGTCACTCACTTCCTTCTGAGGCTTGGATACCAGGCTCTCTGATTTTGCTATCATTCTTGTGTGCTTCTTAAAGAGGTCAACTTCTGAGTTTTCACAATGAATATCACTTTTCAAAGCTGGAGCTTCTTGCTCAGAGCTTGTTTCACCCCATGATGCCATAGGGAAGCGTGTCATATGAGCACAAAAGGACAGGTCAAATGACCACTAGCCAAAATAAACTCCCATAGCTCACTTTCTGGTGTAACATGTGACATGGCAGATGCCCCCGTGGTGAATTGGTGGTGCTAGCTGGCTTCATTTCCCACAGACTGCTTGTTATGAAGGCATCTAATTGGGAAGGGTGCACACTGGTCCAAGTCTCTGCAGAGTGACGAGCTTGTGGCAGTTGGCTGCTGATGGCTATTCTGGGTGGAGCTGATGGTGAGCTCTGCTGCTTTCTCTCAGTTGCCGTACCCTAAATGAGTTGTGCATGCGGCACTTTGCTCCTGGACCTACTCACCGGGAAAGGCATGGACTAAGTTCTTGTTATTAGGCAATGCTTATATGTCTTAATAACCAGGTACAAATGTAGGCGAGAGGACGACAGAATACATCCATAATATCTCTCTCCCCGAGCAGGAGGGTACATCATATAATTTAGTGTGACAAAGGATCTTATGGCCAACACCTTGCCACCAGCTGGATCGTGTTCATAATCTTATCTTCTTTTGCCACAGGGAAAGGGCTAAGGATTGCGTTCCAGGTGCTGTTAGCACAGAGTAGAGTCTACATTGGTAGAATCACAGAGCTGACCATGAAATATTTGCTAGTTCACTTGCTCAGTGACCTATGCAAAGTGTCCAAGGGAATCACATTCTCTCCTTTATCTGCTGGAGAAGGCATTCATCCTCCTCCACCGGATACAACAGTGTGAACAGGGAGGGAATATATCCTTGACGGATTTTTCTCCTCTCTTCCAACTGACACTGCCAACCTTTATTCTCCATTCCCCAGCCTGGAATCTCACCTTCACTTTTCAAAGGTATTTACAATGGATATAGCATTCTATTTAATTAATAATATAAAGATGTCTTCTTCGTTTGTTTTTTGGCATAGTTTCTGATGATATATTTGCTGACCTTGTTTACACACACACACACACACACACACACACACACACTCATATATATATATATATCATTGATTTCAGAGAGGAAGGGAGAGATAGAAACATCAATGATGAGAAAGAATCATTGATTGGCTGCCTCCTGCACGCCCCCCACTGGGCCTGCAACCTGGGCACTGCCCTTTCTGGGAATCAAACCATGACCACCTGGTTCATAGGTTGATGCTCAACCACTGAGCCACACTGTCTGGGTTGAGTTTTGCTTTTACGTTTTGTTAGAGAAGGCTCAGAGCAAGACTTATTCTATGATTAATTTGGTCTCCTTGTGAAAGTGATGCCCTTCTGAGGTCTCCACACCCTGCCTGGTGAACTGCAAAGTCTCCCCACTCAGCTGGAATAAACACGAACTATTTATAACTGTTAGCTTTTGGACTTGTTTGGTCTCCTGCTTTCTGGTTATTCTTCCACTGACTATGGTAGTTTCGCTCATGCTAATATTAATCAGTACTTAGCTCAAGACTTGAGGGGACCCCTTGTAGCTCTCCAAGCTTCCCTCTCTGTCTCATCTTCATCTCCAATGATCCACTTCACAAACTACAACCATCTTACCTCCTGAATACTCTACCCTCTAAATCCTCAATGCAGTAAAGCAGCTGGTGTGTTTGAATTCCTTCTCTCTGCACTGTGACCTGGAAACTGTTTCCATACGTTAAGGAGTGGGCAACAATAGCACTTGCCATTTTTTAGCTTTCTCACAGTTTTGTGCTGCCAGCTGTCCAATGTCTAAAAACCCTATTTCATATATTTTGTCTGATTTTCTGTTTTGTTGTTGTTATTTGTTTTTAAGCAGGAAGGAACATTTAGTCTTTGTTAACCCATCATGGCCCAAAGTAGAAATCTCTAGTTTACTTATTTTCTGTATTGTTTATCTCGCCTACAATAAAATATAAACTTTATGAGAAAACAGATGCTTATGATTGGTTTATTTACTGAAGCATGCCAACTACTTAGAATTGCTTCTGGCATATGGTAAATGTTTTAAAAAAGTATTTGTTGAATGAATAAATAACATTTCATGTTCTGAGTTCTCATTTTTCATTATTTTTGTTTTACAGAGGAAATACTAATCCAATGGGAAGTTTTTGGTTACTTGACCACTTTCTCTAGTACAAGTCACAATTTGTCATTGTTTAGCAAAATCATATAAATTATACCCTGAAAGTTCTAAAAATTATTTGACCTTGATAGTAATTTTTATGATGATGAAGAAGAAAGGAGATACTCCAAAACCTTCAAGTGTTCACCATACCTACAACTAAGTAATGTTGTATTCAAGGTCAGTTTTCCAGTAGGAAGATATAGAGTTGAATATTTATGCTCAGATGGTTTTGAAAGCTCCTCTCCCTCTTCTCTCTATTCCTTCCCTCCACGTACAGTAGTAATTTTACACTCAAAACTCTCTAGAATATGAAAACTCAGCTGGAGGACACTTAATCAAATAGTCAATCAAATTTTAAATTAAAAAAAAAATACAAAATCTCTAGCTTTAAAAATTACTGTCATTAATCAGTACTATACAGCAGCAAATACTAAATGAACCCAGAACACCAAAAAGTGTTTGCAAAGCAAAAAGTCTATAATCCTGTTTAGGAAGATGTGCCCTTGAAAGGCCTCAACTAACATAGGAAGAATGCACCATTTGCCACAGGACTTGAAGAAAAAGGTGGGGGAAAGGAGCAACAAGAGAGCATTAGGGGGAAAATTATCATCTTAAATACATTCCTACACATGTCAGAAATAAAATGACTTTCGAAAGCTATTACCTATTAATTGGAAAATCACAGAGCAGGTGGAACTAATTAATCTTCAATTACAGAATCACCATAACCCAAACAAAAATAATTAACTCATTTGCAAGATATGATATTTTAAAGAAAACTCTTTCAAATATCTTTAAAATTGGGCCAGAGGCATAGGTTTTCATTATCAAAGGGGAGTGTAAATTATTGCTGGGGCTAAATTTCTCCAGGATAAAAGGGGAGTTGGTCTTATTTTGCAATGCGTGGCCCTAACTTCCAGAGAAATAACACAGAGGTAAAGTGTGTTAAACCATTTGTTTAAGAACTAGAGGCCCAATGCATGAAACTCATGCAAGCAGCTCGTCCCTCGCAGACACGGTGGCCGCCTTGGCCCTCGCAGAAGGTTATCTGGAAGGATGTCCAGAAGGTCATTCGTCTGTTCAGTCTAATTAGCATATTATGCTTTTATTATTATAGATGTTTAATTTATGTCTACTACACATGAGGGACTGTGTTAGTTGCTGATGATAAAATAATGACCAACAACAGATAAGGATTCTGTTATTATGGAGCATAGAGTCTAGTGTGTAACAAATACCAAATCATCACCCAAATAAATGCCAAATTGTGGTTGGTGCTGTGAAGAAAGGCTACAAGTAACCAAAAACTTCTTGTTGGATTAGTAGTTCCTCTGTAAAACAAAAACAATTCACAATAGAACAATGACAGAAAATGCATTATGACTTGTCTTTGGCTTATCTAATTGTCAGCATCACAAATTCACATATTGAAATCTACTTCCTAATGTGATTATATTATGGAGGTGAGGCCCTCGGGACATAATTAGCTCATGAGGGTGCTGGTGATATGGTAGTATTATTTTAAATTTTTTGAGAAACATTCATACTGTTTTCCCTAGCAGCTGCACATTTTGCATTCCCAACAACAGTTATCAAAGATATTTTTTATTGGAAAAAGTGCATTTTCTCAATTAAAAAACCAATCAAACAAAAACCTCTCTTGACCCGTATTATTATCTTGCAATTACATGACCTTTTTTTCTACTTTCCTGCACAGAAACATTGCTCAGAAGAGATTTCTACCCATTGTCTCGAAACTTTCTCTCCTCATTTTGTACTGAATCCACGTTAGCCAGGCTGTAGCCCAGAACAGTCTTCTGAAATGGCTCTCATTAGAGCAACCAAGACAGACACATCGCTGCAGTCATGGACAGAACTCAGTTTTCATCCACACCTGACATCTCAGCAGAAGTCAGGACCTGGTGACCATTCTTTCCCCCGTGGTGGTTTCTGCACTGGATTTACAGGGCACTGTCAGTGAATGGCTCCTTCTTGCTTGGCTGGAGGCAGTCATCTCAATCTTTTGTTGTTGTTTAAACAGCGCCAGTGCTCAGTTCACAGCGCTCAGCCAGTGCTCAGGTAGAAGGATGATGGCTTTTTAAAAAATATACAGATATTTTTTATTGATTTCAGAGAGGGAGGGAGAGATAGAAGCATCAGTGATATGAGAGAATCATTGATTGGCTGCCTCCTGAATGCCCTATACAGGGGATTGAGCCCACAACCTGGACATGTGCCCTGACCTGGAATCAAACCGTGACCTCCTGGTTCATAGGTCACTGAGCCCAGCCCACCCGCCAGTCACCTCAATCTTGTCTCAGGCTCCCCTTCATCTCCATTCTAACATGCACTGTTCTCTGAGTAGCGTGATGAAGTCCCCGGCCTTCCCGCAGATCCTGAGAGGGATGTGAATCATCTCGTCCAGCATTTCAACGCGTCCACGTGCCCAGGCCTCCATGTGCTCACACCCCCCCTACCCACGCCTCCACGTGCCCAGGCCTCCACGTGCTCACACCTCCACGTGCCCACGCCTTCACGTGCCCAGGCTTCCACGTGCCCACACCTACACGTGCCCAGGCCTCCACGTGCCCACACCTCCATGTACCCACGCCTCCGTGCCCACGCCCCTTAGCCATCTTGGTTATCAGATCAGCTGTGGGCTGTGCTGGTCTCTCAGTGCTGTGTCCAGGTCATCCTTATTTTGCTGAACAGTGGCTCCAAAGCATAAGAGAAACAATGCTGGCAATTCAGCTAGGCCAAAGAGAAGCCAGAATGTGCTTCCTTTCCGTGAAAAGGTGGAACTTCTTGATTTAATAGGGAAAGTGAAAAAAAAAAAAAAGTGTGCTGAGGTTGTTGTGATCTGCGGTAAGAATGAACTTTGTATTCGTGAAATTGTGCCGAAGGGGGAAAAAAACACAAAAAACTTGTGTTAGTTTTGCTATCACGCCACATCCTGCAAAAGATATGGTCACGTGCATGCTAAGTGCTTAGTTGAGATGGAAAAGACTCTAAGTTTGTGAGTGGGAGACATGAACAGAAAACATGTTCTGACCACCGGCAAGGAGTTGCACCAGAGAGCACAGCCTATGGGAGGACTCAGCGAGGGCTTCCCTGAAATGAGTGACACCCAGCCATTCACTTCAGGGAAGGGGCATTTCCACCATTCAGGAGTAGGTTTGGCCACTTACCATCTCCCAGCATCACGGGAAGGGTGAGTACACTACAATAAGATATTTTGACCGGGAAAAAGGGTGAACATTCACATAAGTTTATTATCAGATTGTTATGTATTCTGCTTTATATTTAGTGATTGCACTTATTGTGACAAACTTATAAATTAAACTTTATCGTAGGTTTGTATGCATACAAAAATGTATTTAAGATTCAGTGTTATTCATGGTTTCAGGCATCCATGATGGGAGGGGGCGACTGCATGTGGTGGGTTTTTAGAAAATACAGATTCTCTACTTCACCCCAATGCTACCTGATAAGAACGTCTAGGTGATAGAATGGGTGAGTCGATGTCTTAAAGAAGCTTTTGTAAAATTTTTATGCTTCTCAAGGTACAATCTTAGCTGCAAAAAATTCCCTGGTGATCTTTTAAAAGTGCTCATGACCAGACTTAACCCCAGCAATATGATTTAAAAAGCAGGAAGATTGAGAATCTGTGGTCAAACAGACTTAGGAATTAATATTTGTTGAATGAATAAATGAGTGACTGATTAAAATGTAAATTGACCCCTTGAAATTCAGTTAAGTGCTCATTCTCTTTTTTACCACCTTTAGTTCCTCACTGTGAAAGGAAAATGAAAATTTTTTTAACAGTTTAATATATATGTTAACCCAGGCAACTTTTCTGAGGTTAGCCCAGATACTCAACTTGAATCATGGGTTCATCCCTCAGCCAAACTGGAGCTGAAGGGTGAAATGAACTGGTTGGCCAAGCAAATCCCTCTCATGGGTATTGTTTTTCCATTTTTGAATTAGTGTTTATATAGGTTTGCCTTGTCTAAGACATGTGGATTGAGAGTGGCAAAAGATGGTTCTACAAAAGAAAAATTAGAGGGCTTTTAGGAAAAGGGGGAAAAGTCCAAAGCAGACAAAATAACACAGTAGGATATTCAGGATATTTATTTAGAGTTTTATGCTAGTTTAAAAAATGTTATTACTTATGCCCTATTTATCTCTGCAGCCCTGCAGGTCATCACTCCTCTTTCTGTACCCAATATTTCAGTCACGTGGAGCCACTTGTTTCTGGGACATGCCACACTCATTTATATCTCTGCCTTTGTACATGGTATTTCTTAAATCAGGAATACTTGTCAAATTTCTATCCATGTTTCAATTATCTATTGCTGTGTAGCAAACTGCTCTGAAATGGATTAATTTATAAAAAAAAATTATTTTTTATTCATAAATCTGCAATTTGGGCAGCACTTGGCAGGAACAGCCCAACCCTGCCTGACATAGTGTCAGCCCAGGGAGTCAAAAGCTGGGGGCGGGCAGGGAGAGGTCTGCTTGGGTCATATATCTGAGGTCTCAGTGATCACTGTCCACTGAGCGTCCAACTGGAGCCATTCACAGGGCATGTTAGTTCCCCTCCATGTGGATACGCTGGCTCATAGCATGGCAGCTATGCTAAGGGGGAGAGAGGGAGGTTGCCTGTCCCCTGCAGGCTCCGGACATCACTTCTCCTGCATTCTCTTGGTCAAAGGCACATGCTAGATCAACTCAGATTCAAGGGATGAAAAAGTCCTCTTCTTTTTATGAGGAGTACGTGAAGAGTGGCATGCATATTCAGGTGGTAGTGATGGGGAAATGGGGCATTGTAAGGCATTTCTTTGGAGACCACCTACTACTGCAGTGGAAGTCCAGTTTCATTATTTCAATTTAAAAAAAATATATGATTGCATTGATTTCAGAGAGGAAGGGAGAGGGAGAGGGAGAGGGAGAGGGAGAGGAGAGGAGAGGAGAGAGAGAGAGAGAGAGAGAGAAACATCAATGATAAGAGAGAATCATCAATCAGCTGCCTCCTGCACACTCTGCACCAGGGATCAATCCTGCAACCCAGGCATGTGCCCTGACCAGTAATCGAATCATGACCTCCTGGTTCAGAGGTTGATGCTCAACCACTGAGCAACACTATCCAGGCAATTATTTCCATTTTCTAGTAGATGGTCTCAACCTCTGAATGATATCAAGTAAAGTTAGTAATTTTTGTGTCTCTATTCTTTTGCCAGTAGAAGAGTGTTTCTCAGAATATGTTTTACAGATTTGTTGGGAAGTAAATAAGCCAATTACAGAAAACTTTTCTTTAAAGGTGTATTTTTTAAGTCCACTAAGTTTGTGAAGGATTAACCTAGCAACAGATATCCCTATTGCAGGAATTCTTAGAGTTTATAATATGCTGATGGGCACTGCAAGCCTCACAGTGACAGGTGTAAGGGAGTTGGGTATGGGGTGGGAAAGGTTATAGAGTAGAGTATTTCCTACTACATTTGACATGTAATTCTTTATATGGACACTATCTGGGACAAATATCCCATAATGCATGCTTTGGAAAACCCAGCCAACCAAACATTTCTTTTTTTACAAGCCTCTAACAGTCCACTTGTCATCCCATGTTATAGTTATTTGGTTGTGTCAATTTATATAATAAACTGTGAGCTCTCCAAGCATGGGATTTTTATTATTTTTTTTGTCATTTTATATCCAACTATCACAAGGCCTAACACATAGAAGTAATTTAGTAAACAATTTCAGAAAGAAAAGAGAAAGAAAAAAAAAGGAGGAAGGCAGGGAGGGAAGAGAGCTTTAACACCTTCATGATGTATATTCAGCCATGACATATGCACTCTGACCGCTTATGCGATGCCCAATTCATTTGTTAAAATTCAGTCCTTCTGGGAAAATTATTTAGGGGGCTGTTTCCTGATTCAAAATTACCTAAAACCATTCTGCTTCTGCATATTTCCATTGGAGTAATAAGAATAATGCTTCCCACCCCCCAGTGGTATCGACATCATAATCTCGAACTTGAGACAGTTAGGTTGCCTGGCAAATGTAATTAAGGTTTCAGATGGAATTAAGGCTACTAATTAGCTGACCTTAAACTAGGAAGATTATTTTGGATTGTTTGGATTGGGCCAATATTTTCAGAATAGTGCTTAAAAAGTAGAAGAGGGAGGCCAGGAAAGAGAAGCAGAGCCAGGCAGTGTGATAACTGAGCCTGGTAGCGAAGCTCTGAATGTGGAGAACATAGCAGTGAGCCAAGTAGGTGCCCCTAAAAGCTGGAAAAGGCAAGGACCAGATTCTCCCCTAGAGCCCCCAGAAGGAGCGAGCTCTACTGATACCTGGATGGAAGCTCTGAGGCCCATTTGCATTTCTGACCACAAGAACTGCAACGTAATAATTTTGCATTGCTTTAAGTTATTAAATTTGTGGTTAATTTGTTATAGCAACCATAAAAAACTAATACACCCATGGACGATTGTCATATTTTCTGGTTGACTAGTAAATAAAAAGAAGTGATATAGAAGCAAACAAATTGCGGTCCTGGCTGCACTTAATTTATTTTAATAGATTCCATTTTGATCACCTTAATGCTCCTTTGCAGTATGTTAGTAAATATACCAGGCCCGCTTTATAAATTAACTAACCTATATTAATAGATGCTCTCAGTATGGTGTTTGATTCTGGACTAATTCCGATATAGTAAAGCATACATAAGTATTTGTAGATATTTTTAGGTTATATAATTCTGAGAAATGTTGTGCATTCAAGATGCTTTTCAGCATACAGAAACAGAGAAGAAAATGTTTTATAAGGGGAAAAAAATCTCTAGCTCTGTAAACATCAGCATATACTACTTTGAAATATAGCATCATATAATATGGAATGGTGTTACTCCATAAAAAGTTTTATAATGATAACATGACTAAATAATAGCAAAATGCTAGTATTATTTTTCCTCTGTATGCCCCTCTTCCTTCACCTCACTTTTTTGTCCAATCCATCCCCATTAGAAAGACTAATTAGAGATAGTGGCTATCTTTATAAAGTCTGCCTTTTCTAATATTACTAGAAGGCAACCCATTTGGGTGCTTAAAAAATAATTTGTAATCAGTATTGAATATAATTTTTGGTAGATTTGAGGAAAAATTAAAATTATTTAAAGGTCACATGATACATTTTAGATGTGGAGACTCCTAATGTTAGTCCTGGCAATGTCTGAGACTTTTTCCCCCCAATTTTGTGTATGAGAAATTAGGAGAACAGTTTAAGAAAGGAAACTATTGTGTATTTGAATATTATAGAGCTCCTTTGAAGAAACTAGCGATCAAGAAGGAGCAAAGTAATAGTTCTTTTATATTTTCCATAAATGGACTTTTGTTGAATCCAAATGATTTTATAACATAAATAACAAACTAATAGCCAAATATATGAATATCTCATAAAATTGTTAAATAAAATAACATGAATTAGGAAACATGGGTTATGAATAGGTCATTCATAGAAAAGAATGAAATATATTAAATATGTTAAATTCAACCTCACTGATCTAAGAACTGTAAGCATGACACAAACAAAAATGAAATACACAAATATGATGAGTATTTTATACCTATCAGGTGAGTAAAAATAAAGTTTAACAATAACAAGTGCTGGCAAAGATCTAGAAAGATAAAATCACAAAGTGGTGGTATCAATTTGGAAAGCAATTTGATAGTCCTATATAATAAAAGGCTAATATGCAAATTGACCAAATGGCAGAACGACCAGTTGCTAAATGCACACTGACCACCAGGGGGCAAATGCTCAACTCAGGAGCTGCCCCCTGGTGGTCAGTGCGCTCCCTCAGGGGGAGCACTGCTCAGCCAGAAGCTGGGCTCATGGCTGGTGAGCACAGCGGTGGTGGCCGGAGCCTCTCCCACCTCCAGGGTAGTGCTAAGGATGTCTGACTGACAACTTAGGCCTGCTCCCTGCCGAAGCCATCAGTCAGACATGCCCTGAGGGCTCCAGACTGCGAGAGGGCACAGGCCAGGCTGAGGGACCCCGCCCCCGCCCCAAATGCATGAATTTTGTGCACCAGGCCTCTACTACCTAATGTAAGTGGATATTCTATACCTATCTATACATATCCAGAATCTTTCCGCATTCATGTATCTATCAATTTTCTATCAATTTGTTAATGTATTCATCTATATTATAAAACAGGCTGGAACAATATACAACAAATTTATAAACATAGTTACCTATGGGTGGGAAGGAAGTTCACTGGGATGGAACTGTAGTTATCCTAGCAAAGTACATTTTAACTTCATTCACAATACATATCTTTTTATAATTTAATAAATTAGATGAAGCAAATTTCATAAAATATAAATAGTGGCACATACAGTTAGTTATGTGTTCTGCCATTCTTTTTACTTTTTTATTTTAATCTTATTTTTTTGTGTAAAAATAGTGTGCTAGCCCTGGCTGGTGTGGCTCATTGGTTGTTCATCATCCCATGCACCAGTTTTATTCCACTTTAGGGCATAAGCCTAGGTTGCAGGCTCAATCCCCAGTAGGGTGCATACAGGAGGCAGCTGATTGATGTTTCACTCTCACATAGATGTTTCTCTCTCTCCCTCTCCCTTACTCTCTCTGAAAATCAACAAAATCTTACAAAATTAATGTTATAAGTGAAATAAATATATGTAATGCTGGATTTTAACCCTTGAAATCAGAATATATTTTTATTGACTAGAGGAGGCAAATGCAGTTATCTTTGTGCAACATCTAAAATGTGCTGTGGAGCCCTAACTGGTTTGGCTCAGTGGATAGAGCATCGGCCTGTGGACTGAAAGTTCCCAGGTTCGAGTCTAGTCAAGGTCATGTACCTTGGTTGTGGGCACAACCCCAGTGGGGGGTATGCAGGAGGCAGCTGATCAATGTTTCTCTCTCATCAATGTTTCTAACTCTCTATTCCTCTCCCTTCCTCTCTGTAAAAATCAATATAATATATTTTAAAAAAATAAAATGTGCTGTGGAATATTTCATTTGGAATGTAATTTTATGTTTTTTTAGAGGACCCAGATCTGCACAAATCTTGTCCTTATATTTATGTCTATAGTGAGGCAAGTGGCTCAGAGAAATAAAATCATTATGGAATGTCAGTGGTATAGGGGAACTTAAGAAACCACCTTGGAAGATCCTGTCATTTTAGTGATGAAGAAACTGAAGTCCATGCAGGGAAAGCAACTTGGCAAAATCCACCCATTGTCATCACTGGCTGTCAGTCACTGACTTGGAGCCGAGTGCACTGCACAGATTACAGGTGCACCTTCTGGGAACTCAAATTACTTTCTTCCTGATCCAGTGACTTTTGCTTCTCAGCAAAACCAATGAAGTCAGATGAAATACAAATTAGCCATTTCTGCATCCAGCCTGGAGCCAAATAGCAGGGGTGGGGGCATTCTATAGGGATCTACCTCAAGGTCTCGGCTTCCATCTATCAGCAGCCGGGTCAGCTCATGGGACCCCGCACCCTTGTCCCTGCACCCGCTGCCAATTGTGCTTCCTGTGGCTTTGGCTTCACTCTCCTTGATTTCAGGAAACTCCAAGGGAAAAGTTTCTTCTTGAGAAGCAATTTTACAGGGCTTTGGGGACCTGTAGGGGCTTATTAATAAAGGTTGCAATTAATTAAAAGAGAAGGTCAAGGGAGGTTAACCACCTATTGCTCTAAAAGGACAATATGGCATCAAATGAGTAACTGATATTGATTAAACCTTTCGATTGCCCATTTGGATAGTCAATCGTTACTAATGAGCCAGATTCTTCAACATATTAAATAAAATGATGACAAGGGTTTTAGCTCGGAGCCTGAATCCCTAATGTTTGGATAAAAGTTGGAGGACATCTCTTTGCATCCGGGTGAACTGCAGGCGAGTAAGTGAAGGCGGAGTGATGGATTATTGAGCTGCCTGAAAAGCAATAGCTGCTGCCTGTGGCTCTTGTAATACACTCTGGAAACATGTGTCCTGGGGCTTGTGGAATGAGTAGATCATATGTAATGGGTATTTTTTTTTTTTTGTATCAGAATGAAAAGGATATATTTTTTCTTTCATTTAAAGACAGAAAAGCAGTGTCTTATTGAAAAATCCATTCCAAACGTTAAAAAAGGTAATGACAATGTATTGTTCTCATTTTATAATTAAAAATAGTGAAACAGTTCTAAAAAAAAATGCTTCTAATGCCTAAAGGACAGGCCCTCTAACAGAGCTGGCTCTGTATTTGAATCCTCCATGGCCTCATTTTTAAAGAAATACCATCTAGCTCTGGAAGTTTATATAAAAAATTAAGACAAATGATGAAGACAATTCCTAAGTCTTCTGCATAAAGAGTGAAGGTTGACAGTGACTCTGATTCAGACAAATGGGCAGAGAGAAGTAAATCTCTTGAGATCTGCCTCCTTTCTTCTTGCTAAGGTGCCTATATTGCCTTGGAGTTTATAGAATTCAGGGTAAAAAGCAGGAAGCATTTAGCCACCCCCATGTTCTCTGGATGGAAGCCAGGCTTCCTTGTGTTCTGCACATACCAGTAGTTAAAAAATTATGAATAGACTGTCCTGGAATCCAGAGGTAGGGGGCTCCATACGAGGTAAAGTTTTCAGATAAGGACGCCTGGACCGTCAAGTGGTTAAGAAAACGAAGTGGCAGATCCAGGATTCCAAGTTCTGCACTTTAGGTTCCAGACCCTAGGCATGCAGGCTGCATTTGAAAACAGAACAAAGGAAATAAAACCACACAGCTCTGACCATGCAGGTGCTCCTGGAGCAGTGGCGTAGCCTCAGAGCCTCACATATACTTCTAAAGATGATCCTTCAACTTAGATGATTCTATGGAAGAAATTAGGTACTCTGCAGGGACTTCTCTCCCAAATCCTTGCGAATTCATCTGAAGAATTCTCCATCTCTGAGTTCCTCTTTCACTTTGACATTTATTGTGTGACTCCTATGTGTCCTGCACTGTGTCATGTCCAGAAAGAGGTGCGTAGGGGCTATAGGGCCATGCAGCACTATATTCCAATCCTCCATCTGCCCATTTGAGCAGCCTTGTGCAAATTAGTTTCTCTCTCAGAGCATTAGTTACCCCACCGATGTTGTGAGGTTGACTAAAGCATGTGAAAGTGTTTCATAAATTCTAAAAACAAAGTAAAACAAACGAACAAAAAAACAGGATTCCACTTTGCTATCACTATTCTTAGTAGAAAGAGAGAAACCACTTTCACAATAGACATTTTGTTAGAGGATGTAAATAGAGAATTAATAGAAGAGGAAATGAGCATCTTCTTTCGGCCAGCTCCTTGGAGGTAGGGATTACCCACAACAATTAAGCAGGGCTTTTACCCCAAAGGCCAGAAATTTCTGAGTCACAGCTCCTCACTCTGAGAAGGATTCCTCTGACAGCCTTTGGAGAGAGCAGGATTACCTGGCAGTCTCCACCAGGGCCTCGGATGACAAAGGTGCAGCTTTAGCAACAGTGCCATTAAAACCTTGAGCCACAACTCTCCCTGGTGCTTGCTGAGCTCAGGCAGTTGGCTTTGTTTGCATCTCATGAACCATGGAAATTCTGCATGTCTTGCATCTCATTAGCATCCTTAATGAATCTGGACACGTTAACACCCAGTCAGGGGTAAACAGCCAAGGGAGCTCAGTTCCTAAATACAGCTCCCAGGAACTGAGCATCTACTCTGACCTATCTTACTTAAATTCTGGAATTTTCTATCCTCTTCAGATTATAGTGCAAAGGTAAATTATTGTTGGTGGCTCCCCAGTGAGAGAGACTTGATGAAAACATAACCCATCAAGAAAGAAATAATGAGGTTCAGAGATTCCTTTTCCCCTTCCCTTGGGGGGACCGTACAGGGACATAATATAGGCGTGGCCAATTGGCTATTTCTTCCTGCCACTTTGAAGTGGAACCAGTAATACAATAAAACATGTTCAGTACCAGCAGCAAAGATGCATACAACATCCACGGTGCCTGTGGCATCTGGACTGGTGGCTCCCAGTATTAGCCATGCTGTTCCTATGCTGGTATGGCTATAACCGTAGCACTAATCCCTTTAGGTTCCTTTACATTCTGCCTGTTTCCGACCAGTCTTCATTTTATGAACTACCCATTATACTTCTAACAGATTGCTTTTCTGCCTACATTAAGCAGATTTGTCCTCTGAATTTGCAACCAGTACTGATACAGGTATAGTAAATTGATATTAATAATTCCAACTTAGAAACAAAACATAAAATGAAGATGTGAAGAGAAATTAATAAGTGTTCCTATGGATATGGATATAAAGCTCACAAATGAAAAATATAGATGCTTTCTCTTCTTCTTTCTAATTAGAGCCTATATTTTCAACAAAATTTTCTCCCTGCTTGGAAGAGTTTATAGAGTAGAAGGGCCATAGGGTCATCTTGCCTAAAGAGCCAATTATAAGAAAAGAATGTCCTGACCTAGAGAGGGTGACTATAGTAATCTTTGGCAAATCCAACTCTAGAAAATGCAAATCTACTTTTCCTTAACTGTGTGCTTTTACAGGTGCAGCACTGGTTTCTTGAATCTATAAGTGAGGAAACAAATCTTAATATAATAAAAAATTGTATGATATAGTGCATTTTTACTGACTGTACCAAACTAAGTGCTGCTGCAGGAGTAATAGGATGAACATTGACATTATAAATAGAGACAATCAGGAAAGTTTGAACTTTGGCATGTAGGTTGTGGTGATTCATAAAGGAGAAAATGATCACTCAATAATGTTATTCCACTTCACATTTATGTGGTACCTTACAGCTTATTAATAGTAGTACTAAGAGGCTCAAACAATCTGCTTAACTGTTCGATTTCCCTCCTTGTGAGCTTCTGTCCTGTGTCACCACCATGCCATGCACCTAAGAGAAACTATTACAATGTGTTCTCTTCCAATCACTGCAAGAACAGCTGAGCTTCTGGAGGGTGTCCCTGGCTCCGTTGCCTTTGTTCCAGACCCCACTGATGATCTCCAAACTAATATTTTACTGCTACATGGTAGGCATGTGCTAAACGAACGACTAAAAGGGTGAATGAATATTAAGGGACAGATGAAATTGAAGGAACACATGCAGAAAGTAAATTTTCACTCCGCATAAATTAGATGTGCAATAAAAGTAAAACTCCTGTTCTCTTGATGACTTATTCTGTCCCCTCAAGAATTTGCAATTTAAAGATAATTCCATTGTTTCTGGCTTTAAACAGAGAAGATGCATTGTTCATATGCTCAGTATTTTTAGGTTTTCTTTTCTTCTCCCTTCCCCCTTTTTTCTCCGAGTGACAGATCCATCCAAGCAGAAATCTCAGTGACTTTCAAGCGGTCGCCTTCATCTGGTCTCCATGCATCTTGGGCTTCTCCATAATAGTAGGTGGATTCTGAGAAAGGGAGGGTCCAGAGAAGATGCATTCCAACAAGCTACAAGTGGCTTCTGACCTGCCCTCTGAGAAGTCATGTGCTATCACTTTGATCACATGCTTCAGTTGCAAGAAGAGGGAATTAGATACCACCTCTTCATGGAGGCACATGTGGTATAAGGCTTAAAACTGAGGACCAATACTGTGTGCTGTCTTGACAACTAGTAAGACCTAGAAGGTAGTTGAATGGCATAATTGTAAGTTTCTTCCTTATCAAAGGGACCATCACAGTTTGTACTGATTTCTGAGTAGCGTGCTTCAGTTTCCTGATAGCTTGCAGCATTGTTCAAACATGTTCCAGCAAGAACCACAGGTCCCATCACTCTCTTGTTCAGTGGTTCTCAACCTGTGGGTTGTGATCCCTTTGGGGGTCAAATGACCCTTTCACAGGCGTCGCCTAAGACCATAGGAAAACACATATATAATTACATATTGTTCTTGTGATTAATCACTATGCTTTAATTATGTTCAATTTGTAACAATGAAATTGGGGGGCATCACAACATGAGGAACTGTATTAAAGGGCCACGGCATTAGGAAGGTTGAGAACCACTGCTCCTGGTACTATAAAGCCTGAATTTCATAGCCTCTGGTTTTTCACTGTGTTCTCAAGTGTGACTCCCGTGTGGCTGTGCATGGCATGTGGTGTCCTCCTCCCCAGGGTCTGGCATCTTGTCTTTTCCCCCTTCCACTGTGGAATAGAAGAATTCTTAAACATGTCCTAATGAAGTTAGAGGCCACCAAGGAAATTGTGTGATTGAGGATCAATTCCTATCACTGAACTGCTTCAAATTCTATTCCAAAGCACAATTCTGGCTCTATAGAAACCATCTGGAAAGATGTTGGGTGTGTGGGAGATTTATTTATTTTTAGAATAGTGTGCTACTCTACCCATGAGGCATTCTATAGATTTGGATGAAACTGCACCTAGATAATTCAGAAACTAATACAACCCAGATTCTGTCCCTACATAACCCAAAGGATGGTTTTTAATGGTGAATTTTCACTTGGGCTGTGTTTTAATTATAGGTTTGGAGTCTTATCTTCCGAAGCATCTTAATTGTTTCAAATGTGTTTTACGATGTTAATAAGTATTCAGTGCTATTAAAACAGGGAGGTGTTCTGGGGGACTCATCTAAGACTTAGGGCACACATGGGTGTCACTTCTGCTGAAAAAGCCATGGTGTTTTACAGGAAGCCTTATAGTAAAAACAGTAGCATGCTGGAGACCTGACATGACAACATGTGTTCAAGTTATTTATAGTGACTTATAGCCATTTTTTTTTTTAGTCAAACAGCACTAATATGATATGTATAGATATTTATTAAAAGGAACTAACTGGATCACACAGTTTGAAGACTGGGAAGTCTCACTATCTGACAACTGCAGGCTGGAGACTCAGAATAACTGGTGCTGTAATTCTGTCTGAGTCCAAAGTTGTAAGAACTGGGAGAACTGATGATGTAGGTTCCAGTTCGGGTCTGAAGGCCTGAGATCCAGGAGTGCCAAGGGCAGGAGAAGATGGATGCCCCAGCTCAGAGCTATCAGCAGGAGGGAACAAATTCCTCATTCCTCTGCCTTTGTTCTATTTGGGCCCTCCGTGGGTTGGATGATGCCCACCCACACTGAAGAAGGGAACAAGGGAACTGACCAAGTCCACCAGTTCAAATGGAATCTCATCCAGAAACATTCTCACAGGCATAGAAATAATGTTTAATCTGAGTACCCTATGGCTATTAAAATAGGCACATAAAGAGCCTATTATAACCACATTCTGATCACAGTGATGGTGATAACATTTGACCATCTCTCATTCCTTTTATGTGGTCCCCTCCCACCTTCTGGTCTGTTATCATTATCTTACCCATCCAAGATCATGCCTCTTTAGATTCCAGTCTCCTGCTTTTTCCTAGCCTGGTTGATCCTCCTTCAGTTTCCCTTGAACATAATTCATTCTTTATCTTCTTTTCAATCTATTGTTAAGGCAACTATTCTCTCCCTATCTCATTATCTCTATCTTGCTTCCTGTAAGGGTTTCCTTTTTGTTTTTCAATAGATTTTCCTTTTCTCAGAAACTCCTGTCTGATGTAAATTAAATCATTTGATTTTAAAGTATTGTTTCTGATAGGCCTTTGAGAGCCTATATTAGAAATGAAAAACTGAATATATTTCCCTTTGCATTACTGACATAGCAATCTAATTCTTTTTTTTTTTGAGTTTTGCCACAGTGTATAGGACGTAAGTAAATACTCAATAAGTGTTTACTATTATAAATTATTATTACTATTATTACTGATGAAAGGTCTGACAAGTATTTAAAAGTAGAGGAAAGGCATAAACTCAGATTTATTGGTTCCAAGTCTAGCAACCATTTAAACAGAAAAATATTGTTTTAAAAGGATTACGTTGCCAGAAATATGCTACAGGATATAGAGAATGGGAGAAGTGCCTTCATGTGATGCCTGGCACAGAAGAGTGTCAAATAAATGTTCGGTAAATGTGGAATAAGTAAGTGAATTTGTGCTAATGGAATAGAAATATTAAAATTAATATTTGGTGAGTAAATGTAGAAATGAGACTAGCATAAATATTTTAAACTGGAATAAGAAAAGTAAACAAATTTCAGTTTTAGATTATCAAATATACAGACTAACATACACAAACAAAAAAAAAAATATCAGCTTGCACTGTCATAAACATGTAAATAAGAAGAGGGATAAAAATTTTAAAAAGATAAAGAGAAAAAGAAATCAGAGCAGAAAAGGAAAAAGGGGGAAAATAAAAAAAAATGAAAATACGATGTAAATAAGAAGAAGGATAAAAATTAAAAAAAAGATAAAGAGAAAAAGAAGTCAGAGCAGAAAAGGAAAAGGGAGAAAAATAAAAAAAAATGAAAATATGATGAAATTGAATGATGGCTTAGGAAAGTCTCACAAAAACAAAATATTACAACTTTCTTAGTTGTATTGATTATGTATGTATCTGAGTGTCTTCTCTTCTAGACTACAAACTCCTTAAGGGCAGATAGCTTTGCTAGATTGATCTTTATGATTTCCTCAATGGGTTATATAGACTATGCACTTAAATTGAAAGGTAGAATGAATAAAGGACTAGAGGAATTATTGATTAATAAATAAAGAGAAGTGACAGATTATAAAATTTCTAAATGTAAAAAAAAATCTACTACTAAGCTGGGAGGACCACATGAAGAAGGCCAAGGGACTTTCAGGCATGATCTACATGCCTTCTGCAAAGTTCTCCAGGTCAAAAAAATACCTACTTCACTGGCCATCAGAAAGCCTTAAGTTTTCCATTAGAATTTATTACTTTGGCCTCAAGGGCTCTCCTGCCTTTAAGGGTTGTCTGTAAAATTACAGATATCTGAGGGATAAAATGTGAAGCTATTAATAGCTGTGACCTCAGGGTGGGGGGGGTGCGGGGGGATAGTTGATACCCAGTTGTTGGGAAGGTGTGGGCCTAGAAAGAAAAGGAAAGGAGCTAGAATAGCTGAAAGTTTAATATGTCAGGTGACTTGCTTATACTATCTCCATTAATTCTAAAAAACAAAACAAAACAAAAGCAGTGCATGGTGGCGATGACATCCATTTTTACAGAGAGAGATCGAGTCTGTAGAGGTTAAACAGCCTGAAGGAACTCTGGCAGGAGGAAGCAGAGCTGGAATTTGCGTGGACAATTGTCTGGCTCCTTTCTTTCACTGCGCAGAGCCCACTGCCAAAGGCAGGAGGAAATTGTAAGGCCTAAAAATAATTTTATTTAGTCCTGAACATATTGTGACATTCCCAGCTTCCTTTTCTGAAAAACAACTAGCCATTTGTATTACTTTTCTAGGGTTGCTGTGTAACAAAGTACCACAAACTGGATAGATTAAAACAACATAAATATATTGGTTCACACCTCTGGTAGAAGTCCAAAACCAAGCGGTTGGCAAGGCCATGCTCCCTCTGCATCTTCTAGGAAAAGGATTTGTTTTTTTGCATCTTCTAGCTTTTAATAGCCCCAGGGCTTTCTTGATTTTTGATTTGTGGCAGCACAACTCCAATCTCCTCCTTCATCTTCTCATGTCCACCGCCTCTCTGTGTCTCTCTTCATCTTAACATGATCTTTGTCCTGAAAGAAGAAAATGCATTTTCATGTAATACCCTCCTTATATCAAGAAAGAGGTAAGAAGACACCTTATCACCAGAGATGGGGAAGTCAAAGCCTAGAAGATTCAATGAACAAACCTTAAACCTCTTTACTAGTTTACTACTCCAAATTCAAACTTCTCTGTCTTCCGAATGCTTCACAAATTTATTGTTTCTTTGTTTAAAATATATAACAGCTACCTGCTTTGATCACTTCTTTGGGTTTCAAAATTCTGTGAACTCCTCTATGTATTTCTCCTGTTTAATCCGTATTGTGTCAAATTAATCAGTAGGCCAGCCAAATGATCTAGAAGGGATAAAAGGAAACATTTATCTCCTCTGCAGGTGCAGATGAAAATGCTTCAAATAAGATTACCTCTGTATTGAATTCAGGTTGCAATTGGAGTTGATTTTCCTTTCAAACAACAAATGTATTCTCAAGACCCTCTAGAAGAACTGACTTTCTATTGCTCATTTGCTGGGGTGTGTGTGTGTGTGTGTGTGTGTGTGTGTGTGTGTTGTGATAAGCAGAGACTTTAACCATCAGAGCTGGAGCAAAAGACACTTTTAGTTTTGCATTCAAAAGATAGTCTTAAGGAGGCTTGGGCCTCATTTTTTAAAAATAGTTTGTTTAGATTCACTTTTGTTTTTGTGTTTGTAACACATAGATTGTAGAGACTTTGACTGTGAATCCTGGCTTTTTTATTTCAGGGGAAAATGGTTTACACGAAGAACTATCTTTGGGGTGTAAATGTGAGAGGATAAGCAATTGTAGCAGTTATTTGCTAGGTGGTCTTTTGGATAAATTATTAGTCACAACACGCAGTAGAGTAGATTCTGAGGGGACTTTTCGCAGGTTCAG